>NC_083341.1:119282240-119615156 GCF_019175385.1 Lycium barbarum
GGCACAGGTATATGAGGTCACATGCTCGTGCGGGTCCGTTGTGCCGTCATACTTCTATATATCGGGCATTTTGAACCTCTTCGGGATCAGTTTCGGGGCCGCACTCGGTGGAAAAGGCCTTTGAATGTACCTTTTTGAATTCTGCCCCTTCAGCAAAGGTGGAGCCCCCGGTATCTGGTCCACCCGAGAATTGTATGCCTCAACCCTCTTTTCGGTTGAATCTACACATGTCGCCAAAGTTTCGAGCATCTTTAGAACCTCGGTAGAGGAGCCAGCTCCAGAGCCGTCGCTCTCGACCATTCGTGCCTCGTTTCTTCCGTTGTCAGCAGCACCCCTTGCCTTTTCCGGCCCTACTTCACCCTTTCCATTCTGCAGTCGGGCAATTTCTATTCCTTGCTCGGCGATTGCCGCTCTTTGTTCCTGCAACATTTCAAAAATTAAACGTAAGTTAATACCGTCGTTTGGCGCGTCCGGTTCTCTCCGGCCCCGATCCCGGGACAGTGTAACGGAATTGTGTGTATTTAGAGGATCAGTGGTCGGTAGGGCGGCATTCTCTTGATCCACAGTATTTTGCCGGTTGAGTCCCTCCCTTGAATCGATGGGGTTCGGGTCAGCGGGGTTCGGCAATGCTCGTAGTCCGCTTCCTTCGTTTTCTGCCACAATCTTGGTGTTATTGACATGACCAGATTGTTCGATGTCAGCCATTTAGTCCGTTTTCGCAGAGACGGGCAGGGACGTTTTTTATTTTGATGAATATAGTAGAAATCAAGGCCAAAGACCACTATTATCCTAGCCCCACGGTGGGCGCCAAACTGTTTACCCCGGAATCGGATAATCAATTAAATTTGTATGCGGGTATAGGATATGTGCTTGGATCTTGATGTATGTTAAATAGAGAAAATGTGTATGTGAAAGCTCTTTAATGAAACGGCTACTGATGACAATTTTTTATGATAGCAGTGGGAAACGCTTGATGTAAGAAACACAATAATAATGGAAACAAACGGCCTTGGCTGAATCAAATATTGAGAGAGAGATTGGATATGTGAATTCTTCTATTATAAGTGTTCTTGGAAAGTAAAAGGAACCAACCCCCACAAAGGAGGAAGATATGCCCTATTTATAGTGTCACCTCCATGGGTCTCATATAATGGGAAATAATAAAATAATAATAGCAAGGACAGCTCTGCACGGATTTGGTGGGATTAGACTGACGGCGCCGTCTGACACACGCATGGTAGGTAGTTGACTGTGGCAGGACGCTACTAGCGCGTGGCCCGCATGCAACGGCCACACGGGCCAACGGCTACTCAGATAAACGGCCATGAATGCTCGGGTCATCGGGATTGGATGCTCGGGTCACCGGGCTTGGCCACTACGACAATGTCGAAGGCAGACCTGTCGGTGCCCTTGCCCAGCACCGGCCCAAGCATTACCCCGGTTAAGGGCGAACAGTATCCCTCACATTCTCATTCCTTCCTCTGGTTCCTTGTTCCACCGGTTCACCTCATATCCGGTTTCTACCGTATACACTAGTGACGCGGACTACTTAATTTATACGTCACAAACCCAATGCTGCAACAACCAATGCAGGCTATAAGGTCCTCACTGTAAAGTAAAATGGGACCATGCTCCCCTATGCAAGTAGAGGGACAACAGATCGTTGGCATGATTTAGTGAATCCCGCATCTGTAGATCAAACTTCTCATGTGCTCCCACGCACACAAGACTCAACGACCAAGAAAATGGCATCCGAGTAGGAAAACTTGTACCAAGCCATTAATGCAATCAAATAGGTAATATACAAACCACACAACGCAAGTAATCAGAACATTAGAAAATCCAGAAGGCCCGTTACTTGAAGACGTGTTACCTTTGAGGTAACATGTGCATTCTAATAGTTGTTTAATTTTTACTTCATAATATGTCATTGCAGGAAATAAATCCCACAACGCCTAAGCAGGCTCAGACATAACATCAGGATGGTCTAGGCTGACGAACGATGTGCCAAGGTGTTGCAGATGGTCCCGACAACAGAATCTATGATACTAGGATCAATAGTTTGATCACACCTAACCTCGAGTATATATGACCATACTCAAACTGGGGGACTCTCGCACAACCCCAACAAGCAAAAAACTATTTTTGACAAATGGGTTCTTAAAGAAAACATGACTAGATCCCGTGAGGCGTTTCATGTGGCCTAGCGCTTACCAAATTATGTATTTGACGAAGTCTCATGTTACTATAAAAATACAAAGGTCGCTTCCGTCCCAGCGCCATGTTATTTACAAAATTATCGCTTTTCTATTGTTAATGTTCAAACTGGAAATGAGATTTGGAGAAGAAGAATTGAAAGTAAGAGATTGAAGTAATTATCTGGTTCTCATTCAAAATGAAGACTGAACTACAAAATATCTGTACAAATGAGTATATATAGACATGTACTTAACCGGCTAACTAGCTTCTAAATAACTAACTAATCATCACTAACTGTCTAACTAATTACAGTTGTCATCTAGCTTGGGCCAGCTGGCACCATCTGTGCACTCACATGCACTCACAACTCAACACTCCCCCTCAAGTTGAGTTTTGGAACACATCTAACAAACTCAACTTGCTGATCAAATAGTTGTGCTGCTGTCCTCCCAATGCCTTGGTTAAAATGTCTGCTTCTTGATCAGTTCCTGGAATATGCAGTGCTTTGATGATCCCTTTCTGAATCTTCTCCCTTAGGAAATGACAATTTATCTCTATGTGTGAAAGATTGGATTTGCTGAGATTTGCAAAGCTGCCTTATTATCACAGAACAGATTTACAGGCAACTTGATTTTCATACTCATTTCATTCAACAATCCTATAAGTCATAGAATCTCTGATACAGCTGAAGCCATGCTTCTATACTCTGCTTCAGCTGTGCTTCTGGATATAGTCTCTTGTTTCTTGGATTTCCAAGAAACTAAACTCTTTCCCAACTTAACACAGTATCCACTCACATATTTCCTAGTTACTGCACACGAAGCCCAGTCTGAATCACAAAAGCCTGTGAGTGTATCAACTCTATCACTGCTCAACAACACTCCTAGACTAGGCTTGCCTTTGAGGTATCTGACTACATGTAAGGCACTATCCATGTGTGACTGCTTGGGTACATGCATAAATTGACTCGAAGTCTGCACACAATAGGAGATGCCTGGTCTGGTCATTGCTAGATACAATAATTTTCCCACCAACTTTTGATACATACTCCTGTCCTGTAGCAATAGATCACTGTCATTTTCTCCTATCAGGTGTTTATCATATTCAGCAGTGGTAAACATCATATGTTGCTCCAATGGTGTCAATGCAGGCTTAGCACCTGACATTCCCCATTCTGAGATTAGTTCTAGTGTGTATTTTCTTTGTGTCATGAGAATCCCTTTGTCAGATCTAAGAAATTCAATCCCCAAAAAATACCTCAACTCCCCTAGATCTTTGATTTTGAAGTTCCTTTGTAAAGTGGACTGAGTGTCTTTGATCAGTTCAATATTATTCCCAGTAATCAGTAGATCATCAACATAAATGAGTATCATCACTATTTTCTGCCCAACCTGTTTAGTGAATAATGAATAATCATGCTTGCTTTGATTAAATCCCGAGTGTATCAAGGCAATTGTGAGCTTAATGTTCCACTGTCTTGATGTCTGCTTTAACCCATACAATGATTTCTCAACCTGCATACCTTGGACTCCTCCTTACTGCCAAAACCTTGAGGCAATACCATATAGACCTCCCCATTAAGGTCCCATTGGAGAAAAAAAATTAAATACATCTATTTGAAAAATAGGCCATTGGAACATGACAGTTAGGGAAAGTGCACATCTGACAGTGACCATTTTGGCAACAGGAGAAAAAGTATGATGATAATCTATCCCCTCTTGTTGTGTATACCCCTTAGCTACCAATCTATCCTTAAACCTCTCTATACTCCCATCAACATGGTATTTGATCTTGTAGACCCATTTACAACCAATGGGTTGTTTACCAGGAGGTAAGTTGATGATCTCCCATGTGTGGTTGCTTTCAAGGGCATCAAGTTCCTGTTTCATTGCATGAATCCATCTGTCATCTAAAATGGCCTCAGAATAGGAAGTAGGCTCGGTGGTAGGGGAAAATTTAAAAAGGTAGGTTTGATAGGAAGGACTGAGATGAGTATAATGCACAACATGATCAATGGGATGGGCACTAGAATTTCTAGAAGTAAGTTGACTATGTTGATAATCAGACAGCCAGATGAGAGGCTTGGTTGCTCTGGTAAGCCTTTTAGGGATAGGTGAAGAAGAGGAAGGAACTGGAGAAGAGTGAGGGACAGAAGAATCTGAAACAGGAGGTGAATTTGGACTGGGATAGGAATCAGAGAAAAATGAAGAAGGTGAGTGAGTAGTGAGTAGATCAGAGGGTGGCTGAGGAGGTGATAGGGAAGGAGAGCTTAGTAATGAAGATGAAGGTGAGTTGGGTAAATGAGTAGGTGAATTTTCACCAGGAAAGAATAAGGGAATGGAAGAAGACTGATTAGGAAGAGGGTGTTTGAAAGGAAAGATATGTTCTCTAAATGAGACATCTCTACTGACAAAGAAAATATGGGAATGCAAGTTATATAATCTGTAACTTTGTGAACTGAGGAGTAGCCCATAAATATAGCCTGGATAGCTCCAGGAGAAAATTTGTCAGGTGGATTAGGATCAGTAGCATAACACAGGAAACCTAAGGTTTTCATGTGAGACAGTGAAGGTGGGGTGCCATGAAGTCTTTCATATGGAGAAATGCCATGAAGTACTATGGATGGTAATCTATTAATGATATATTTAGCAGTTAGAATGCAATCACCCCAAAAATGGATAGGAATATGACCTTGCAACCTTAAAGCTCTTGCTACTTCTAAGAGATGTCTATGCTTTCTTTCAGCAATTCCATTTTGCTGAGAAGTATAGACACATGTCCTTTGATGAACTATGCCAAAGGATTGAAACAAAGAAGCACACTGGGAATTAACAAATTCAAGACGAATATCAGATCTTATGGTCTTAATGGAAGTGTTGAACTGATTATGGACTAGCTGTATAAATGTTCTCAAATGCATAATGCAGTCACTTTTGAACTTTAAAAGGAAAATCCATGTCATTCTAGTAAAGTCATCCACAATAGTAAGGAAGTATTTATAACCATTATAAGTACTATGCTTAAAAGGACCCCATACATCCATATGCAACAATTGAAATGCATTTACAAAAGCAGTTTGTACTTAAAGTGAGGAGTGAAGAAAACATCTTGAAGAGTCTGATTGTTGCCCAAGTGGTAAATTCCTTTATGAGTGATTGAGGCTAAATCACCATTAGGTAAATGAACTTTATTTTGATTAATTTTAGGAACAGAGGTGATGGATGACAACAAATTCAATGATGAAACCATGTGATTTGATGCACCTGAATCAACAATCCAATTATTAGTCTTAAAACCTGCTAGGAAGCAGTTTATTTTACCTGCCATGTTTGCAAATCCCTCAGGTGTTTCTTCTTTGTCAATCAGGTTGAGTAATTTCTGAAATTATTCAGCAGTAACTACCTGCTTATTGAATTGATCACCAGAGATTCTTTGCTGATTTGATCCAGAGTTGGAGCCTGATGAACCAAGTACCATTTGTCCTTCTGTTGCAATTTCCTCTCTAATAGTAATACCAGCATTATTGGCAATGTAAGAACCTTGCTTAGGTCTAGAACCGTCTCTTCCGTCAGAATAACCTGTAGCACCATAGTTTCCACTTCCTCTAGGGCCATTGTTCTCTCTTTCCCTATTCCTAGTGAACTTGAAGTCACTAGGGTATCCAATCAACTTATAGCAGTTGTCTTTAGTATGTCCCCTTAGGTGACAAAATTCACAGTAAATGTTGGAATTCCTTGTCATTCTCCCATTGTAGTTACCTCTAGCAAAATTCACATTAGTGTTCCCTCTAGAAAAATTCACATTATTGTTACTCCTAGACAAGTTTGTAGCAGCAACCATTATATTATTGTTACTCCTAGATAAGTTTGCAGTAGCAGCCATAGTTGAAGATTCACCCTCCTCATAATGAGATTTTTTATACAAACTCTGTGCAGCAATGTTTAAGTGTGTTCTCTAACTTTCCTCATGAATTATTAGTGAATATGCTTGATTGACAGAAGGAATTGGTGTCATCATCAAAATGTGGCTTCTAGATTGATTATAGTTCTCATTCAAACCTCCTAAAAATTGCATTAGTTTTTGTTGTTATAAATGTGCCATAAAATCCCTTGATTTATCAAATTTACTGGTCGGTGGAGGCATACGAGACTCATATTCTTCCCACAAATAACTCAATTTTGAGAAATACACCGAAACAGAAGAAGTACCTTGAATTTAAGTTGCAATACCTCTGTATACATGATACACTCTAGGTGCATTGATTTTGTCAAAACACTCTTCCAGATCCATCCATACCTTATGTGCATTTGAGGAATATACAATCCCATTCACCAAATCCTTCGACACTAAGCTCATAATCCATGACAAGACCACTGCATTGACACACTCCCATTGATACGCTATTTGACCTTCATACATCTCCTTTTTGCAAGTTCCATCAACGAAACCAATTTTATTCTTTCCTAAGAGTGCAATTGTCATCGAATTCCTCCATAATGTGTAATTTTCCATTCCAATTAGTAAACACTGTGCTAAATTGACTCCAGGTACATCAGAAGATTGGAGGAATAGTGGATCGAATGAATCAAATGTTGAACTGCTTCTCTCAATATCATTTGGCCCAGATCTGGTGCTTGTTTGGTTCGTTTCACTTGAAATCGTCATTTTTAGCTATGAATTTGAAGAGATAAACTCCGATTTTATGAAGAACAACAGATTCAGAAAAACAGGAGGAAAAAAAATGAAGAACAAATTGATGAAGTGGATGAAGAAGAATTGATTTCGAATGTCAATTCTAATCACTGTAAATTGACTGGATCGCCATTACAATGGCTCTGATACCATGTTCAAACAGGAAATGAGATTTGGAGAAGAAGAATTGAAAATAAGAGATTGAAGTAATTATCTGGTTCTCATTCAAAATGAAGACTGAACTACAAAATATCTGTACAAATGAGTATATACAGACATGTACTTAACCGACTAACTAGCTTCTAAATAACTAACTAATCATCACTAACTGTCTAACTAATTACGGTTGTCATCTAGCTTGGGCCAGCTGGCACCATCTATGCACTCACATGCACTTACAACTCAACAATTAATATAATAAGCCTTTTGTTGTGTATGCATCTTTTAATTATGTGCATATTGATTCATATTTAGGAAAACACACTAGCAACTAATTGAGCATACGTACCAAGTCATACCAACTCAACTCACCGACCGTTGAAGAAGCTACCCATAACATTCGAGACACTCAAAAGCATAACAAGTTTGCCTACCATGACGCTTGCCTCTTAGGAACTATTCCCCTTACAAGATTGAGGCCAGGCCCAAGTCCTAAGATACCAATGCTACTAATCTTCAAGCAAGAGAAATCCCCAGATTTATAATTATCCATTGTGATATTTTGCTCTACCAGATAACATAAGATAGGTTGAATTGAGTTATGTTTGGATTTCGCCTGAATGATGGACCAGGTGACTTTATATGTTTCTGAAGATTAATTTACAGAATAAACAAGAACAGTAGAGTAACAACACATTATTTTTACGTGGAAAGCACCCGGCTCATTGTCGGGGTATATACGATTAACCATGCATTTAGACATGGTATATTCTAACAATTGTCATGGTTAAAATTCTAAGTAGGAGATTTTTGAGATATACACTATTAACCATGTGTTTGGATATAGTATTTATTATATAACTAGTATTTATTCATTTTTTAATAAAGAGTTAAATAGATTATGTACTAGTATGTGTGTGCTTTACTTATATAGTAGATGATTTAGTGCATAGAGTTTAGCTTATACATGAAAATTTAAATCATCGGTTCTTATAAGTATAAAATTTATGTTCACAATCTAAGATGGAAATTGGACAAAGTCATCGGTATTATTATAGCACAAGATTAAATATAATGTATCTTCATTATGGGAACTGTATAGTTCCGTCTTCTTGTGCGACCAAGTAGAGATAAGTGTTTTCGTATTGAATATATAAAACAACCTCTCTAGCTCATTAAATGTACTTATACTCTTAATCTTGATATGATTATTATGATCAATGTGATTTGTTCATTATTTTGATTTATTAAAAGGTACGACTCAATTGCGGGTCTATGTATTCCTGGTAAATTAGATAATGGCAAAATACATTTCTGAAATAATAATCAGTTGATAAAATCCATGTCTTGACTTTGAGATTGATGATACCCTTTTATGGATGCTTATAAGTCTCATGTGAAAACCTAGATTTTGTATCCATCACATGATATAAGTTAAGCATAAATATAACGGATTCAATTAGTCAATGAATTAAATTGTCAGTAATTTAATTTAATTGATTGGTAGCTATAATCTTAACATGGGGAGTTAAATAAGTTTTAATGTATGATTTCAAAATTGAACTGAGGAGTGCAATTATGAATTTTTAGTGGAATAATTTGTATTTATTATGGTAGGATTAATTCAGATATTTCAAATTAATTTCATAATAGGAAGTCTCGTTAATTAAATTATGTGGTCCCTGCTGTGCCCGAATAATAAAGAATTAAATGGAATCCGATTTCTTGGTGGAAAGAAAGACCTAGTAGGTTCGGAAAAAGGGTTTAAACCCTAAAACCTGCAGTTATAAAAAGGGTCTTATTACATAAGGATGCCAAGGGTTTTACAAGTTTCTACACTTTTTCCATAGAAATTCGTTTACACGAATTTCGTAGATTCTGGTATTATTCGAGTTACATAGTAGAAGACCGTAGAACTAGAGGATGAACGCGTGAATGGTTTTTGCTCTTGCTTCAAGGCTAGATTCGAGGTTGCATTCATGCTTGAAGAGATAAGTATCAATTTTATATTTGATTAAAATCTTGATTATGTGTTGTCTATATTACATGCAAGTTGATCCTAACTATTTTTTTCGTTGTTTATGCCTGTATTCCATCAATTGGCATCATGAGCCACACTTGCATCTAAATAGATAACATCGATGATGTATATGTATGTTTGATTATATATACGGTTCATGTTTTACATTTTAAAAAAAAATTAAAAGGGAAGAAAACCTAGGTTACTGGTCGGTTGGATACGGTAGAGATCATGGAGAGTTTGATCGAGTCACCAGTTAGTTTTTTTTTCCGTTTTCTTTCCAAAGTTTTGATTTTCATTTTTTTTTAAAATGACGAGAGAAAAAGGTCGTTGTGTTGTGAATACATTCATGGATGACCATGTGGGGCCCTTGCACTATAGCAAGTCATGGTGCCCAAGTTTTGCACTGTAGCAAGCCATGGTGCCCAAGTTACTCAAGGCTTATAAATAGCCTCCAACTTCAATAAGAATGGATACCTCAAAAAGAGGAAAGAAAACTTACTAGTACTACTTTACGTTTTTCTCTCTCCCCTCATTTTTGCTACTTTAATTTATTGAATTGCTTTTATTTTATAACACGTTATCAACACGAGCCTCTAACCAACTGAGCTAGGCAAATAGGTGACTTTTCTATCAAATCCGGTAAGTAAACTATTACATGCTTCTAATAGACAGACCACCATCTTTTTATTACACTCTTTTTTTCAAAGTTGTCTCCCCTTTGTAAAGGCTAATGACAGAACGTTAAAAACCATTTAAAGTGTTCACTTTTCCTTAAGTCTTCCATTTATTGTTTCTTATTTGAAAGATTGAGGTCTCAGAGAAGTATCACACAAGTGCTAGAGGAATATATGTTTTCAGTCTACATAGTTTACATTTTATTTGAAAGCATGTAGTTATACTCAATTTCTTGACCATGATGGATGCACAACTTAGCTACAAGTTTCACAGGATACTGAAAGGCAATGTTTATGATATTTTGATAGTCATTTTTTTTAATGATGTCCGTCCGTGGCATCCTCAATTAAATTAAGGTTATTCGCAGTACCTCAACGACGCCTCAGTAAGTAGATCCTTAAATGGTATTCTTATCAAACTCTACTACAATTGATTCCTCATGTGATTGGTTATAAATTTGTTCCTATGACTCCTTCGGAGTACTTCTAACTTAACCACAAAAGGCAACCATCACTTGCTTACAAGAAGAGACTTACAACTCTATATCCTTTAAATTTTAAAGGCCTTGTTATTAGTATTAACAAGTTTCATTATTTATTTTCAGATCCTTGTGTATATTGCATACAGCTTACAAACTTCAATAATATCCATTTTTTCCACAACAATACGAAAAAATTGAGAGATAGTACGGCATGGTTTTATGGTCCACTTTGAACTGTAATACAGGTTACAGGAAATGTTCGACTACAAGAATTGGTATATTTCATGTCTTGGTAAAACTTAATTATTGTTATGCGTAAAATTATAAAGTGGTATTATTTTAAAAGACTCGAGAGTGAATCTTGGTGCACTTTGACCTACTATTCTTTTTAGTTTAGGGTAAGATAGTGGATTCAAATTTCATTGCATCAAGAGGGTAAGACATCGGGTTTGAGTCCTGGTGCACTATGATATAGTATACGAAGTTGGATTCAAGTCCATCACATTATGGCTTGAAACACCTTTATATGGATAAGACATTGGGTTTAATTCCCAATACACGATATTAATGATATAATGATGACTAAGGCAGAATAATGAATTTTTAATAAAAGTTGTGAAGCCCGTCCGGTTTGATATGCTCCATTCCTTGAAGTGAATGTGGTAGCAGCACATGATAAGTTTGAAAGATGACAAAATAATTATTGTGTCTGTATGAATGAACGTGGACCTGACAAGGGACAAAATAATCGTCATCATTGTGATAATTATAAAAGGAAGAACACTATGGGTTCTCAAAATGATCCTTCAAAAGGTGAAGGTAATATTTGCCTCAATGTCGTACCAAATGTCGTGAGCACGCGATTGTTGTGTGACCTAATTTGATAAATTATATAAATCCTCCATCAAAATAAAGGAATACATAGTGGAGGCGCACTTGACCTTTCAAATTGATATTGAGGTGAATCATATAAATATGATAAACATTAAGACATGACAATGAGTTTATATCAAATTTATGAAGTACATATATAAAATTATAGTCCATTCCTTGAAAAGAATGTGACTTGTGATAAGTATCGTGAATGAGGGCCCATTCTTGAAAGTGAATGTGGCAAGATGTGATAAAAGATATGGATAAAAACATGCTTATGTGTGGTTATGCTAATACCACAACTCACCTCTAGGGGAGGTTTGAGGGAAATTATTATTAAGGTATAAGTAGTCATTGAGCATCTTGTCGATAATGATTATTGAAGGGAAAAGGTTAAAGCAAGAAATAAGTATTGCCTATAATAATTTTGATCATGACCGAAATGATATAATTTTCTCCTTTAAAGGATATGTTCACCATACGGATAGTGTTATGAAATATGTGGTAGTATACAATTAATTGGGAGCTCTGGAAGAGCCAATTTTTTTATTACTTTGGAGGAATGAAAGTGATTATCAAGAAAGCATTATACTATCGTAAGTCTCAAAGAAACTTATTGAGTTTCAAAGGTATTCGCCAAAGTGTCCATTCATATTGAGACTATAAATGATGGAAAGATTTGATATCTTTATATTATTGCAGTCATATAGCGGGTAAGAAATATAAATGTGAAATGTTACCCTGCTTCCCTCTTGTTTATACTACACAAATATGAGCATGATGATGGAATCACATGCAATGGTAAACTAGAAGTTTATTGAAATAAATATCAGTTGGATGCCATGTGGACTGTTTTACCGTTATATGGTTTTAATAGATGTATCTTATTTATGGTCACATTGGTATCAACTTGCAGTTTTGTTTTTCCAAGGTTGTTTTCTCAAATTGTTAAATTAAGAACATGGTTCCAAACTATGAAATTATGTTGATAATGCTAGTTTATATCCAAGTTGGTTTAGCAGAAATTACATGCCTCCAATTAGTTGCTAAACGATTGGTTATGAGAACAAATCTCCTAAACAGAGTTTTGGTATGAGATGTGTTATTTAATATGTAGCAGCTTATATGCATCAAGCCAACAAGGTTCCCCTATCACAATTGGTTCAAGGTCAAGAACTAAATAATTCTCATCTAAAAATGTGAATGTGCCATATATAATTCAATTGCTCCACCATAACACACAAAGATGAGTCCCCAAATAAGGTTGATGGTAAATGTAAGATTTCCTAACATTAGGGGGAGAGATGATAAGCAGCTGAAAATAAATAAATTATATATAATGAATTATCACTAGTAAGATCCCCGTTTAAAATATAATTCAAGTTAACTACCAGACGCATTTGCTGACCAAAGTGAAAATCATATTCCAGTTGCAAATGCTCCTACTAGAATTAAAGTCCTTGAAGGATAGAGTTTATGGCACGCCGGAAGCGTGATAGACCAATCGGTTCCAAAGGTAAATCTCCTTAAATAAGGAGAGGAGCAAATGATCAAAATGGTCATAATAATGAGGCAAGTGCTTTAAAAGAGCACTACGACATAACACTTCATGAAACCTTGGGAAAAGTTCAGGTACCTGAAAATGATGGAAAAACAAAATGAAGAGATCTCGATAAGTTATGTCACATTGGAATCGATCTCAAATGGTCGTCGATGGTATCTTTGATATAATGTAGCGCTCAACATTTAAATGGTGACGAGGATCTTGAATTCAAATATGTCAAGAAATGTGAATAGATAAATGATTGGCCAAATGAAAATACGCAATTCAAGTATATTTGGTTTCACGTGGTAAATATGAAATATTTTGGATCTATAGTCCAAACATTTGAAGAAATAATGTCCGTGGGGTACAAAGAAACTTTTGAGCGAAAAGTGAGATGAAAAATAAATCCACAAGATATAAAGTACGACTCATGCCTTGTGGTATAAAGATTTTTCGCAAAAGTCCTGACATTATTGTATGGAGATGTGTTCTCCTGTGGTGGATGCAATGAGGTATCATGTAGTATGGCAGTGCATGAAAAAAGACTTGAATGCATATAATATTATATTTTCTTGTCTAGCTAGACAGTGAAGTTTATATGAAAATTCTTAAAGGATTTAAAAGGTCTTAAAGCGATTCCATTGAGTACCCCAATGACAGTGAAATCGCTTAACATAAAGAAATATCAATTTTGGATCTCACGAAAATGGTCAGAAAGTACCATCTCTTTGTGCAATTGATGCACTAATGTATCCTGCTATTATTATCTATGAGATAATGCTTTCATTGATATGCAAGCAAGATATAACCTCGCTTCTACCCGTGGAGACATCATAATGAACCAAATAATGATATAAATTTGTTGATTCTATCCAAAATTATCAAGATTTGTTGGTTATGAAATGTAGGGCATTTAAATGATCTCCATAAAGTTCGATCTCAAGCAAATTATATGTGAGCATGTGAGGATGTTGTCATAATGTGACGTTCTATGTGACAATAAATTATTGATACTTATTCAAGTCCTGCCAAAATAACGAGTTGTAAAGCAAGTCAGGAATGTATTTGGTTGAGATCAATACCTCAACACCTTTTGCAATCATGTGATATTTATTTAAAGATGAAGATTCCAACCAGAGGCGGACCTATGTTCAATTTAGTGGTGCTCCAGCACCCGTTAAACCCGACACAGACTAGGTATAGTTATTTAAAAAATATAAAAAATTTGATATAAAAACTCAAAAAAGCACCCTGAAAACCAAAAACACAGCTGGGTGCTTTGATTCCCAGGCGGAACTTTAAAGATTTGGGTGGCTGGGGAACCTGGGCTCGAACCTCTGCTAGGGATTTTATTTTTATTAATTTTAATGAGGCACCCACGACCCTTAAATCCTGGGTCCGCCACTGATTCCAACAATATTATATGAAGCTTTCATAACTCAATTGAAAGAATGATATATCAAAGGAGACGGAATAAAGCTCATTTCGTCAAAGTTCTTTCTCAAACACGATCTTCAACAAAAAGATGAAATAAATATTGAACAAATTCTGATAATTTGGCGGATATGTTCACTAAGGCATTGCCAACCTCAATATTTGAGAAGCTAATACACAAGATTGGAATGCATCATTTTCGAGACATTAAGTATGCTTTCAGCAAGGGGAGTACTCCTCATTAAGAGATTACTAGTAAAATACGCTGCACTCTTTTTTCCTTAACCAAGGTTTTGTCTCATTGGGTTTTCCTGGCAAGATTTTTAATGAGACAGCAAGCAATGCGTATTATGAATAACTATGTAATACTTTTCTTTCAGTAGATTTTTATTTTTTTATTTTTTACCTGGACATCCAAGGAGAAGTGTTGTGAATAAATTGGTGGATGACCATGTGGGGCCCTTGCACTGTAGCAAGTCATGGGCCCAAATTTTGCACTGTAACAAGTCATGGTGCCCAAGTTACTCAAGGCTTATAAATAGCCTCTAATTTCAATAAGAATGGATACCTCAAAAAAGAGGAAAGAAAACTTAGTACTACTTTATGTTTCTCTCTCTCTTTATTGCGACTAGATTTTTTGGCAGAATAAGTTTTCTAAACCTAAAGTGGAAAAGATTCCTTGTTTTGACTTTCTAGCAACATTTAGCCAAATAGAAAATCTGGAAAGAAATAAAAAAAATTTAGGCCTTGCAAAGGAAAAGTTTTTCCCGAAATAGTTGCACGTGGCAGATGGTGGTCTGACCTAGTGCATTTAATCCACTATAAGCGTAAGATTGGCTGCCGTGTTTTGTCTAGCAATTTTAACTATGTCTTTAATAGTTCTGATTGCAGTACACGGGCATTACTTATCTTCACGTGGATATAATTTTTCTCCTCTCTCATAATATGTATTATTATATATTATATATTAAATTATGAATTAATGATTAATAAATAATTTTTATTAAAATGGTCTATTTATTTTTAAATTATGAATTAATGATTAATACATAGTTTTTATTAAAATGGTCTATTTATTTGATGAATTTTTATAATAGATCTGTGAGAAGATATTAATACATGGATTGAGAATTCTGATTAATGAATAGGATCCATCAGAGTGGTCTATTTATTTGAGTTATTAGATTGTGCTTAATGTACCATGTATAAATTGTCCTTGATAAGTGTACGTTAGTGATGGAGTCTTATTACCTGGATGGAGACTGATACTAATAACGCTTAATTATTAATTCATGAGAAGAAGAAATATCAAGGTTTTCACCCGAAAGGGAGAAACATAATAGCTTGGATTCTCAATGTATTAATCGAGAGGATAATTCATTGTAAGTAGATATTGTGTGCCTTACCCAAAGGAAGAACAGTATATGTCTTGAACTCATGGGATGATTATAAAAGGAGAATAGAAACCTGAATCATATTATTTAATCCTTAGCTATGCCTAAAACGGTTATTTTAACGAATTTGGTTAATTGTGGAGATCAAGAATTTCACGAAGTCTTAGTGACCTAAAATTTGGTGTGTTCACATTGGAAACGCCCAGTAAGAAATAATCTTTGAGGCCGTTTAGATGGGTTTTAGGCTGTTGTTTCAGATTAAAACGTGTTTTAAGTATGAAAGACTACTCTTTATGTCAGTTTTATTTATGTTAAATCTGGAACATGATTACACATGATGATTCAACATGAAATTGATATATGATAAGGATATAGATCAGATTATGTTTTCCTTAAATCGCCTAAATCGGTTATTTTTCGGATTTGGTCATAGTTTTGGAGATCAAGAATTTTACGAACTCCGATTGACCTGAAATTCAGTAGGTTCATCAAAAACGACACAGTAAGCAATACTCACTGTTGCACCCTATTTTTACCAAGGCTAAACAAAGCACAACTTATGGAGCTCTGAAATAATTAATTATGTACAGAGTCGCCACCTAGCATTTAAGGTATACTAGGGTACCTATAAATTATTAATATATGCAGCTTAACATGGTCTACGAAAATAAGTGAGATTCTAGGTAAGGGTTCAAATTATTCCGAAGGGAAGGTGTTAGGCATCCTTCAGAATCCACAAATGTGGTTCCCGGCTGGACCAATTTAACTATACGAGGGATATGTAAAAAGGCTTGATTATTATTTACAAAAATTAATAAAATTTAGACTAAAGAATAACTAATATGACTATTCACATAAATAATCATGCAATACGTATTTTATACATATGTGATATAATAATTATTTAAAAAAAAAAGTTATTTGCAACTTAGAAGTTTGGGTATGTGAAAAGAGTATAAGGAATGGACATGAAATTATTTTGCACTCAAGGTGAGTTAACTAATTTAACTAGCTAAGTATGTACGCCTAATCAATTAATTATGAGAGTACATTCTAAAGCCTAAATATTGAGGCAAATCACCCTATTTATTTACTTAAGTGTGCTAAGCTATTGAATTAAAACTCTAGCGAAACATGATAACTATAAGAATATTAGCTACGAAAATAATAACTGCCTAATATTGATTTTTCTAAAACACATAAAATTTAAATCACCTAAGCAGATCATAAATAAATATCATCAACTTGCACCCTAAAAAATAAAGTTTCACTATATTTTATGCTTGCATAATTTAAGAATGTAAAATAAAATATAAACAAAGAATTTAAGAAAACTATTTGAACTTCTTTGAGTGCCATCTTCAAAAAGTAACTCCAGATACCTGCATGAGACTTAATAAACATGTTAGTAAGAGAATAAATAATTATCGGATGAATTAAAAAAAAAATAATGAATAAACTTAAAATAAAAACCCGTCTTTGTACATGGAAGGCCTTGGAAATCGACGGAAATTTCTTTATCGGCCATTTGGGTTAACATTCTCTGAATCAGTATCATAAATCTTATTTTATATATTAAATATCATGTCATGGACATTATATTAATCTTCTCTGAATCATCCCTCTACAAGTTCGATTATAATTTAACGTAATAAATCAAAAGACACTACAAAACTCCTGTAGGAGTCGGTAAAAAATGAAAATGACAAAAAGCAGGAGAAGGTCACTGAAAGCTGAAAGCACCTTTCCGAATTATCAAACTGCATGTATACAAACAAAGTTAGTAATAACATTTTCCAATTAAAGAATTTCATTAAATAATACTCACTGCAGCAAACTAACTAATCAACTGAATAAAGACAAAGAAATACTAGGAAAACGAAAACAAAGACAAATCCATTTTGAGGCGTAAACGAGATAGGGGAGAATGGAAAGGGCTGTTCGTTGGTGTTTTATTTCGGTGGTTGGTGGCGTGTGGGTTGTGTTGGTGGAGTTCACCGGATCTCAGAGTTCGCCGAAGTTCGCCGGTATTAATGGAGTTAAACGGAGACAGTGAAGAGAGCGAGGTGGTGGTGGCGTGGCTGCTTGCTGGTTCGCTGGTAATGGTTGTTCATCGGAACTGGGTGGCAGCGCTGGTTTGAGTCGTGTGGTGGTGGAGGTTCCGGCGTGAAGAAAAAAAGGAGAAAAGAGGAGGAAGACGACGAGGTGGTTGGTGTCGTTGTGGTTGGCTGTGTTTGGAGGCTGGACAGAGGGAGTAATGGCGAGCGGGTAGTAGGCATGGTGGTCGACGTTAATGGAGAAAGGGGAAGATGAAGTGGTTTGGTGGCGTGGTGTTTGGTTGAGGTGTGGTGAGGAAGTTCACCGGAGCTCAGAGCTCCGGTGTGAAGAGTGGGCGGCGGCTGTGGTTGAAGAGGAGGAGAGGGAAAAAAATGTTTAGGGTTTCTTAGAAGAGAGAGAGGATGGGCCAAATCTGAAAATTAGTGTGTATGTCTAAATATGTGTAGAAGATGAATACCCCCTCCCTTTTCTTATAATGCAAAATGGCCCTTGTTTTGTCTAAAGAATAGAAGATTGCACCATTTTGTCTCCTCAATGCTTACCTTAATCCTTTTTTTGAAAAAATGATGAAACCTTGACTTGATCGGATTTTACTCTGCGTTAAAAAATTAATTACTCCGATTTTCTCTGCACTGTCAGACTGTACTAAAATATAGTTAATTAATACATGTATAAATAATAACGCAAGTATAAAATATAAACATTAATGTCTATGATATGAAAATGTATTGCTATAAAATTAAGAAACATTTATTAATTGCACAAAAAATGGTAGTATTACGCTGTACATGTGCAAAATAATGATTCTTGAAAAAATGACAACAAAATTGAGAAAAATCCTAAAATAAGGATAATCATCCATAAATTGTTGAAAAAATGTAAAAATGTGTTTCGTGCTCTTTAACGAATCAGGGCCCCCAAAACGTTAATTTTAAACACGTCGAGCCAAAATTAGGTGTCAACACTCACAGCAAAATGTTGTTTTTTGATGATTCGGGGTTGTTTAGATGGTGTTTTGGGCAATTTTCGTTTTCTGAAAAATTAATTTTTTAGGAAAAATTACTTGGCTATGATCTAATGGTGATAGAGATTCTTTCTTATGGGTTTCATGACTAAATACTAGTGAAATAATAAATTTATGTGTTGACTTTAGGTCTTCCTTCCCCATCGGATAGATTTATTATGGGTTGTCACTAGATACAATCACTAGTTATTGATAACTTGTATTAACTCTCCATCTGAGTTACATGTTGGATCAATGGAACTAGAGATAATGATAATGATATTCACTTGGCTTAAATTAGCAGCATACTCTTCGTCTGAGTTAGCTCTGGTTTTAAATTTATAGAGTGAATATCTGGCATCACATGCATATGTTGCATGAATTTTTCTTTTATATTGAAATTTGTTGTTCAAGATGCATGGATATCTATGTGGTGTGTTTTGAATTTTATATTCAATGATTACATAAACATGCTAATTTCCAAAAAACAGCACTGAGATTATGTAAACATATTTTAAAATTTTGTTCGTTGTTCTTGATCCATGTATATTAGTACACTAATGATGATATGTGATAAGAAATACTGAACAAATGTATATGTTTTTTTAAATTATATTTTGGCTGGATTTTTTTTTATCCGAATTGGTCATGGTTTCAAAATTCTGATTTTTTACGAACTTCGATTGACTCAAAATTTGGTAGATTTATCGGAAACGACTCACTGAGCAATACTCGCGAGCGCTGCTCATGAACTGGGCTCTTTTTGGCCATCCAGGGTCGTTTAGATGGGTTTTTTTGGTCGTTTTTCTGTTTCTAGAAATTTTTGGTTAAATAAAATTTTTATTTCTTCAAGCAGTGGTGGTAGGGTTCATTCTCTATGGTCTCCATTGTATACAGCAGTGATATAATGAGTTTATATGCTGACGCAGGTCTTCTTCTCCATCGGATAGATTCATTATGGTAAATTACTGTGTTTCAGTCCCTAGTTAATTGATAAGTTGTCTTGACTCTCCAACTGAGTTACACGTTGGTTCAATGGAACTAGGGTTTATTAAAAGTGATATTTACCTAATTTAAATTAGCAGTTTACTCTCCATATGAGTTGGTCCTGTTTTAATTTATGGGGTGAATTATCTGGCATGACTCATATAGTTTTTATGAATAGTTAATTTTCCCTATCGAATCTAGCTATTCAGTATGCATGGTTGTATGTGTGATGTGTTTTGAATTTTACTATTCTTACTACATAACTAATGATCTATTTAATGATTATATCTCAAATTCTCAATTGACTTTATCCAGTCCACTTACTACTAGTCAGAAATTTCTTCTGATAGAGATAAGACATTAATTAAAGAATGCATTATATGTAACTTCTGTTAGAAAGAATTTATTTTTCAGTTTCTAACCAAACAAGAGATGGATAATTAGTTTATTTTTCTTGTAACTCTTGTGTTTTTGAGTTTGATGAACATTTTATCTCTTAGGGTACACTGATGCGTGGACACTTTAAATTAATATCTCTTCTGAATTGAATAATGTTAATCTGTCCTATAAGAGTTTTTTTTTTTTTTTTTTTGGAAATTGAATGAGCTTATCCGTGGCACTTGTGTCTAGGTTATTTTAATCTAGATAGGATTTCGAAGTTGGTCAAAGGATGAACTTTAATGTTCATTGAAAATAGAGGCATTACCAACTTGTGAGTCCTACTTAGAAGCAAAAATGACTAAGAGACCTTTTCTTTTAAAAGGAAATAAAGTTAATCATAAATTAAGTCAATTCATTATGATTTGTGTGGTATAATAAACTTCAAGGCAAGAGGAGATTTTGAGTATTCTGTGACATTCATAGCAGATTACCCATAATATGAATATATTTATTTGATGCTCTATAGGTCCGAATGCTTTGAAAATTTCAAGATATTCAAGGTGAAAATGAAAAGCTTGAGGAAAAATCTATTAAGTCACTGCGATTTGATCATAGCGACGAGTACCTCTTTGCAGAGTTCATTAGTTGCTTATCAAATAGAGGGATTGCATTTCAATTGTCTACACCAAGTATTCTACAATAGATTGGTGTGGAAGAGAAAAGAAATATAACTCTTATGAAGGTGATAAGATTAATGATTGACTTATTCATATTTGCTTTTTCGTTTTGGGATATGTCTTAGAAATTGCGAGTTACATTCTTAATTTAATTCCTTCTAAGTTAGTACCTTTGATACCCATAGAACAGTGGATTGGATGTAATCCAGATCTGCAATATGTTTGGATATGAGGTTGTCTAGCACATGTGTTCAAAGGGAAAACAAATAAGTGGGAATCAAGAATGGATGTACGCATGTTTATTATATATTCAAATGGAACGAAAGGAGGTTTATTTATAGTCCTAAAAGAAAATAAGGTAATTGTTAATATAAATGCCAGATATTTAGAAAATGACCATTTAATAAACCAAGTTCCTAGAAGTAAACTAGTTTAATAGGAACTGAACAAAGAAATAACAAATGAGTCATCTAAAAATTTAGATGTTCAAGAACATCTAACCGAAAAGTCAGGATTGACTTTCCATTGCATTTAAGTAGTGGGAGAAACGTTAATAGGCGTAAGAAAATTCACTACTTCTAAGTAGTGGGAGTGATGTTGAGCAAATAACACTATATGAAGTCGTTAATATTTCAATACCAAAAGACAATGGAGATAATATTAAGACTCAAAAATATGATAGAGTGACTATAATAGTAGTAGTACTTAGTCGTAGTGGGAGAGAAGTAATCAAGATCGGTTCAGTGTATACTCTTGGGATAGTTTCATGATAGGATCCTGAAAAGAAATACACTTTTGGGAGAGTTTTGTGATAGGATCCCTGAAGATCTTAGTACAAAACCGGTCAGTTACGACGAAGCACTACTAGACGAAGTTGCATCACGAAACAAATTCGCAAGTGTTTTTTTTTTTTTTTTTTTTTTGGGCAAAGAGCTTATTGGCTAAGACTTTTGGTAGTTGTACAAAAGGAATACATGTGAAAGTTGTAAATGCATGGTTAAAAGCCTAAGTGGGAGATTGTTGGGATAAACACTATTTGTTAGTTGTGCAAAAGGAATACATGTGAAAGTTGTAAATGCATGGTTAAAAGTCTAAGTGGGAGATTGTTGGGGTATATACCATTAACCATGCGTTTAGACATGGTATATTCTAAAAATTGTCATGGTTAAAAGTCTAAGTGGGAGATTGTTGGGATA
Organism: Lycium barbarum; assembly: GCF_019175385.1. Classification (NCBI taxonomy): domain Eukaryota; kingdom Viridiplantae; phylum Streptophyta; class Magnoliopsida; order Solanales; family Solanaceae; genus Lycium; species Lycium barbarum. The sequence goes on from NC_083341.1 coordinate 119,304,019, forward strand.
TATACTATTAACCATGTGTTTGGATATAGTATTTATTATAGAACAATTATTTATTAATTTTTAATAAATAATTAAATAGATCATGTACTAGTATGTATGTCTTTTACTTATATAGTAGATGATTTAGTGTATAGAGTTTAGCTTATACACGGAAGATTAAATCATCGGTTCTTATAAGTATAAAGTTTATGTTCACAATCTTAGATGGAAATTGGACAAAGTTATCGGTATTATTGTAGCACAAGATTAAATATAATGTATCTTCATTATGGGAAATGTATAGTTTCGTCTTCTTGTGCGACCAAGTAGAGATAAGTGTTTTTGTATTGAATATATAAAACAACCTCTCTAGCTCATTAAATGTACTTATACTCTTAATCTTGATATGATTATTATGATCAATGTGATTTGTTCACTATTTTGATTTATTAAAAGGTACGACTCAATTGCGGGTCTATGTATTCCTGGTAAATTAGATAATGGCAAAATATATTTTTGAAATAATAATCAGTTGATAGAATCCATGTCTTGACTTTGAGATTGATTATACCCTTTTATGGATGCTTATAAGTCTCATGTGAAAACCCTGCAGGTGGATTTTGTATCTGTCACATGATATAAGTTAAGCGGAAATATAAAGGATTCAATTAGTCAATGAATTAAATTGTCAGTAATTTAATTTAATTAATTGGTATCTATAATCTTGACATGGGGAGTTAAATAAGTTTTAATGTATGATTTCAAAATTGAAGTAAGGAGTGCAATTATGAATTTTTAGTGGAATCATTTGTATTTATTATGGTAGGATTAATTCAGATATTTCGAATTAATTTCATAATAGGAAGCCTCGTTATTTAAATTATGTGGTCCCTGCTATGCCCGAATAATAAAGAATTAAATGGAATCCGATTTCTTGGTGGAAAGAAAGACCTAGCAGGTTTGGAAAAAGGGTTTAAACCCTAAAACCTGCAGTTATAAAAAGGGTCTTATTCCATAAGGAGGCCAAGGATTTTACAAGTTTCTACACTTTTTTCATAGAAATTCGCTCACAGAATTTCACAGATTCTGGCATTATTTGGGTTACACAGTAGAAGATCGTGGAACTAGAGGATGAATACATGGATGGTTTTTGCTCGTGCTTGAAGGCTAGATTCAAGGTTGCATTCACGCTTTAAGAGATAAGTATCAATTTTATGTTTGATTAATATCTTGATTATGTGATTAATATCTTGATTATGTGTTGTATGTATTACATGCAAGTTGATACTGGCTATTTGCTTCCGCTGTTTATGCATGTATTCCATCAGTCATAAGGGTGAAAAACCACGACCTACACCTCTGCAAGATTTGACCCAAACTTCACTATAAATGTGAACCTCAACAAAATTCAGATTATAATAGATGCAACCTAGGAATTAAATCTAATCCCTCATGCAACAATATACTTCGACTGTTGAGTCCCCTCTGAGTTGCCCTCAACTTGGAGCTGAATTTGTCTAAGGTTTTTATCTAAAAGAATGCTTCTAAGAAAGCTGGAAGTAGGTTCAACTCAATACAATCCTAATACAATATTTCTAGACTTGAAGACTGTAAAACTTATTACTATGAAACAGGTTCTTCAATATGGTCTTTTGTATCAGGCATCACTTCAATAGCTAGTCAAAAGTCTCTCAAATATGCTCTTGCTTATTTGCTTGATTTTTGCCTTTTCTCTCAATGTAAGTGCATGAGTCTCTTCAAGACTTGCATATATTTGCAAACTATGAAGGCAATGGGTTAGTCACAAACACTTACTGGATAAGGACTTGAAGAGTGATAGTGATTGAAATGGAGGCAACTCTTTTACTTTCACATGGCTTTAGATATGCTTGAAAATAGACCAAAGTTTATTCCAGATAAGTGTATAGTGGACTCTCAGATCTTGCAGACTATTTCAATATCGCGAGACTTCTTCAATCCAAGAGTCCTACCAACACTGAATTTTAGAATGCAATCATGAAACTGCGTACCTGGTTCATTTAAGGAGCTGTTTGGACATGGTTTGAAACCATGGCTTCAAATCATAGTTTGAAATCATGTTTGGACATGTAATTTGGATATATTAAGTTGTATCTTCTCTTATAGACATAAAAACCCCACAAGTTGTGAAAACTATCAAAACATTCCCAATTCTTATACAATCTTACCAAATGAGCAAGTCATAGTTCATGACAAAACTAATACACTATTAGAAGGCCTTTCTAAAAAAATATAACATCAATTGATCAAACTTTAGTTCAATAAAAACAAAAATTTAACATGAATAGTAATGAGGTTGGTAGACATAAATAAAAGTTAGTGGAAGTTAATGAGGTTGGTAAATGATTAGTAGGAGTAACTGTTAAAAATATCTACCAACTTATGGGTCTCTTTTTACAAAATATAAACTTATGAGTCAAATTTTATATTTAAATTTTTTGAAACCATGGTTTGAAACCATGAGATGAAATACATGTCCAAATGTTGGTTTCATCTCATGGTTTCAAACCGCATGTCCAGAATTTCAAACCATGGTTTGAAACCATGACCCCAAACCAGCGTTTGGACATGCGTTTTCACTCATGATTTCAAATCATGGTTTCAACTTTTTTAAATATAAAATTTAACTAATAAGTTTATATTTTGTAAAAAAAGACCCATAAGTTGGTAGATATTTTTAACAATTACCCCATCAATCATTTACCAATCTCATTATCTTCCACCAAGCCTTATTTATGTCTACCAACCTTTAATTTATGTGGGAGGATTATATTAAAGAGTAGTTACATTACTATTCATGTTAAATTTTCGTTTTATTGAACTAAAGTTTGATTAATTGATGTTGTATTTTTTAGAAAGGTCTTCTAGTAGTGTACTAATTTTGTTATGAACTATGACTTGCTCATTTGGTAAGATTGTATAAGAATAGAGAATGTTTTGATAGTTTTCACAATTTGTGGGGTTTTTATGTCTATAAGAGAAAATACAACTTAAAATATCCAAAGTGCATATCCAAACATGATTTGAAACCATGGTTTCAAACCATGTCCAAACGGGGCCTTATGGTCTACTTGTTCCCTGTTTATGCATTTGATCCAGCCCACTTATTTGGCCCAAATCATTTTATCAATAATCAAAACTTATGAAGTTCAATACATTCACATTTTCCGTAAGTGTCGTCCACCCCTTTTGTGAGGGAGCTAGTGATACTCACGGACTATGATTTTATTTTGTACTCACGTCAGTGGGGGCGTTTCACTCATGTCGTGGTCATGGATGTTGATATTCCCGACAACTCCACAGTACCTGCTAGGCTTCTCCCTTACTTCCACAGTTATTTTGGTGAGTCTCACTTCATGTTGGGGTGGCAAGTTGCAGTATCATTCTTTTGGATATAGTCAGACACCTTGTCACTAGTATTCTTTGTTTATCATGTCATAGTTGTTTCATAGACGTTGTGGGATTAGTTTATGTAAATTTATTATTCTATTATAGTCTCACATGACATGTATGGATAAATGTTATTTAACGCTTTATGGTGTTTTATGAGAGTTGAGAAAAGTTTATGAAAAACACCATGTTTCTTTTACAAACATGAGTTAATAAGTTTATCAAGTGATAGCAAGTTGATTTTCTCGATGGTATGTTAAAGGCATCTGGCCTCGGTCCCACACTACTCCCACTATTCCAATTTTGGAGCGTGACTGATTAGAACTTATAGTCATAACTAGATCATGGGATTGTGGTTTAAAAGAAATTATTATCAATATTCTTGTGTTTACAGCCGCTAACGTGACAAATGAAGCAACTTAATTGTTACTGTAAATTTAAAAATGGACAATTCTCCTACAATAATATTTATTTATTGAAAAAAAAATACAAACAATTGGTAAACACCCTTTGAGAAAAATACAATATACACATTATTAATAAATATTAATTTGAGACAAAAAGTAAATTAAAGCTTTAAATTAGAAACAAAGATTTTTCCCACACACATTCACTGAGAATTTTGTACTATAAAACATGATTCTTCCACCTCATTCCCACCTAACCAGCTCACTGGCAAAACGCATGGTGAGAAACAGGTAAACGCTGGGAAATAGGTTTTTTCCACTGACATTCAGTGGGAAATAGCCACTAAACATTTTTTAGCGGAAATCTGAGGGGAAAATAGAGATTTTTTAGTAGTGACTTACATAAATATATACTTCAGCCATCTAATTTGCCAAACATGGTCGAAGTATACACTACCAATACACTTTACCTGTATAGGTAGTGTATAGGGTATGTATATTATATGTATAGACATGTATATTAATATAGTATATAGAGTATATGTATGTTTAATTATGAACTATACACTTCCCTTAAATTAAAGCACCATAATCTCGAACTGGAACTACTTACCTACAAGCCGAATTGTAACAAAAGGTCTACATCACTTGCATAAAATTATACCTGTGCTATAACTTTTAATTAGGGGCTTACAGCTAGTTAGACATGAGTATTCCTGAAGATTACTGAATCATGCATGTATAATCATAACTTGCTAGTTGTTAGGCTTTTGCTTTGGAATTAATTCAAGCAAAATAAAACAACATTATGCTACTCCAATATAACTTAGTCAAAATGGGAAATTAACTGGAACCCACCATGCAATTCACATAGTATATGTCAAAAAGTAGTACAGCTAAGTGCTATTTGGAGTTCCCTTTAAATCAAAGATAACATCAATCACTGCACTATGGGAATTTTATACAGTTTTATCTTTATCATATTCCTTTCGTCTTGGAATAAGATGAATTTTCCCAAAGGGCTTTTGGCACTTTTTGTTTAGCTCTTTCTTGCCAGTAACATAACTGTAGTTTCAGATCAAACTTGTGTAAATCTTATAGTAGTCTGAAATATTGCACATTTCATTGTTTAATAGTTTAATGTCCTCTAGAGATACAAAAAAATTAAATCTTAAAGAACGACAGTTTAATATGTTATATTATCAATGGAGTTTGTCCTGAACACCACCGTTATTAGAAAAATTGAGGGTTAATTATCACGTCAAATGTAGAATTGTTGAGATCATTAGGTCTCAGGTTTACGTCCAGTCAAGTATAATTTTGTATCTAACTCGTGTTTTTGTATTATCCTTTCCTTGCTAACCTATGCTATAGAATGTCTTGATACTGTTTAAATAGTGCGCATATCCTTCTAACAGATCACAAATTATAGCTAAATAAATTTAATTTATTGAATTTCATCTTAAATTTCTCTTAGAACTAATAATAGCTAGGACTAACTAACTTTTTATGATTTGAGCTATATACGGTAAAAACCGACGCAACTTGTACTCGGTAAGATCTGGGGTAAAGTTTAAAGCCGTCCAATATGAGATCGAGGAAGACTAAGGTCATTACAATCGATGGGAACGAAATTCGAGGGGTCGAGAGTACATTCAACTCTGCGTCAAAACCGAGGGTATTTTGATGAGTATGGAAAACCCGAGCTTGAAGAAAGCGCACTCAACATACGTTCGGAGAATCCGTTATGGAACAAGCTACGCGTCATCTGACCGTTCCGCCATTAGCGCTGACAACAGTACGGGTGTCAGACCGCACGGGTGCAGCCTTATCAATTTTAGGGTTTTTTCTAGAAAGGCTTTTTCTTACATTGTACTAAGACCCATCTATTGTTAGCTATAAATAGAGGTCTACCCCTTTCTTTTTGAGGTTAGCTTTTTTATTATTCTATACATTTGTAATCATAATAGTGGCAGTAAAATCTTCTTAAGTATTTTGGCTCGGTTAAAGAAAGCAACTCCCAAACCGGACCAGTTCGCAGAGCTCACAAACTCGTCTTCCTAAGTTTCTTTTACTATTATTTATCAATATACTACGATTTACTTGCTATTATCTTATACTATAAATTAATCTAACCACATATCCTATTAACCCCTTACAAATTTAATTGTTACCCACTTTTGGGGGTAAACAGTTTGGCACCCACCGTGGGCGCCTAAGATAATAGTGGTGATTAGTTTACTACTCTCTCTCTTTCACTTGTTCTTTGAAAGTTTGTGTTTCAAATACGTTCGGAATGGTAAGCAGTGGCAATTCTGGACACGTGAACAATCGTGAAATAGTCGCTGAAAACGAGAACACCGTACCCCCTGCTGACCAGGCTAACCCAAATGCTGTCAACTCGGCCGATGGCCTTAACCACCAGAATACCGTCGACCAGGAGAATGATGTCTTTCTGGCCACGGATCCTTTGAATAGCAATAACTCAGCTACTTTGCTTCGGGTGCAAGCCCAAAAGACGTTTGATGTACCGGATGAGATTAGCTTACGTTTGATATTTGAAATGTTGCAGGAACAACATATTGCTATAGCTCAGCTCCAGAACAAAGACAACAAAGTAGCAACGGCAAAGCCAAATCAGACTACCGAACCAAGGCGAGAGGAGGCCGGATAGTCGAGAGCGATGGATCTGGGGGTGGTTCATCTACCGAGGTTTTGGAAATGCTCGAAACATTGGCAAAGCAGATCGATTCCATGGAGAAAAGGGTGGAAACATACAACTCGGGTGGATCAGATCCCGGGAGCACCTCCGATTTTAAAAAGACTGGATTTAAAAAGATACATTCAAAGGCCTTTCCCTCCGAGTGCAGCCCCAAAGCTGATCTCGAAGAGGTTTAAGATGCCAGATATTCCGAAGTATGATGGGATGACGGACCCGCAGGAGCACTGGTCTCATACACTTGTGCCATAAAAGGCAACAATGTCGAAGAGGATGAAATCTAGTCGGTGTTGTTGAAGAAGTTTGGTGAAACACTATCCAAAGGAGCATTGACCTGGTACAACCATCTGCCCGAGCATTCCATCACTTCTTTTGAGATGCTCGCAGATGCGTTTATCAAAGCCCATGCTGGGGCTAAGAAGGTACAGGCAAGAACGGCGGACATTTTTAGAATCACCCAAAGAGATAATGAGCTACTCCGAGAGTTAGTGAATAGGTTCCAAAGAGAACGAATGGAGCTCCCTCCAGTTCCGGAAGAATGGACGGCTCAATCTTTCACTAAGGGACTCAATCCCCGAAGCTCAACTGCCTCGTTTAAATTAAAAGAGAACTTATTGGAATACGAGGCAGTAACTTGGGCCGATGTCCATAACAGGTACGAATCCAAGATTCGAGTAGAGGATGATCAACTTAAACTTCTTCCCGGTCCGATAAGAGAAAGTAAGGATTCTGAGAGATCAAGGAAGAATTATGAACCGGAGACAAGGTCATCGAGGGATAGGTATCGACCGTATTCTCAACCGAGGAAATCCAGCTTTAGGTCGGATAAGGGAAGAAACGACCCTAGTCATCCCTCGAATAGAGATGATAAGCGAACCGATCGTAGATCAAACAGTCGGGGTTTGTTGTTTAGGGGTGATGCCGGTAGTTCAACCAACAATGGGGACACTTCTAGTTTATCCGAGTACAACTTCAACGTTAACACGACAGATCTTGTTTCAACAATTAGCCATATCAAGGATGTCATGTGGCCGAGGTCATTGAGATCGGATCCGGCCCAAAGAGATCCAAGCGTGATGTGTGAGTATCATGGGACTCATGGCCATAAAACCGAAGACTATCGCCAATTGCGAGAAGAGGTGGCTCGGTTGTTAAAGAACGGTCACCTTCGTGAATTCCTAAGTGAGCGAGACAAAGGTTACTATAAAGGTAGTGAAAATCATAAAAAGGGCGAGCCCGTGGAGATACAACACGTGATCAATATGATAATCGAGGGAACGGATACACCATGAGGATCAATGATGAAAAGAACAAAGGTTTCAATCGTACGAGAGAAGCGGACCAGGGATTATGTATCGGAGGGATCTAATTCCTTCAACGATGAGGATGCGGAAGGCATCATTCAACCACACAATGATGTGTTGTTAATTTCTATTTTTAAATCTCAAGTAAAACGTATTTTAATTGACCTAGGTAGTTCGGCCAACATTATCCGATGGAGAGTAGTAGAACAACTGAGGTTGTTGGATCAAATCGTTCTAGTAGCTTGGGTGCTCGGCAGATTCAATATGGCAAGCGAAACAACTAAGGGAGAAATCTCTTTGTCGGTCAACATCAACGGAACTATTCAGTAGGCTGTGTTCCGTGTCATCGAGGGAGAGATGAGGTATAATGCGTTACTCGGTAGACGTGGATTCACAGCATGAGGGCAGTACCATCGACATTACATCAGATGTTGAAATTCCCAACTTCGGAAGGGATAAAGACGGTCCGTGGTGAACAACCTGCAGCAAGAGAGATGTTCGCGGTTGAAGAAGCCCCTTTCGTCCTACAAGAACCGGTCCAAAAAGTGGTTGAATCGACCAAAGGCAAAGACACCAAATAGCAATTAAAGAATACAGGCTCGAATGAAGAGAAGGAAGAGATGAGCTCAAGTTTCGAAGAAGATGATTTCGGTGTGCCCAGATCGTTCGTATTACCGGATGATTCGGACTCAACCAAGTCTACCGTAGAGGAGTTGGAATAGATTATCTTGTTCGTGCACTTGCCGGATAGAAAGGTATACCTGGGCACGGGGTTAGCCTCAGAGCTCAGGAGCAAGTTAATTAAATTTCTTCAAGCTAATGTCGATTGTTTTGCATGGTCCCATTTAGACATGACAGGTGTGCCACCGGAGGTGACGATGCATAAGCTCAACCTCGATAAGAAATTCACTCCAGTTAAACAGAAAAGAAGGCCGATGGTCGAATTAAAGCATGCCTTCGTCAAAGATAAGGTAACAAAGCTTTTAAAAATAAGCTCTATCCTGGAGGTTAGATACCCGGACTGGATATCCAATGTCGTCATTGTGCCGAAGAAAGGTAACAAATTTAGAATGTGTGTTGATTATAAAGATCTGAACAAAGCATGCCTAAAGGATTCATTCCCTATGCCTCACATTGATCGAATGATCGATGCGATGGCCGGGCATGAGATGTTAAGTTTTCTCGATATCTACTCTAGGTACAACTAGACTCGGATGGACCCGGAGAATCAAGAGAAAACTTCTTTTATAACCCGATATGGGACTTATTTCTACAATGTAATGCCGTTCGGATTAAAAAATGCTGGAGCAACTTATCAACGCCTAGTTAACCGAATGTTCGAAGAACAGATAGGTAAAACAATGAAGGTTTACATTGATGATATGTTAGTCAAGTCCCTGGAAGAAGAGGACCATTTAAAACATTTGTAGGATACCTTAAATATACTTCGCAAGTACAACATGAAACTAAACCCGAAGAAGTGTGCCTTCGAAGTTAGATCAGGCAAGTTTTTAGGCTTCATGGTGTCAAACCGGGGGATTGAAATCAACCCGGACAAAATCAAAGCCATTGAGGACATCAAAGTAGTGAACAACGTGAAGGCAGTACAAAGGTTGACCAGAAGAATAACAGCTCTGAGCCGGTTCATTTCGAGGTCATCGGACAAAAGTCACCATTTCTTTTCTTTGTTAAGGAAGAAGAATGACTTCGTGTGGACACCGGATTGTCAAAAGGCCTTGGAAGATTTGAAACGGTACTTGTCGAGTCCACATTTGCTGCACACACCGATGGCAACATCTGGCGGTATCCGAGGTTGCGGTAAGCTACGTTTTGGTCAGAGAAGAAGGAGGTATGCAATTTCCTATCTATTATGTAAGTAGGACTTTAAGAGATGCGGAGTCCCGTTATCCGCACCTCAAATATTTAGCTTTGGCCTTGGTAAGTGCTTCAAGGAAGCTAAAACCTTATTTCCAATGTCACCCCATATATGTAGTAACTACTTACCCGTTAAAAAATGTCATGCATAAGCCGGAGCTGTCGGGTAGGTTGACTAAATGGGCCGTAGAAATTAGCGGGTATGATATCGAGTATAGGCCTAGAACGGCTATTAAATCTCAAATCTTAGTTGTCTTTGTAGCGGAATTTAGACCCGCAATAGTTCCCGAGGTGGAAAAAGAGCTTCTGCTAACCTCGAGAAAAACCTCGAGGATCTGGACCCTATATACGGATGGGGGATCGAACCTAAAGGATTCCGGATTGGGTATTGTTCTTAAGGCCCCCGCAGGTGACATTATTAGACAATCAATCAGAACTTGAAAATTGACTAACAATGAAGCCGGGTATGCGGCTATGATTACAGGTTTGGAATTGGCTCAGAGTTTAGGGGCCGAAGTCATCAAAGCTAAGTGTGACTCCCTTCTGGTCGTAAATCAAGTCAATGGTGTTTTCGAGGTCAAAGATGAACGAATGCAAAAACTTAGAAAAAACTCAAGTAATATTGCACCGGTTTAAAGAATGGACCATGCAACATATACCGAGGGAACAGAACAACGAACCAGATGCGTTAGCTAACTTAGGTTCGTCGGTTCAAGCCGAGGAGTTCAATTTGGGCACGGTCATCCAATTGATGAACTCGGCCGTAGAGAATGGTCACGCCGAGATAAATGCAATAGGTCTGACATGGGATTGGCGCAACAAATACATAGATTACTTGCGAGAAGGAAAGCTTCCAACAGACCCTAAGGAATCGAGGTCGCTTCGAACCAAGGCTGCGAGATTCTGCTTGGTCGATGATCAATTGTATCGTCGATCTTTCTACGGACCTTTGGTTAAGTGCTTGGGGCCCGGAGAAACAGACTATGTGATGAGGGAAGTTCACGAAAAAACCTGTGGTAATCACTCGGGTGTCGAAGCCTTGGTTCGAAAGATAATCAGAGTGGGATATTACTGGAACCGGATGGATGAGGACGCGAAAAGCTTTGTCCGAAAATGTGATGGGTGCCAAAAACATGCACCGATGATACACCAGTCGGGGGATTTGTTGCATCCGGTCCTGTCCCCTTGGCCATTTATGAAATGGGGAATGGATATTGTCGGCCCTTTGCCGTGGGCTCCAGGTAAGGCTCGATTTATTTTATTTATAACTGACTACTTTTCCAAATGGGTTGAAGCACAGGCCTTCGAGAAAGTTAGAGAGAAGGAGGTAATTAACTTCATTTAGGAATATATCGTTTGTCGGCTCGACATTCCAGCCGAGATAACTTGTGATAACGGTCATCAATTCATAGGCAATAAGGTTAATGACTTCCTCGAAGGATTAAAGATCAAAAATATTTTATCAACTCCATATCACCCGAGTGCAAATGGACAGGCGGAGTCAATAAATAAAACCATAATCTAAAAGCTGAAGAAGCGGTTAGAGTCGTCAAAGCACAAGTGGAAGGAAGTTTTGCTGGAGGTATTATGGGCCTACAGAACGACATCAAAGTCAAGTACGGGAGAAACACTATTTTCCCTAGTATATGGAGCTGCGGCTTTAATTCCTGTAGAAGTTGGTGAACCGAGCCTAAGGTTTCGGTATGCAACGAACGAGTCAAATGAAAAGGCTATGGCCGTAAAGCTTGACTTAACGGACGAACTACGTGAGAATGTGTTGGTCCGTTTAGCAGCTCAAAAACAGCAGATGGGAAGATACTACAATCGAAGGACGAACCTTCGGCATTTTCAAGTTGGGGACTTAGTGCTTCAGAAGATTACCCTGCACACTAGGAATCCCGATGATGGAAAATTGGGACCGAACTGGGAAGGACCGTATCAGGTAACCGGAATAACTAGCAAAGGATCATATCAATTGGAAACCGGAGACGGCCAACAGCTGCACAACAACTGGAACGTAGCGCACTTGAAGAAATACTATTGCTAAGGTACGATCCGTTAACCCTTTACAAACTCTAATAATTCTCACCTTTCTTCTTTGCATGGTCAAATTGGAGTAAACTCGAAGGTCTTAGAATTAGGTCTGAAAACACGTGTTGCACTCTTTTCCTTAGCTCGATTTTATCCCCAAGTGGGTTTTCTGGCAAGGTTTTTAACGAGGCAACAAGTACAATGTATTACCCTTAGTTTCGAAGAACAAGGCTAAATGCCGAGAACTCGTAAACCACCTAAGCACTGGGGACTGGATATTCAACAGCATCATTTTCATCTAGTGTTTCCCCCTTCATGCTTCACGAACAAACACTAGGGGACTATGATACCTTCAGCACGAACAACAAGACCGGAGAAAAGCTCAAAAGAAGCAAAGTAGGAAACGAAGTCAACATGGAAACAGTTTTTGTTTACTTTTGGATTTGACCGAGCCTTTTATATTAGGTTTCGATGTAAGGGCCAAACGATCGAATGAATCGTGCCCACATAGTATTGCTACGGTAAGAGCAGAAGGGGTCGGATAAAGTCCTTAGTTTTTTGCATGAAACAAATATTTGAAATGCGAAGAGAATTACTTTTGAAAAGTCTGTTTCAAATATGCTCTTTATGAATGATACCCTCGACTGGGGACTGTCGTCACAAAATCGACGAAGGCACGAAGGTTATAATTAACCGAGCCCAATTTACAAAGAAGAATTCAGTCTTCCAAAATCGATGAAGGCACTAAGGTTATAATTAACTGAGCCCAATTTACAAAGAATTCAAACAGTCGGAAGAGGGTCGAATAATCAAAGACCTCGACTTAAATGCCCGAGGTGATTCAGAGACGTCCGAATTCACAAAGCATAAAAAGGCTTCCGCAGACAAGCCATCAATAAGTTATCAGTAAAACAGGAACCGGTTAAAATAAAGCCCACAACTCATAAGTTAAGTTGGCTCGATTTTCTAAGAGAAAATCCGTTAAGGGCTTAAGGTTGAACCTTAACCATTTTTTACGAAGCAAACAATATGAAACAATATCATAAAGTATACCTGACTTAAAGATAGAAAAAAATACTGGCAAGAGGAAATGCAGATTTTATATATAGCATAAGGGGTCGAAGCTTTACACTTGTGAAAATCACAAAAGTCAAAAACAAAAAAGTTCTTATAAGCCCTATTTACTCCGTCGAAAAAGAACCCGAGTCTTCAAAGCCGGACTCTTCAGGGTCTTCCTCGGAGCTATCCTTGAGAGTTTTCCTGGCCCTATCCTCGATCATCTTTGAGTCGGTTATACGAGCAGGGATATCTTCAATACCCCGCTGAATCGCCTCAAGTGTAGACCTTCGAGACCTCCACTTCTCGAGTTCTACCAGAAGGGTGGAACGAGCCTCGGTAGCCTCAATATCTTTATGGGCTTCCTCCAGGTCGACCTGAGCTCTCTTTAGTGTTTCCTCCAGTTCGGACATCATATCGCTCAGAGCGACCCGAACCTCGTTGGAAGCTGCTAGCTCGGCCTGAAGGGCATCATTAGCTCGGACAACGGCCTCGAGCTTACTCTTGAGTTCATCACTGATCCAGGCTCGAGTCTCGGCCTTTTCTTCAACAGTCTTTAACGTGTCCTTCTCTATGGCCCTCTCGGCTTCGAGATGCCTGAAATTCTCCTCCATTTTTGCAGCCTCGTCTTTAACCGAATCAAGCCCTTCCCCCAATTGCGTTATGGTAGCTTCAAACTCACCAAGTTTGGTGGCATATTCAGTGTTCGCTCGATTGAGATGTTTGTTGTCCTCTTCCCGGACTTTGCTCTTTTCGACTGCTTCGTCGAGCTCAGTCTTCAACCGGAGGTTCTCTTTCTTGGTTGCTTCAAGCTCGTATTAGAGAGTTGGAGGAGCAACGACTTGGCTCAGTTGATCCTCTTTTTGTTGCAAGACAAGTTTGAACTTCTCCGTTTCTCAGCCCTGAGCATCTAACTGGGCTCGTAAGTCGTCTATCTCGTGTTAAGCTCGGAGGAAACCTTCATTCACAAGCACAACACTCTGCGAGAATAAAATAAACAAGGTTAGGAGATCGGCAAACAACGAAAGTTACACCTGATAAGTTTAAACTTATTAGAAGGGGCAGTAACAATGTTTACCCGGTTGCGGGTGTGCATACCCTCGTTTAAAAGGCATTTACACAAGAGTCCCTCCATCTTCTCTTTGTCCAAATCTGAAACGAGAGGTCTTAGATAACTAGGAACTCCCACGGGGCGAGACAAAAAATTGTAGTCCTCAGGGACGATGACCATGGTCGACCTGGTCCTCTTCGGCTCTACACTTGGAGCCAAAAAAATATCTATAAGTCTAGATCTCAAACAGGACTTAGTAGACTAGCTAGCAATCCTCGTTGCTCGTGGAATAGGGAGGTGGCCAAATTCTAAGGCTTCCGCCGTTGCAGGAGGAGTATTGGCAAACATGTCATCAAGATTCTTTTGTTTCGAAGACAGAGCAGGAGGAGAAGTTGGAGTTGTCTCGGCCCTTGATGGTATCTCGGCCATAGTAACTGATTTGGCCCTTGGAGGCAGGTCGGCAGTTGTAGCTGTTTCGGCCATTTGAGCTGTCTCGGCCCCTGAAGTTGTATCGGCCCTTTTAGTCCTTTTCACCAAAGGCACCACCTCGGGTGAAGTGTCAACTATAATGTTAATAAAATTAACGGACCTTAGTGGGATTGGGGCTTGGATATATTCGGCTATTGGGGGAAAGGAACCTCAGCCTCCCCACTTGTGATTGAGGTCGGAAGATTTACTGCGGTATTACCCTCCGGAACCTCCACCGAAGCTGTCTCGGCCCCAGTAGCAGTAGCAACAGAAGGCCCCGATACGACATTTGCGATCCAAATATCATCCACGGGTTCATCCCTCAGGCCTTGAACATCTGATGAACCTGCAGTATCCTTCGAGCTTTTCTTTCTCTTCTGACCCCTAGACTTGCTCTTTTTCTTTTTCTTTTCAACCTCGGCAATGAGCCGTGCTGATCCTGATACATTGAAATTCGAACCCGATGTAGTGGGCTCGTCTGCTGGTACGAGTCGTGGGGTCGCAGAGCCTTTGCCCAAACCTGGATATCGAAGGATTAAATCGGAGTAGAGTTGAACGAAAAAGAATGGCAAGAAGTACGGGAAGAAGAGGATCCCGTGACTCTGTGCTAACCATCGGTCACAGGATAAATCTCTCTATGTCCGCTCATCGTGCGGGTGTTGGCCGATGATTTTTTCAATCCACCTGGCAAATCTAGGAATTGCGTTGGGAATCCATGCTTCAGTTGTAACATTGGAAAAGGTTAGAAGAAGTGCTCGAAGACACGTAAAAGGGAGATAAGCCCATAAAACCTACGTTTGTTGTTCCACCTTTCGGGGAAAGACATGTAATCGGCCGGTATAATGTCCTTGGTCTTAACCCAGACAAAACGCTCGTGCCAGCCCCGATCTCTGTTCTCGTCGACACAGGAAAGAATGGGGTTTTTGCCTCGTTTGGAGACTTTTATAACGTCACCGCGGAAGATCTTTGGGCAATACAACCGGATTAGATAGGCCAAGGTAAAGTCGATTTTGGCATTATTAGCCAAAAGACGGAGGCAGGCCACGATCCTCCAAATGTTCAGGCCTATCTGAGCAAGGCATACTTTATATGTCCGACATATTTCAAGAATAACCGGATCTATTTTAGGATTGACCTTGAGGGTGAAAGGATATGTATAAACATATGAAAACCCCTCATTGAAATCGATGATTAACTCGTCATCACCGGGAGAAAGATGTCTATGCGGGGGTTATCCCAGCCACATTCAGCCCGGACTCGGGAAAGGTGCTCATCATTGATCGAGGATGGGTAACGTCTCACATCAAAACCCCAGTCGGATTTCTTTACGGCCTTTTCGACGCGAATTCGTGGTTAAAATTGTACTTCGAGGGTATTATACGTTGGTTCAAAGGAAGTGGTTTGTGTTTTGTCGCCGGGGTTGGCAACAGGCTCGGTAGCCGGAGAAGAAACCGAAGGAACATTCTGGTGTCCGTTGCCATTTCTTGAGTTTGGATGATGAAGGTATGAAGATATGAAGATCTGGGTTGAAGATATGAAGATTTGAAGGTTAAAAATATGAAGATATGAAGGTTTGGAGATGAACAAATGGAGTTAAGGAAGGTTTAAGAAAATTTTCGAGAAAATGAAGAAGGTTTTGGGACCTCGGATGAATTTTCTCAACAACTTTTCGAAGACACGGAATTTCGGAGCAAAGAATTCAAAAAGAAGCAAGAGCAGAACAAAATGAGTGATATGATCGAGAAACGAAGGATGAAATAAGGGAGCAAAAAGTGAAAAGTAAAGAAGTGGAATCACTGTAATGCCTTATATAGAGAATGTTTTGAGACGGTTACCGAAGTCATCCAACCAAGAGGGAACACGTGTCCGAAGTCAAAAAGACGTGACATGAAAGGACGTGACCCTTAAGCGGTTACCGAAGCCATCCAGCTGGAAGGAGACACGTGCCCGAAGTCAGAGAGATGTGACATGAAAGGACGTTTTGTTTCCCGCTTATTTTCAAAGTAAAATCTTACTAGAGAAGTCACCGAGGCAATCGTTCCACTTCCCGTCACTTCGGCAAAACTTCGATCTGGAAAGTGTGGGGACTATCTGTATACGGTAAAAACCAACGCAACTTGTACTCGGTAAGAACCGGGGTAAAGTTTAAAGCCGTCGGATGTGAGATCGAGGAAGACTAAGGTCGTTACAATCGATGGGAACAAAATCTGAGGGGTCGAGAGTACATTCAACTCTGCGTCAAAACCGAGGGTATTTTGATGAGTACGGAAAACCCGAGCCTGACGAAAGCACACTCAACATAGGTTCGGAGAATCCATTATGGAACAAGCCACGCGTCAGCTGATCGTTCCGCCATTTGCGCTGACAACAGTATGGGTGTCAGACCGTACGGCCGCAGCCTTATCCAATTTAGGGTTTTTTCTAGAAAGGCTTTTTCTTACATTGTACTAAGGCCCATCTATTGTTAGCTATAAATAGAGGTCTACCCTTTTCTTTTTGAGGTTAGCTTCTTCATTATTCTATACATTTGTAATCATAAAAGTGGCAGTAAAATCTTCTCAATTATTTTGGCTCGGTTAAAGAAAGCAACTCCCAAACCGGACTAGTTCACAGAGCTCACAAACTCGTCTTCCTAAGTTTCATTTACTATTATTTATCAATATACTACGATTTACTTGCTATTATCTTATACTATAAATTAATCTAACCACATATCCTATTAACCCCTTACAAATTTAATTATTATCCACTTTTGGGGGTAAACATGAGCAAACAAAAATAGAAAAGTTAAAGCAGAAGGTCACTTTTTTTCCATCTGAAATGTTATAGCTATAGCCTAGGGATAATTTCCTCTTCAAATATTTTAGAGTAAATCTCACTTTACACCCTTAACATTTTAATTTTGGAAAATAATGCCCCTGTCACATTTTAAATTGGACAATAAATCCCTTTGATCTTAAATCAATGGCTAGAGATGAGTAGGATTATTGCTTATATTTTTAGGCTGTCAAAAAATACCTTCGATTAATATGATTATAACATGTACTTTAAATAATTAAAAGATTTAAGCAATAGCATTGTATAAAAATTAAGTTCCATATCTTTTTTTTTTCTTTAATCTTTTTCTTTTTATATTTAAAGTATCATTCTGCATGAACTTTTTTTGTAGAGTTTCAAATTATCTTGATCCATTTTATTTAGTATTATTAGTATTGGAAACTTTATTTCATTAGACCAAAAAGAAGGGAAACTTTATTTCAACTATGCAATTTTGTATATTTTATTTTCATATCATTCTTACATATCATAAGCCTAATAGTTTTTTAAAAGAAAAATACAATGTCAAAAATAATTTTCAATTTATGATAGTCTTTTATACGCTTTCCGAGCAAGGCTGAAAAATTACCAAAAAAATATTCAACAATATTGTATATAAGTGAGTAAGTTTTATTTAACAATACTAAAATTTTGAGATTTGAAATTAGTAGCTCAATCATCTCCTGTATTATGAAATAAAAATCTTATTTGAATTAACATTTTGAAGTGATTTTCAAAATCTTTAAATAACATATCAGTTATTAACTATATTGACAAAGGGGGTTGCCCAGATGGTTAGCACCCTCCACCTCGCGCCCGAAGGTTGTGGGTTCGAGTCACCAAGGAAGTAATCCTGGGGCAGGGGTGAAAAGAAAACCAAAAAAATTATTAACCATATCTATATTGGAGATTATTACTTTGATTTAAAATATTTACCAATAAAATAGTTTACTTTGACTTTGAGTATTAAGTATGAAGCCTAATGGTCGGGTTTTGAAAACCAAAAGATGTATAAGAAAACAAAAGAGATGTATGAATTTTAATTATAAAATATCATTACTTAAAAATTTTAATTACTGAAAAATATGTCATAATTTATGCCACTGAGGGTCGTTTTTGACATAGTAAAAATATATGTAAAAATTCAACTCATTTCCAGCCATTGATTTAAATAAAAAGGTTCATTAACATTCAATATGTGAAGGGGGTATTGTTTCTCAAACCCAAATTATTAAGGGGGTAAACTCGACTACTCCCTGGGCTACTTTTGCCAATCTTCCCATAGAACTTTGGGCAAGAGAAAACCCAGGTAGGATTGCTAGTTGCTTAGGAAAGCTTATATACGGATAAACTTACAGCTCAAGGAGACAGAGTGTCATATGCCCGCATGCTCATTGAAATGGATATTACTCTCCCTTTTCCATACTCTATCACAATTGACTCACCAGGGGATAAATTCTTAGAGCAGATGGCTGAATACGATCGGCAACCAAACTATTGCTCAGTTTGTCTTCGAATAGACCAGCATGCTGCTAATCGCAAAGCTGGACCCCCCAAAAAACACAAACCTGAGGCCAAAAAGGCAGTCCCTCTAAAAAAAAGATACAAATAAGAATGGAAATCACCAATAGTTTAAAATGAGGTCCAACAACCTGATCCTAATATTCAAAAGTCCAATCCTACGGTTCAACTACCTGAGGCTCAACAATTTATTACTGAGGCTAAACAAGTTGAAGAAGAGATGATCAAGAGGAACTCACAGCCCATGACCAGGAGAGGATTAGAATTAAAGGCAAGCAACAGGTTCCTGATACAAAATTGGTCACAAATGTACAAGGAGATATGACACATGGAAAAATAACTTAAGATCAATAGAACAAGAGCTCTGAGGATTCAAGGTGTGTAACAAATGATAAAGGAACTAAAATGGGCAACCAACTCTTACTCAAGCCCCCATGATTTTCAGCTCTTGGAACATCATGTGGTTGAATCAGCCTTTCAAGAAAAAGGCCTTCAAAACCTTTTTGCTTAAGAATAATATAGATTTGATAGGTTTTGTAGAAAACAAATTTATAGCTCACAAAGCTGATAGAATAAAGAAGAGTTTCGACACGTACTGGAGGGTAGTTACTGACTATCCATCAAAATCATATGGGAGTCGAACATCCAGGAAAGGATTCTCAAGCAAAAATCAAGAGTCTCCTGGATAGCTTATAAGGACTCAGATACTAAATATTTACATATTTTTTAAGGCAAGGCAAGATAGAAATAGGGTCTCTTCCATTTGCAATTCTCAAGACAATATCCTCACAGACAACTCAATAGTCCAATTGTAATTCTTGAACTTTTTTAAAGATTTGTTAGGCACCAATGCAACTGAGCTCCCCATTATAGATGTTAACATAGCAATGCATGTGTCCTGCCTATCCATGGAACAACAAAGGTAACTAATGGAGGTTACCAGGGTTGAGATCCTCAATCCACTCAAAAGCTTCCCACTAGACAAATCAACTGGGATTGATGGTTTCCTATCTGAATTTTTTCAAAAAGTACTGGGATCTAATTGGGGGAGGTAATGACCGCCATTCTGGAGTTTTTTATTATAAAATGGTAAGCTACTGAAGAGCATAAATATTACTACAGTCATATTAGTACCTAAAGTCACTAAACCCACTTATGTGAAAGAGATCCAAACAATAGCTTGTTGCACCACCATTTACAAATTTATATTATAGCTAAAGTTTTGACTGCTAGGCTTAAGCTAGTAGTGGATGGCATAGTGGGACCATCTCAATCTACTTTTATAGAAGGGAGAAACATATAGAAAAATGTGATTGTGGCTCATGATAATTGTCAAGTGTTACTCCCACAAAGGTGTCTAGCTGAGATGCCTAGTTAAGAATGATATCACGAAAGCATATAATTCAGTCGAGTGGAGCTTCCTCAGAATGGTTTTGCATGAGTTTGGATTTTTAGTGAAGTTCACATCCCTAGTCATGGATGTGTCACAACAGTACAATACTCTTTGATTCTAAATGGTGGCCTCACCCCTCAGTTCTAAGCAAAAAAGGGATTGAGACTAGGTGACCCTATGCCACCTTATCTCTTCGTACTTGCCATGAAATACCTCAACAGATCCCTCGAGCAGTTAAAATATATTTCCAATTTTAACTTCCACCTCAAATGTGAAAGGCTAAATCTAGTACATGTATGCTTTGCAGATGATCTCCTGATGTGTTGTAGAGCTGGTTACATATCTATACGCTGATGCTACAAGCTTTTACTCACTTCTCCCATGTCTCAGGTGTACATTCTAACTTGGATAAAAGTTTTATTTATCTGGAAAGAGTATCTCAAGCTTTCAAAGATTACATTATAACTGATATGCACTTCACAAAAAGGAAAAGGTCTTTTGGATACTTGTGGGTTCTCCTGTCATCCAAGAAGCTAAGTATCCATCAATGCATGCTTTTGGTTGAGAAGATGGTTGCAAGAATAAAGTGTTGGACTACAAAGCTTCTATCTTACAGTAAAAAATTGTAGTTAATCAAGCTTGTCCTTTTTGAGATGCAAACCTACTGGGCACAAGTATTCTTGCTACCAAAAAAGATCTCTCAGCTAATCACCAGTATTTGTAGGAATTTTATGCGGACTGGCAGTGCTAACATTTCCAAGAAGGCTTTGGTAGCCTGGGAGAAACTCTGCCTTCCTAGATCTGACGGTAGTTTAAATATCATGGTTGATGTGTATCAATGAAATAGAGCATATATATGCAAATTGTTATGGGCCATTGCTACCAAGAGGGAAACACTATGGATCTAATAGGTCCATACCTTCCATACAAAAGCTCAAACATTTAATGTAGTCATAAATCAGAAGCAGGCAAGTCGGATTGTGAGAAAAGACAGTTTTGAACCAGTTTTGTAAATAAGAAAAATTCAGCATAAAAGGGCATACCAATATTTTATCCCTCAATGCCTAAAGGTGCACTGGAAGAGTATCACTATGGGGGCTGGTATCATTCCAAGATGACAATTTATAACTTGGTTGGCCATTCAACAAAGGCTTGCCACAGTTGATAAATTATCCCGATGGGGAGCTGAAGTAGCTAAAGACTGTGTTCTCTGTGATTCTGGAGCAAAGGAGATACTTTTTTACCTCTTCTTTGATTGCTGATATTCTAGCCACATCTGGAATGCTTTGCTACAATGGATGAGAGTAACAAGACGGATCACCTATGTCACACCCCGAACCATGGTCTGGGCGTAACAGGGCACTCGGATCAACATGGGGCATGAACTGATGCAGAATATTATGTAAACATGCATGGTGTGAGTAAAACATGAAATTAAATCAGCATAATTTCTGAAAATACTATTATATCATGAATGCGGAAATATAGTAATCTAGCCTATGAGGCTAACTCAACTGAACATCTGACATAACATAACTGACTAGTCTATAAAACCTCTGACATGAGTCTGACTGCTAAACAGTTCATCGGGACAAGGCCCCTTATTATACCCCTTATCTTAGAACTAAGGTTATAACCGTAACGTTAGAGTTTTAGCGGAAAATTTAAAAGTTTGTACGTATTGCGAAAGTGGTTGACAAGCCTACTTCGGGCACCCATAACCCCTTGATTCGTTGAGAATTTGGAAAAGGTTCCTTAATGAAAGTTGTAGGACATAGAAATAACTTTTCAGGCATACAAGGACCAGGCCAATTAGAGTTCGGAGCAAGGATATATAATCGTCACAAAATGGCTAATAGAGAGGTGCTTAAGATTCGGTAGAATCAACTAAGTTTTTGACATGTCTGCCTACCATCCCAATTACAAGAAACTACGTTTATAATTTGAGAAAAATTAAAACATGAAAGTTGTAAGGAGTTATCGTCATTTTACTGAACATTGTTGACTGAGTTTAAACGTGACATAGGAGCTCGCTGAGCTTGCCCCAAATCGAGGCAAGGGCTCGGTTTGGGCCGCGCTCAGCGAGGTAGGGATCCAAAAGTGAGAAAAATTAATGAAAATCATCTAAGTGTAAAATGGACAAGGGAGCTCGCCCCAAAGCGAGGCAGGGGCAAGCCATAGACCACGCTCGGTGATCCTGGGGGTCCAAAATGCCCCATGCTATAAATTTAACACTTAACTCAAAATTTCATTTATCAAATATTCTAACTTCGTTCTAAAGCCCTAAGCAGCCATTTTCCTCCTCTCCTCATCCTCCCACGTCAAAGTAAGATCTCTCTAACGATTCCTAAGTAATTCTAACATTAATTCATGAATTGTAACATGGTTCTTCAACAAAAACATATAATTTCCAAGGTAAATCCTTCTCAAGTGATTTAGAGCTAGAATTTTGGTATTCTTCGTCAAAGAAGTAGTTTAGTTCGTTGGATTGGAGCATTTACAGGTATGTGTGGCTTCGATCTACGTGTGGGAACATCTTTGTTCTTTCCCATGCCACGTTTTTCCATGATTATGCTAGAGTTCACTAAACTAGGGTTTTTAGCCAAGTTCATGATATCCCTAAGTTCATGTACATGATTTACCGTGTTTGAACAATATATTCGTTGTTGTATTCCTAATTTTCCATTTGGTTATTGGAATCCGTCCGTAATCCATGAAAACCCATATATTGCATTCCATGGGTTCCTACATGCAAGTTATTAAATATTATACTTACTTTCATGAATATCCTACATCTCTACACGTTTTCATCCAAATAAATTATATAATCTTTATCCATGTTATGATACAAGATAGTCATGTTATAATACAAGTCATGTTTTTACGAAATTCATGGGCTTCTCAGCCAATTATATCATGTTCATGTTATTGGGAGTTACACATATTACCAAGAAGTTTTATACCCGAAACTACGCATGCCAACGTAAGATAAGGATCGCTTCGCCCAGTAGGACGATTCCTTCATATATTCCCCATTGAGGGATTTGGATCTATTCATGTCATGTTCACGTCTTCTACCCCGACAAGGTACATGACGGCTTAGCTGATCGAGCAGAGATCAGACGCCACGTGTTAACGTGGTGGTTACATGTCGGTTATACTAATGCTCTCCCACAAATATTTTTAATCATGCTATATATATGTATGTATTCATGTCCATGTTCATGACTAGGTTTCAGTTTCAGCTTCACCTCTTATCATGTTATTTCATGTGCCATGTTATTCCATTCAGTTGCTTTATATACCAGTACATTCAATGTGATGATGTCCCTTTTCTATTGCCCGGGGGTCTGCATTTCACGATGCGGGTACCGATTTACAGGACGACGCGTCTGTTCAGTAGGACTTTACACGTATCAGTTTGTTGATGAGCCCCATCTTCTTAGGGGTTTAGTCATTATTTACTTTATGTTAGTTATGCATTTAAGGTATGCTGGGGGCCTTGTCCAGGCATTTATGTTTAACAGTTCAGACTCATATTAGAGGTTTCATAGACTAGTTAGTCAGTCATGTTATGTCAGATAATCAGAGTCGTTTAGCCATCTTTGGCTCAGCATATATGACAATCTGCATTCATGTTTTAAACAAGTATTTTTATTTGATATTTTGAAATCTCATGTTTATTAAGGCTCATCATGTTTTATGTCATATTCTAGTCATGTTATGCCTCATGATGATTCAGCAAGCCATATGGTTCGCTCGGTCACATGCAGTAAGGCACCGAGTGCCATGTTACGCCTAGGCCATGGTTCGGGGCGTGACACCCCCGACATACCTTAACTGCAATACTGACATGAAATAAATAAAGATAACACCCCGAATGATATGGGGCTCACCACTAGCTGATAAAAGCAATAGTCCTAACGAGCAGATTCGCCTTCCTGTAAATCAATACTTGTATCGTGAAATGCAGAAAAATAAAAGGGGACATCAATACATTTGATTGTACGGGTATGTAAAGCAATTAAATGAAATAAACATGTCACATAAAAGAATAAGAACTGAAACTATAAGCTGAACATGAACATAAGCATCATCTGACATGAATAAATTGATAACATAAGTAAAAATATTTTAAGTACATATGTATACCTATATATTGTGGGAGAGACGTAGTATAACCGACAACATAGAACCACCACAGGGGCACATGTAGTCTGGTACGTAGCCCAACCAGCAGAGCAGCCCACACCTTTCCAGGGTATGAGACATAAATGCGACATGAAAGGATCCAATTCAATTGTCTGAAGGTGTCGTCCTAATCTGGGCGGAACGAACCTTACCCTACATTGGCATATGTAGTTTTAGGCTGTCTGAGACTTTTTGGTAAACCTATGTGTTACACCTCGAAAAGTTTCATGTCGTCATATGGTAGGTAGACTAACGTAGGGTGAGATGTATGTGATGTCCCTACAAGTAAAAAAGGTTACTTAACGAATCTATTTAAGATTCCAAAGATATTCGAGGCAAGAGAAGAAAGTTCGTTGAAGAATGTAAAGTATAAGTCGCATTTTGGAAAAGGTTTGCAAAGTACCTAGTTAATGTTGATTTAATAATGTCTTGAGGAAGAGTTATAACGCTCCTTAGGTTGTTGATGAAGTGTTAAACAAGTGCTAAGAATGTTCCATAAGGATTGGAGATCAAACGAATCGACGGAAATAATTTCAGAAAAGTGGAGTTATACGACCACTTATACGGTTCGTATAAGGGTCGGTATAAACCAACAGAAAAGATGATTTCCCTGATGGTGAAATACGGTCACTTATACGGACCGTATAATATTATACGGACCATATAAGGGTCTGTATAACTCCCGACGGGCTGAGTATTTTCCAAGTATAAAAATGTGCTCCCTGATGTGCCGTGAAATTACGGGATATTCGATGCTAATTCCTTAAGCTTTTGTGACTCTTCAAGCACTTTAGTTGTTACTTTTTGTGTATTTAAGTTGTTTTGTAGGATAAGATGCCCGGAGATCATAACGGAGCAAAAAGGAGCAAAACGGAGCAAAATAGAGCAAAAATAGAACAATCAGCATTTTCTGGCAGCATCTGCTAGTAGCAGATGCTATAGCATGTTGTGCTAGCAGATGCTGCAGCATGTTGAACATGCGAGCAGCAGGTTGTGCAGCAGATGCTGACAGATAAATTGGCACAACATGCTACGATTTTGGCACAACATGCGACTAGCATGTTGCACCTACGACACAACATGCGAGTAGCATGTTGTGCACGAGAGTATTATTGTCCAGATTTTGTTCCCATTTTTGGAATGATATAAATACTCTTTTAGGGTTTGTAAAACACATCTTTGACAGTTTTCTACAAGTTTTGGAGACTAGGTTTCTACACCACACTTTGGGGTTGAAGATTTGAAGATTTGGTTGAGTATTTCTTAAACCTTTAATTCATTTCTTCAATTTCTTGCTTTGTATTGTATATCTAAGTGTGTAGTGTTTATTTTCTTCACTTGAATCTTGTTTATGGAAATATTCTAGGATTAAAGTGTTGGATGAAACTCTTGTTTTGCTTATGTATTGAATGATTTTTATTGCCATTGAAGTGGGTCTTTGTTGATTTAATTAATCTTGTTCTTTAATGTTTCTTAAGGGATTAGCTAACCCTAAGACTCGTCCATTTACTTTGATTGAGCTCGGAAGAGGAAATCTAGGTTGGGAAAGATTAATTAACAAGAATTTGGGTCATCAAACTCATCTAATAACTTGAGCTCGGAAGAGGATAGTTACTTGAGGTTAAATTGTTTGTGCCTAATATCACACTCTAAGGCTTGGAAAAGCTTAGAGTGAAATTCATTGATTTGGTTGGAAGACTTTCAATGAAATTTTAGATATCATTATCTATCAACACAAACCCGCTCTTAGTTGTAAAATCATGAAATACATTGGATCGTTACTTGAGTGTAATCTCCTATTAACCATGCTTGTGGCCATTGATCATTTTACTCGCTTTCTAGGTTAGTTTATATTTTTGCATTAGTTATAATTTTAATCAAAAACCAAATATTATTATCAAGTGTTTGGCTCAGCGTAGACAGTGATAATTCCTTACTTGTTTAAATCGCCTAGCATATTGTTCCCTATGGGATCGACCCCGACTCATAGTTGGGTAAATTATATTGCATACGACCGTGTACACTTTCTCTTTGAGGAGTGGATTTGGACGTTATCAATTTTGGCG
The DNA here is from genome assembly GCF_019175385.1 of Lycium barbarum. NCBI lineage: Eukaryota > Viridiplantae > Streptophyta > Magnoliopsida > Solanales > Solanaceae > Lycium > Lycium barbarum. Next base: position 119,330,326 of record NC_083341.1, read on the forward strand.
CCGCTGCCGGGGAACAATTTGTCGTATTTCGGTTAGTTTGGGATTTAAGCTAACTTGCTTTGGTCCAAACTTGTGAAAATGTGTTTGTGATTTTTTTTTGTGTGTTTTGTGTTTAGTTTTTATTTTATTTTTACTTTTGTCTCTATGGCATCTTGGAATGAAAGTGGGTTTGATGGTTGCAATCCATATTTTGATGACCCATGTCCATATTGTGGAGAACCTCACTTTTGGCAAGATTGTGAAAATGCTCCCAGGAGAGAGATGTGTGCACCGTCTCAATCCTATGATGGGAATATTTGTAATATATGTGGTGGTCAAAGTGGACATTGGGGTGATTGTCCCAATTATTTTGCTTCCCCTCCCCCAAGTTGTTCTAATGAAAATGCTAGTTGTGCTTTTGAGTTTGACAGAGACAACGACATGACAAGTGAAGGACAAAGTGCCGGATTTGAAGGCATCATGGAAATGCTCCAAACATACTTAGATCGAGAAGCTAAAATGGAGGAAGAGCGAAAGCTCGTCCAACAATCCATTTTAGAAAATGGAGAAGCTATGAAAAGAATGAATGATTCATTTGAGGATGCCAATTCCTCAATTGTCATGGAAGTGTCTACTCCTCAAAATGAATTGGTTGAAGAAGAGATTTCAAATTTAAAAGATGAGCCCGATAATTCTTGTGACCACAACATAAGTTGTGAAAGTGAGGAAGTGGTTCAACTTGAAGAAGAGCAAAATATTGATGAAGAAATCTCCAATTCTCAAAAAGAAGAAATTGAGGAAATTTTGAAAAGCATAATGGGGAGGAATAAAAACTATGGGCAAGTCTTGACCACATTATGGGAAGAAGTTCAACATGGAGATGATGAAACTATCCAAAAGATATATCTCACCATGGATGGATTTTTACAAGAGTTGGACGACTCTCACAATGAAGAAAAACTTGACAAGATGGAAATTTTGAGCCAAGATTGGCTAATGAATCAAGCTCAACAACTTGAAGCCTATGGGGATCACCGTGAAAGCATTTCACGGCTGATGGAAGAATTTCTAAAAATGCATGTTGAGCAAAGTCAAGGAGTGGAGCTACTTGAAATTGCGATCCAAAAATTGGAGGCCGAATTGAATGTAAAGATTGAGGCATGTGATGCTCAATATCAAAGGGCCATGGATTGTAGTTTTGAGTTGATTTCCAATGAAGAAGAGGTCAAGATTGATTTTCATGAGCTAATGGTAAATTGCCAGCCTACCAAACCAAAAATAGTGAATGATGCCGAAGTTGAAGAAATGATACTAGAGTTGCATAAAAATGTTCATAAAATAATTTTTGAAAACTCTAGTTCATTTTTGGGTGAGGATGTCAAAATTCATGCAAATTTGGAATTTGAGCGCGTTGGATCTCATTCTAGCCATTTTTCAACGTTGTGCTTGGTGAATGATATGGAAGTTGAACCAACCAAGCCTATGGAGAATTTTGGAGATGAAGATCAAAGTGTTTTCATTTTGAAGTTTGCTATGCCAAGAAGACAAAATGGCATGCCTCACTTACGGGCCAAGAAGTGCAAAATGTGACACCCCAGAGTTGGCCTCCTTGTTTTTCTACCACCGCCCCATGAGCGTCATCATGATCTTGATTCAAAGTTGGGGCGCAAATTCATATCCTCCAAGTGGAGGGAAAAGTGGTAAAGGTAACCGTCGTGCCGCGACGTTAACTTAAGCGCTTGGTGGGAGGCAACCCATCGTTTTAAAAATTTTAAGTCATTTTTGAAATTTTCTTTTTTAGAATAGCTTAGTAGATTATTTTTTACTAATCCACAAAGTTTTAGAATTTTTGAAGTTGTTTTGAGCAGGACGGGTTTTTAGAGCAGCCCCAAACCAGTAGTTGCTGCCGAAAAAAAAAGTTTTCAGGTGACATCACCTGCGATTCGCAGGTCATGCCTGCGTTTCGCAGGTGCTGACAGTAAGAAAAAAAAATCAGGTGACATCACCTGCGAACCGCAGGTCATGCCTGCGAGTCGCAGGTGCTGACAAAAAAAAAGAATTAATTGCCCTCAAAGTATTTTATGTTTTGTTGTGATTATGTGCAGTGAGGACACTACAATGTTTGTAGTTGGAGGTGGCATGTGGTAGCACATTATATTTTGGAACTTGCTCAAATTTTTGAAAATTTCGTTCTTTTGACACGTTGTGGATTAGTCACTTTTATTATTTTATTTTCTTTCTTAGCTTCTTTCATTAGTCTTGTAGTTTAGGTGTAGGTGCTCCTTTGAGGAAAAATGTGGAAACTTTTGGCTTGTTTGGTACTAATAGAGTTAGTCTCTTGCATGTGAAATTTAAATGCGAATACCCCTCCAAATTGCTTTGTGGAAGTTAAAAAGCAAGGTGCATAGGAAAGAATGATCTTTGTGACAACTTTTTGGCTCATTTGGTGACTTTTTACCTACTAGTTGTGTTTACTTTGGATTATGAGATATTGCACTAATTGTTCTTTCTTAGGAAGTGAAATTGATCCATCTTAACTAGTTCATATGCCATGTGTGGTGAGTGTTTGTTGAATAATTTTTGTGTTTACTTTTATCATCTAGAACTTGCTCGGTTAGTCTTTCAATGCTAATTTTGATTATGTTCTTTGGAGAGATGACCTTGGGATATCTTTGTGATTTTTGAAAAAGCTTCTTTAGCCTTTCTAGCCTACCATTGCGTAAATAATATCACTAGTAACCCCATTTGAGCCTATGACCTTTTCTTTGATTGCCACATTACAAGACTTTACCCTTTTTGATGAAAAGTCTCTCTTTTGAACCTTTCCCTCCTTGAACATGAAATTGTGAATTGGAGGCCAAAAGCCTAAGTTGGGGTTGTTAGTGTTGCTTGAGAGTGGTGAAGGTTGGTGTTGTGGAAAATTCAAAAGAAAGGAAGAAAATTTGAAAAATACAAAAAGGTTGCAAACTTTTTGTGCAAAAAAATGTATCTTTGTGAAAAAAAAAATTTAGAAATCAAGAAAATGGTTGCACAAAAAGAAGTTGGAATAATTGGGGAAACTAGTATGCAAAGGAAGGAGTGATGTTTTGAAATGAAGAGGAAAGTGGACAAAAGGTATGTGTAGTGTTCAATGAGGGCATAGTCACTTGTATCCCAAATACTTATCCTACCCTTCCCTAAGCCTACATTACAAGCTTAAAAAGTCCCTATGTGATCTCCAACCGAATGTTCTTGAGTTAGTGATGAACGAAAATATGGGCAAGCTTATGGTGTGATATTTGTTAGCACTAGAACATCTTTGTTGAGTGTGAGCGACTTTTGTGTATTTGTCCCTCGCGTCGTTGTTATGAATATAGTGATTTTGGGACTTTCTTTCTTGTGAGGGCATATGGATTACGATAGATTGGTGATGTTGAAAAATTCAAAGTTTAGTCAACTGAGCATATCTAGTAAGCTATTGGTTTTGAGTCACTTATTGAAGCTTGAGTGTTGTTACCTGATGGTTTTAAATCTCTATTGCATTCTTGAAATTTTATTTTGAATTGAGGGAGTTATTTGGTTAAAGCTTCACATGCTTGAAGCCTAATTGTTGGTACCAACCAAAGTCATGTTTTTGTGCTTAAAGTGGATCCTCATTGAGATTTTTGTTTGACTTGCTTGAGGACAGGCAAAGACTTTAAGTTGGGGGTGTTGATGTGCCGTGAAATTACGGGATATTCGATGTTAATTCCTTAAGCTTTTGTGACTCTTCAAGCACTTTAGTTGTTACTTTTTGTGTATTTAAGTTGTTTTGTAGGATAAGATGCCTGGAGAGCATAATGGAGCAAAAGGGAGCAAAACGGAGCAAAATAGAGCAAAAATAGAACAATCAGCATCTGCTAGTAGCAGATGCTGCAGCATGTTGAACATGCGAGCAGCAGGTTGTGCAGCAGATGCTGACAGAGAAATTGGCACAACATGCTACGGTTTTGGCACAACATGCGACTAGCATGTTGCACCTGCGACACAACATGCGACTAGCATGTTGTGCACGAGGGTATTATTGTCCAGATTTTGTTCCCGTTTTTGGAATGATATAAATACTCTTTTAGGGTTTGTAAAACACATCTTTGGCAGTTTTCTACAAGTTTTGGAGACTAGGTTTCTACACCACACTTTGGGGTTGAAGATTTGGTTGAGCATTTATTAAATCTTTAATTCATTTCTTCAATTTCTTGCTTTGTATTGTATATCTAAGTGTGTAGTGTTTATTTTCTTCACTTGAATCTTGTTTATGGAAATATTCTAGGATTAAAGTGTTGGATGAAACTCTTGTTTTGCTTATGTATTGAATGATTTTTATTGCCATTGAAGTGGGTCTTTGTTGATTTAATTAATCTTGTTCTTTAATGTTTCTTAAGGGATTAGCTAACCCTAAGACTCGTCCATTTACTTTGATTGAGCTCGGAAGAGGAAATCTAGGTTGGGAAAGATTAATTAACAAGAATTTGGGTCATCAAACTCATCTAATAACTTGAGCTCGGAAGAGGATAGTTACTTGAGGTTAAATTGATTGTGCCTAATATCACACTCTAAGGCTTCGAAAAGCTTAGAGTGAAATTCATTGATTTGGTTGGAAGACTTTCAATGAGATTTTAGATATCATTATCTATCAACACAAACCCGCTCTTAGTTGTAAAATCATGAAATACATTGGATCGTTACTTAAGTGTAATTTGCTATTATCCATGCTTGTGGCCATTGATCATTTAACTCGCTTTCTAGGTTAATTTATATTTTTGCATTAGTTATAATTTTAATCAAAAACCAAATATTATTATCAAGTGTTTGGCTCAGCGTACAAAGTGATAATTCCTTACCTGTTTAAATAGCCTAACATATTGTTCCCTGTGGGATCGACCCCGACTCATAGTTGGGTAAATTATATTGCATACGACCGTGTACACTTTCTCTTTGAGGAGTGGATTTGGACGTTATCATTCCCACTTCTAATTTTTCATTCTCTCAACTTCCCCACTTCTCTCTAAACCTACAGAACATTCCACACACATCTTTTACAAGAATTCAAGGGAAACCAAGGATCAAGTATCAAAAACTAGTAGAATCAAGTGCAAGAATGTTAGTTAGGGTTGATGGAAGCAAGAAATCTCTTTGGAATTGAAGTTAGAGTTTTCTCCAAGTGAAGCATTTCTATCCAAAACTCATTCCTACACAATCAAAGGTGAGTTTTACGATCATTTCATGTTATTTAGAATATTGAATGGTTGAAAGATTTAGATTATGAAATAATGGTATTCTTGAATAGTAGTTTGACATGAATAGTAATTCTTGAGATGATATGAGTATAATCTCGTTATAAATGATATTAAGAATATTGGAGAAGCATTACATGAGGATGAAAGTGGTGTTGTATTATGGCCATGGTTATGGATGACCTTAAGAGGAAAATTTGAGAATTGAATAATGTCGAACTTGTCAAAGTTATTGATTATGGTATTATGAATGTTGTTATTGATGTTGGGAGTTGTTGTATCATATGGAGAAAGTTATAGAAACAAAGGAAATGTTGCCCAATTTTCGTTAGCTTTAGCTTAAGCTTAAGTATGTTTCCGATTATTTAATTCTAGTACGAATTCTCTTGAATGTAGAATCGTGAACATTGGAGGAAAGCGTTTAATTGATAAAGTTAGAGAGACATCAAGGTATGTGAGGCTAGTACCTTCTTTTCCTAAGGCATGACTCCTATAATATGACTTCATTTAACTTTCCATGATGTTCTCATATTCCGAAAACTATGAGTCTATGATTAATAAGAGCTTTTCATGAAATAAAGATAAGAGATGCATTGCAAATATGACAATGATGATGATGAGTCTAAGTCTAGAGGTTCTAAAGCTTATGATACGATGTTCCTATGAAGCTAATGATTCTTTGATGTTATTCATTGTTGCTAGACTCACCTTATTATGTTAGTTCCTTCAAGGTGAGGCATGATGATCATGACTACTCCATAATGGAATCGGGGGTCCTCGACCTTACGTCACCCCGATAGAGTTATAGTTGTTCTTGAGTTCTAATGCATGCTTCATGATAAGTATTTAATGACGAGATAACACCGTGCCAAGATGGCCGGGCATGACACCGCGAAGGCGGGCGGCTTATGATTACACCGTGCCTAGATGGCTGGGTATGACACCGCGAAGGCGGGCGGCTTATGATTACACCGTGCCTAGAGGGTCGGGCATGACACCACTAGTGGGCGGCGTAGTTACCCGGACGCGGGTTAACGATGATGGTGTATTTGATATGCATAATATGCGTTTTCTTTTAAACACTAAGCAGGTTATGTCTTCGGTTCATGTTTTATCATTTCTTTATTATGTTTGTATTATTCTTGACTTACATACTCAGTACACTTTTCGTACTGACGTCCTTTTCTTTTTGGACGCTGTGTTCATGCCCACAGGTAGACAGGGAGATGGTACAGACCCGTAGGAGTTTATCAGCGAATTAATAGGAGCACTCCACTACTCCGGAGGTGCTACTTATGGTCTTATTCTTTTGTGCATATATTTGGGCACGACGGGGTCCTGTCCCGCCCTTATGTCACAGTACTCTAGTAGAGGCTCGTAGATACGTACGTGTGGGAAGTAGATATCCCATGATGACTACATTGTACATTTGTACATCATTTTGATAGCATGGGGGGCTTATGCACATGAATGTAGATATGTTTTTGGAAGTGATAATGGTTTCCTTCTAGCTAGTTGTGTTGAGAATAATAAATGCATTCAATATGAGTCTGGTGGTAAGTATGATGGGTGGTGCTCGGTAGGGTAGCTCCGGGTACCCATCATGGCCCCTAGCTGGGTCGTGACACTATGCTACTCCCAAAAACATGAACATGGATAAAGGTGGTATTACATGTTGTGCGTCTACCGGACAATATATGGGGGAACCTGGTTGAGTACCAGTTCCCTTATGTAATGCAGTAAGTAAAGAAGGGACTATTTTACCGTCGCAAACGCCTTACTCAAGAGATTAAAAACCACGACCTACCCCTATAGGATTTCAACTCCACTACACGAGCAACTTCATATTACAATATATTGTAAGCTAGGAACTAACTCTCATAATCCCTCAACCCTGACAATAGTAGCAACCTAGGAACTAACTCTCATAGTCTCTCAACCTTTGCAATACTCCGATTGCAAATACCTCCACTTGACTAACTCTAGCCAAGGAAACTAAGGTTGACTACCTCTAGTCAAACCCAACTAATACACCTAAGCTAACTTTAGCCAAGGGTACCACTTAATAGATTGAAAGGTAAACTGCCTAACAACTACTAAGAATTTGAAATACCTACAACAGCTTCCTTTTTGGGAAGAGTAGTTTACAATTTTAGCACAACAGAACAAAGACTTACAACAACATAAAGAACTTAGACTAAATCTGTATCTGGATCGAGTTCTTCAGTTTTGCAAGTAACTTGTTCGTGTGATCACTTGAAATCTTGTGACGGCAGCTTTTACCTAATTTAGATTAGGTTTTTCGAGCGATACCAATTATATTATAACATGTTGTATATATAGTGGAAGTATGTGGGTTGGAAAGAGACTACTCTACAAAATTTTGACCTAAAGCATGGGCCAGCTCACTGTGTACTTGTGTGCAGCAAGTGGCATAGCTTTACAGTTGTTGCTGCTGACGGTGCAAGGTGCATAAAGAGCAGATCACAGACCAGGTCTCTCTCTGGTTCTACCAAAAATTTGATAATCATCAAAACAAAAAGCATTTAGACATATCAATTTCCCTCTTTTTGATGATGACAAACTTATAGATGATGTTCCCCCTGAGAACCAGATCCCACATGTTCCACCAGCGAAACAGACCATCTATTTCAAAACACCTATAACATGTTAGCAACAAAATACACCGGAAACCAGTTCACCCACTAAAAGGTCCTTTCAATCACAGCACATGTCAATCTTCCAGTTCTTCCCCTTCAATTTTATCCCATTCATTTCATCACCATATAATATCTCTCAAAATCATTATTTCCCCCTTTTGGCATCATCAAAACAATATAGGGCACAACCAATAGGATACCAGTTACACTAACACCGAGTCACTGGAGTAGTATAAAAAAAAAAAAAAGTAAGAGCAAGCTAGAATAAAGGTGCAGTAACATAGTAATCACAAAATAGATAGTAGTTTAAACAGTATGATCATATGTTAAACGAACTACTATTGTACTAACAGGAGGAGATAGGAAAACAAAACCATCACATAGCAGCACAGAACTAGACAATAAAGAAAATGAAGGACAAAAACTGGGAAGAGTGTGCTTAGGAATGGGTTACTGGGAATGGTTTAGATCGTGAAGAATCCCGTCAAGTCTATCAATAATTTCACCCTGATCCTTAAGCATTTGGTGCCAGAGTTCTTCCAATCTTGCTTTCAGTTGATCCTTCAGAAGAGCATTCTCAGCCTTTAGTTGTTCAATTTCTGAATTTGCTGCCTTTAGGGCTTCGGTCAGGACAGAGATGGTGGAACCCGTTCCTTCAGCGACACATTCGTAATCTTCTAGATTATCCATAAAGAGTATGTTCTCTACTTTTCCTAAGGTTGCTTTTCAAGTTCTTACGTTGAAATGCCCTAGTACCTTTGTCAGGAAGAAGCCATAGAGAAGACCAAGTTCATTTTCACTAATGCTCGCTGCTTTGATCATGTGTCTGATTATGATGGCTGGTAGATTGATCGTTTAAAGGCTGATAGAGCTTCCATGAGAACCAAATGTGCCGGAGTGACAATAACACTTCCTCCAGTTCTTGGTATGAGCACTTTGTCCACAAATTCAAAAACCAGTTGATATATATGCTCGATCTCTCTTTTGAAGAATTTTTCGGTGCAAGCTGATTATCCATGCTTAACAATCACATTTTTTGAAAAAATTAGAAGCTCTTCCAGTCACATCCCTTACCCCTACAGCTGGTACTCGTAGAATTTCTGCCAGCACTGTTGATACCTAATTTTTACCGCTTAAGAGTCGTATTTTAATTTTCGCAAATTCTCGAGTCGAAGACGGAGGAAGGATATTTTTTAGAATTTTAGAATAAGTAATATTTCAAAAAACCCTATAAAATTGCAAAATTGACGTTTGAATTACTATTTAGTGAAAACTGACGATTACGAGAATTGACGAGTTATTTACTTTACAAGCATGTTTTAAAATTAAGACAAATATCCTGCTCCGTCTAATTTGGTAAAATCGCTAATTAAAAGGCGACGTATCAATTACGTCTCATTTAAGCGCATTTTTTACATATTTGAAATATTAGTCGAAACTATGTCAATTTTGGGCTTGGTTTAAAGCTCGTATTTTAGAACTGCGTGTTATAAATCTTATTCTTGTCAAAAGTTATTTTACGAGGGATTTTTAAACTAGTACGTGATTTTTAAAAAGTATGTATTTTATTTTAAAGTGGATATAATATTTTAAAAGTGCATATTTTATATAAAAAAAAGGGGTTTTAATATTACCCCCCCCCCCCCCCCCACCCCCATTTATTTCTCATTTTATGCGTCATTTTCATCTTACCCTAAACATTTTCCTTTCTGTCTCTTTGAGAGAAATCGGTGGCGGCGCTAGGGTTTTGCTTTGGTACCACCACTACACCACCAATCCTGGTGTTTTTCAACGGTCTTTGGGGGAGGAACAACGCGTTATAAAGGTGTGGGATGCCATGGGCGGGGTCCTAGAACCCTTTGCCAACTTGTGCCACCACACTACGAGAATCAACGGATCGTTATCCCCCAAAGATTTTCATACCTTGTTACTGGTTTTTGAGGACGTATGTTGTCCTTTTTTGTGACCAACGTTCCAATTTGTTTCAATATTGGTACGATTTTTGAATTTTTCTGTTATTGTACCACCCGATCCTTGCTGTCGTCCTATTTTCGTACTGTTCGCGCAAATTAAGGGATTTTCAGCACTATTTGGGTATGAATTGGTGAAATTCCTTTGTCTTTACTTGATTTTGAAATAATATGATAGGGTTTGTTGAAATTGGGGGGAAATCTGATTTTATTTTGGTCATTTTTGTCCCTAGGGCTGAGATTTTCATTCTATAAATTGAAGATGTTTGTGACATTTAAGGGGTCCGAATTTTTTTTTTTGAAGATAGCTAGGGTTTGGATAATCACACTGATTTTTCCAAATTTTTGCTATTATATCTAAAATATACTATATAATATACAAATACTATCACTAATATACTATTATAACTTCAAAAAATAATATATGATACTACAAAATCAAGAACAAAGAGCTTTGCAAAAGGTTTTGAGTGTTATTGTTGAAGAACATTGATTCAATCTCTCCATTTTGATCTTTGGATTGCCTTTGCAAGAGACAATATCCCTACTCTACTATTTTATTCAATTTCAGTTTCAATGTGTACTTAAACAACTATATTGTTGCTTTGATAGTTGCTTTGAGATTTTAGATTACTGCTTTGGATATCATTTTGCCTTAAGATCTGTTGATAATGTAGTTTTGATGATGTCTAAGTTGTTGTACAATGGTTTAGTTGACCTGAATTATGTTGAGGTTCTCTTTGTTTTCCTTCTGGAATTTTGGAACTTAAAGATGAGATATAAATGATTGTGTTTGGAGTTTAGTCTTCTTGTATTAAGTTGTTTGAGATTCCAGCTTTGTTACGTGATTTGTTAAGACTTGGTATTGTTTCATTAGAAAGGTATCTAGTCTTGTTCTTGTTGATTTCTGTTTATTATGTTGTGAAAATGATCTTGTCTGTTAATTATGGATTGATTTTGTCTATTAGTTTGCTCATTTGACATGGTTTTTGGTCCCAAATGATTTTTTTCAAAATCTAATATGGTTTTAGGTTGGTTTCATTATAAAAGAACTTGGATTTTTTTAGAAATCTGTTAAGTCTAAATTTTAGAGGATAAATTTGACCCATTTCCATCATTTGTTGGTCCTGAACCACTCTTAATAGTCTAATATCTTTTGAAAAGGTAACTTAAGGCCCTGAAATCTCCTTGTTAGCTGAATTTTTTTTTTTTTTTTGAAGTCTTAAAGATTACTCCCAAACCTCTGTGTGTTGCTAATATTTACCTAGAAACTACTTAAAAAGGAAAGAAGGAGGGTATATTCCTAAACTATTGTGTATAAGTTTCAATCTTGTAATAACTTGTCATCTTTTTTTAACTAGTCATTCATCTAGATTATCATGAAAACTGTTTTATGTCTTTACTTGGAATTTGAGTGATGAATAAGCAGATTTAATGTGCTCTTGTTGGTTGGATAAGTACAGATGTAAAGAAGACTAAAACTGAACCTAGAAAGTATTAAAAAAAAATTAACTTAGTAGCAGCTCATGCTCTTTTTCTTTCCCCTCTGTGTGCTTGATTTCTTTGATACTTGATCCTTGGCTAAACTTCCTTTTTGAAACTATGCTATGAGTCTGATTAAGATTTGAACTTTGTTGAACTTAGTATCATGTTAAAACTGAGACTAAAAGTTGCTTTAAAAAACAAGTAGAATACTAGTTTGCTTATATCTGCTTTGTTACTTGTTTGGGAATTCCATAGACATACATGTATGTGATTCCTACTCTTTCTTGCTTTGTTCAAACTAAGTGTGATGTTTTGTGCTTGGGATAGTATTATGACCTTTTATAGTTACGGTTTAAAGCTTCTTTGGACTTGTAATTGTTTCCATGTGAACCTCCCATTATCTGTGACTTGTTGTGACTTTAGACTCATATCTATACCTAAGATAGACTTATACTCTCCCTGATTATTGTGAACTTGTTTATTTTTGTCTTAATCACTCTTTGTAACTTAATAAGACCCATGTGTGACTCCTACTCCTTGTTTTGGATTTCTGTGTGTAAATTCTGAATAAGTCTTAGTATAAATCTTCATTTAGGGATCTTGTTAATGCTCTATGAGACTGGATATGTACTAAGATGATCCTAAGTGATTATTTGTGACCTTTGCAACTTAAGAATGGACCAAAACCAGAACTTAGAAGCCTGGAAAATAGCAACAAACCTGTGATATGACCTAGACTTGCTTAAGTTAACATTGGTTTAGAAGAAACAACTTTAGACCTGCTACTTGATCCTATGACACTTTGTTGTGACATGAATGAAATTAGAAATTATTTTTGCCATTATTTAACTTAAGAATGATCTAAAGATGAATTTCTGGAAGCCATTTGACATTATCTGCTTTGATTGAGATTAGACTAGTCACTTGTTTGTTTGCCTATTTGCCTTGTCTTGTCATTTCTGAACTTTGCTAAGCATATGAAGATAAAAATGATCTTTCCTAAACCGGTTTGATGAAATTGAGACTGTCTAGGTGGAGAATTGGTTAAAACATGAAAACTGTAAGATTTGTAGTCCATTTTGATCCTAGAAGAGTCTAAGTGTCTTGGATTTTGTGTGTATTTGTTGGCTTCATTCCTGGGAACTAGAAAAAAAGAATAAAGGATAAGAATGTTAACTTGGCTTTTTTCTCAAAATTGAAATAGGAGGGACTGGGGACAGTTTATAGATTGACCTTGTCTCTGAATTTCTGATATTTCCCTGTATTCTACTTATTTGTAGTTTCCATGAAAATTGCTCTTTGTAACTTATGCTCTTATACTAATATAGGGCCATAGTGTGTTTGAGACTTCTTGCTTCACATAGGCCATTAAAACCAAGTAGAGGAAGACTAGAATAAGATCAAAATTGTTTTAGAAGAACTGAGTGTGATACTTATTTTGAGATGGTCACTTCCTTTATAGTTTACTTGTTGATTTGAAAACTATCTTATGTGTTATTTGTTCCTGCTTGAACCATGTCTATTGTGTTCATCTTGAGCCTAGGATTGAGTATCATGAACCTTATATCCTAGAACTAGTTTGTCCCCTTCATTTTACCTTATCAGTCTGATTTAGGAACTAGGAACTAGCATAGGATTCATGCCTTGCCTTGTTTGTTTTTTTTGGCTTTGGTTTGACATGACTTTACTCTGCTCTTTTCTTACATTGTTGTTGCTTCCCCCCTATCACTATGAACCCTCTATTTGTGACTATGTTCTTGCTGTTGTGGCTGCGATGTTATTTGCAATTTTCAAACACTTTTCTTTACTTAACTTGGTAACGTGACACCCCTCTAGACCTATGTGTGCATCAGTGTTAAGACCTTAAGTCGAATATAAGTGAATATAGTAGTCCTTTTGGGTGTTGCAGATCACTGATTAGAAGAAATTTACTATGCCTTGGAACCAATTAGTAGTCTAAAGTTCTTGGTTAGAAAAATGAAGTTCTTGGGTATTTCATTCTAGTTTTGATTCTGGAAACTGAAGTGATTAAGTAAGGTGTATAAGTATACATGGAGGGTATGTCACTATGGTTTTGCTCTCCATTAGACGTATATTGGGTGTATATCAAGTGTATAATGACTCTAGACACTTAGAAAATTTCTGGGCATTTCTCCTTGGTTCCTTACTATTACTGATGAGCTTGTTTCAAATCTGGGCTACCTTATTATCCTTCTTCGCCGCTATAGTTGACCATCATATTTGGGCTCGGCCCAATAATGTTGTAATCAAATTTTTGGCCTTCTAACAATAATTGTAGCCTTTTAATTTTTGTACTTAGTACTGTACAATGATTGTAGCCTTTTAATTTTTGAACTTAGTTTAAAATTATTGATGTATTCTAATATTGTGTATACCCGTTTGTATCCATGTCCACCCAAACCCGTTGGTGGATCCCAACGGGGCCCACTAGCGTATCTAGACTGAGTCTACTAACTTGGAGCAAAAAATGGAGCATACGTTTGGACCCGAGGATTACCCCAAATGCATAACACATTCTTATTGGGCTTGGTCGGCCCAATTCCTTATCTCTTTACTTACGAATTTTATATTTCAAATTTGAGCAAATATTATCCTATAGTTTAAGAGTTGCCAAAACTTGACCTTTCAAAATATTACAAATTGATTCGAATAAAGAGATATGACTCATACAATTCTCCTAAAATTAATATTATTTCGCAATTTGGACGAAAACTGATCGATTTTTAAATATGAGGACCGAAATGATTATTTAAGAAACTTGTGGACTGTTTTGTGGACTTATAGACTATATGGACTGATTTAAGACTTGTGGACTGATTTGGACTTTCAAAAACTTGGACTATCTAAAAAGACTAAAATTGGATTAAAATTGAAAAAATGTAAATATATTGACTAATGGACAATAATAGTTTGCCTTAAACTATTTTCTACACTTAAATAAAAACTCTTTAAAAACTTAAACTAAAAATCTTTTTCTAAACTCGGGTGAGCTTACGTGTTGTTCTACTTAGGTTAACGCCTTCAGGTTTTAACCTAGGTGTTTTAGTCCGAAACCCAAAATGCCCAATTTTGGGCAAAACTCTACCATTTTTATTTTCTTGAAAATGAGTAGTTTTTGCATAAATGACTAACCTTTATTGGTGGAAATATAAAATAAAAGCAATTTTTATTAAAAACAATTTATATCTACAAGGCATATTATTAGAACTCGTAGACCAACCGTATTTTACGGATCCTTAATACCGGGATACCTAACACCTTCCCCCGAGGATCACCAGAACCCTTACCCATACTTTGGTATAGATTGGTTTCTTTAAAATTTAATCGTTTTAAATGAACCCTTTTGCATGGGTTTTCCTAACTTACCTATAAGTTAGGTGGCGACTTTGAAACGATGTCCATTTAGAGCACCATCCACGTAGAAGTTTATTTTTTCCTTTTTCCCGGTACAATTGACAACCGTACTTTCCCGGGACACTTTCCTTTTTAAATGAGGTAAGTGCAAATACGAATTGGAGAAAATACGACCTGCTACAAGCACTGATTCATTCAAAACAAAATCTAACATTCACTGTTAGGGCCAATGTGTTATTATCAAGGTGACATAGGCTTGCATATAGTTCAGCCACTTCAATTCCGTACACACAAGGAGCCGGTGGAGTAAAAAGATGAGTCTAATTTTGGAATTCCAACAGTTCTTTCATGCCAGTCACCTCCCTTAGGCTTGTATCGATCATCATTCAAAAAAGAACTTTCTATTTCCATTGGTGTTCCTCCTTTTCTTGCTCATCAGGTGCATTTATCGTCCTTTTAGAGGAACCTGGCTCCTTGCTCATGCTGGCCCTCTTCCTCTTTTGAGCAGCAGATTGAATAGCCCATTCCACTTCTCTCGTATTTTCTTCTGTTTTTCCTTCTTCATTTTCTTGTATCAGCATTTTGCCAGAGATTTGTTTGTGCACAGAGTGTAGTAGTATATCTCCATCAGAGTCAACTTTTGTACCTGAGATTTCTTTTGAGGCACCTGATATTTCAACGCAGTCTCCTGAGGTGCCAGTGCTACCACTTTCCATAGCTACCCCCTCATCTCTTTCACTCGATCCTTTTGATGAAGAGTTTGATGTTGATAGGTATGAATTTTCATCACTATTAATGGAGTAGTATTGTTGACTTGAGTAAAACAACTCGGACAGAGATGTGGATTTCCCCCAAGTTCTGCGATTACCGACTCCAAGAGAAACAGAGTCGCTGGTATTTTGGTCTGAGGAGGCTGGATTATATGAGGATGATGACGTGGGAACCATTTTGCTTTGGTTAGAGAGCGGTCTGTCACACTAGGCAGTATTTAGCAGTGGGAAAGAGGTGTGAAGCGATGTGAACTAGGAAAGGCGTTATGTAAGAGAGAGAGACTGACGATCTGAAGTTTTTTTTTTTTAGAGAAAAACGAGAGAGCCTATAGTTGTTATTAAGGTGTCAGAGATGACTATTCAGAGCAGATACAGAAGAGGGAGGGATTAGTTCAGAATTGAAGCGTCGATCCAAGGGATTCGTTGTTTGAATTTTGAAGTTAGAGACGCTTGACTAACTTGGTACTATAAGCAGTTAAAAAAACATATGAAAGTGTTGAGAGAACTACTAACCTGAGTCACAAAGAGACTGGGTCTTTGGATAATTTGACAGTGCTGAGCAGCAATTCTGAAAACTTGTTCGTACTGCACTTCCCATGTGTGCATACCCCCTTTTCTGTCACATCCACCTTTTGACCCAACATTTTCATATTCTGCTTTGTCATCTAACTTATCTTCCTTCTTGCTTCCTTTGGAGTGATTGAATTTTGAACTGCAGCGTCTGATATTGAGATGTGTCATTTCCTTTAGATGACAAAGACACACATCCTGCCGTGAAGGCTTTGAGAAGAGACTTCTCAAGTTATAATTAACTATTTCCTTTCTTCTCTCTCTCTCTCCTCAACCTACACACGATGTCAGTGTTTGGATTTGGGAACCCAAACCAGCTTGGGTCCCTTATAATTATAGAAGGGATGGATCAGGTTCCTTTTCACCCAAACAGGCAGCACGTTCATTTTATCCTTCTGAGGTCCTTTCTTTTGAGAACCAGTTCCTTTTGTACCAAAGCTTACTCTCCTTTCGATAAACTCTCTGTTCCTCTGAACCGATTCATAGTGACCTACTCGACCACAATGGGTGCACAAACAATTTTTAGTGGTGGAGACATACTTGCTGTGGGGATTGTAGGGGGTCTTCTCTTTCACAAAACTAAATCCTTCTTCATCACTTCCCTTACTCTTGTACATGGAAGTGATCACATTAAAAAACCAGGTCTACTTGAGAGCTCTATCAAGATCAAACTTGATCCTATTCAATTCTTCCTTTAACTACTTGCTTCTCTCAATCCCAGTAGTGAGATTCAGTTTTGCTTTTTTGAGTTCATCTTCGAGCTCCAAGTAAGCTTTACTGGCTTTGCCCTTTCCTTTAAGATGCGCCTTTGTATCCCTTTTCAATTCCGCTTCCAGCATAATATTCAGCTGATTGGTCTCATCAACTTGTTCCCTCATCTCTCCAATTGACACCAACATATTGTTTCTTTCGAGTTTAGAATCACTGATTTCATGAACGAGTGCACCTTTATCAGCGATAAGGGCATGATATGCATCAATTAGCATGCCTGATAGTGACATGAATTTATTTTGAGAGTAGGCTTTCAGGTTCTTCTTTACCTTAAGAAATCTCTGCATCTTCATCACTATCATCACTAGCATCTGAGTCTGATTTGTCCATGAGTGCAAAAATTGACTCATACTTAGAGGCTTCATTTTCTATGACCACCATTAATGTGTCCCTTTTGTCATATTCTTCTTCAGACTCACTGGAAGAGTCCCTCAACGCAGTAAGTGCTTGTTTTACTATAACATTAGCAGCTTCCTTTCTTCCGAACTTTCTATCAAGAAACTGGTTCCTCCTTGCAGTTCTGTCATAGCTGTCCTGCTTGTTTAAAGGGCACTTTTTAGCAAAGCGACTAGGTCTTCCACACCTATGGCAAGAATATTCATTTTCTTTGAGATTTTTGCTGGAGCTTCCCATCTTCTAGATTCCACCATTTCTCCCAATCAATTTATGGAATCTCCATGTGAGATATGTCAACTCTGATTCGTCGTCACTTGAGTCTTCCCTAGCCTCTTTGAGAACTGATACGCCCAAATTACACCTTTAATATCAGGAGTAAGCGGTTGTTGTCAAATATAGAACCTAACTAGGTTGGGGTCGAATCCCACAGAGAATACAATGAAGAAATATACTTGTCAAGTGTAACGCCCAACTATTAGTCTATATTTCAAGGGAGAGGGGGAGATAATAGTAGGTTGTTGTTGTTTTTTCATTAAATACTAAGAATGGTTATGAGATGTAAACTATTGGTGAATGGGACCAAGGTTGTGGTTCCAATGGAAAGTAATGCGCTTGGGTATCAATTCAACTTATTCATATGCCTAGATGCATTAAACCAAGGGTCACGCGAATCTTGCTAAAAGTTTTCCAACCAAATTAGCAAATTTCATCCTAGGCTTTTCCAAGCCCTAGAATGTTTTATATGAGAACACCCATTTAGCCTCAACTAGCTTTCCTATTCCTAGCTCAAGCTATTAGATGGATTTAAATGACCCAAATTGTTGCTATTGACTCTTTTCCTAACCTCTACTTTCTTTTCCAAGCAAAGTAATGGTATTAAGGCACAAGTAATGTTGTACACCATCACAAGACATTAATGCTTGAAGAGTTAATAGAAAACACCATTAGCATATAAATGAGGTATGAATATGAAACCCAATCACATAACTAACACATTTAGTCCCACAGCCTTAGCTAAAGAGATTACCTACTAATATACATTAAAGGTAAAGCAATAGTGTAAAGTGTATTCATAAAGCTTATAAAAGTATTGAATGGAGAAGATGACAAAAGCAAAGAATCTCCTAAAAGTTTCACCAACCAATAATAAATGAGCTCCACAAAAAGACAACTTAAAATCTGTAGAATCATGAGTCCAAAACCCTAGAAAATCTATTTATAGAATATCCAAAACGGGAACAATTTCCAGACAAAAATACCCCTGCGCATCGGGTGCGAATCGCACTTGGTATCGCATGTGCAACCTGTGAGTCGCAGGTTGCACCAAATCTTCACAGGTACTGCATCTTCAAGCAGCTGTGGTGCAGCATCTGCTGCATCAGGTGCGACTCGCATGTACCACATGCGACTCGCATGTAGTGCTCGCATGTGTTGCACCACTATCTTCCGTTATAGCCGTATATGTCACTTGATGCTGCAGCACCTGCGACTCGCATGTAGTACATGCGATTCGCAGGTGATGTTCAGGTTCATTTCAGCTGGTTTTTTGCTTCATTTTGCCTCAAGTCGCTTCCAACACATGTCATTCTACAAATTAACACAAAAACACGAGAAACGACATCAAAAGTACTTGGGGATTTACAAAAGACTAAGCAGTTGGCGTCGTATGCGCCGTAATTTCACGGCACATCAAGAACTGGGCTTCTTTCCCTTTTGATTTCATTTCTTCCTTCTTCACAGACATGTTCATCTCATATGTCTTAAGGTTTCTAATGACCTCATTGACAGTCAACGTGCTGAGATCTTTGGCTTTATAGATGGAATTTACCTTGCTATCCCAGGAATCGGGTAACACACCAAGCAACTTTCTTACCAGTTTGGTGGTTGTGATGACTTCTCTCAGAGAATGAAGCTCATTTATAATAGAGGTGAATCTAGTGTGCATATTATGAATAGATTCTCCCTCTTTCATTTTGAACATTTCATACTCTGTGGTGAGCATGTCGATCTTGGAGTTCTTCACCTGTGTTGTTCCATCATGGGCAGTTTGAAGATCTCTCCAAATCTCTTTAGCAGTTGAGCACGCTGAGACTTGATTGTATTCATCAAGTCCTATTCCACACAGAAGGATCTTCTTGGCTTTATAATTTTTCTCGACTACCTTCCTGTCAGCATCATTATATTCTTTCCTTGTTTTAGCAGTGGTTCTTACACCATCTTCACTTGTGTGTACTGGAATATAGGGGCCATCACAGATGATATCCCACAGCTTTGAGTCTTCAATCATGATGAAGTCGTGCATTCTAGTCTTCCGCTACCCATAGTATTTTCTGTTAAATCTAGGTGGCCTGGTGAAAGGTTGACCTTCTTCCATATTGGGTGGAGCAGCCATTTCACAGATTCTTTCTAGGTGTTAACCTTTTAGAAAGTACCTACTCTGATACCAATTGTTACAGGATGTGCGCCCACCATACAGTATATGGTGGAACTTGGTTAAGTACCAGTTCCCTTATGCAATGCAGTAGTAAAGAAGGCATTGTTTTACCATGGAACACTCCTTGCTCAAGGAATTAAAAACCACGACCTACCCCAGTAGGATTTCAACTCCACTACACGAGCAACTTCAGATTACAATCTATTGTAAGCTAGGAACTAACTTCCATAATCCCTCAACCCTTATAATAGTAGCTACCTAGGAACTAACTCACATAGTCCCTCAACCTCTGCAATACTCCGATTGCAAATACCTCCACTTGACTAGCTCTAGCCAAGGAAACTAAGGTTGACTACCTCTAGCCAAACCCAACTAATACACCTAAGCTAACTTTAGCCGAGCGTACCACTTAATAGATTGAAAGGTAAATAGATTGAAAGGTAAACTGCCTAACAACTACTAAGAATTTGAAATACCTACAACAACTTTCTTTTTGGGAAGAGTAGTTTACAATTTTAGCACAACATAACAAAGACTTACAACAACATAAAGAACTTAGACTAAATCTGTATCTGGATCGGGTTCTTCAGTTTTGCAAGTAACTTGTTCTTGTGATCACTTGAAATCTTGTGACGGCAGCTTTTGCCCAATTTAGATTAGGTTTTTCGAGTGATACCAATTATGTTGCAACATGTTGTATATATAGTGGAAGCATGTGGGTTGGAAAGAGACCACTCTTCAAAATTTTGACCTAAAGCATGGGCCAGCTCACTGTGTACTTGTGTGCAGCAAGTGGCATAGCTTTACAGTTATTGCTGCTGACGGTGCAAGGTGCACAGAGAGCAGATCACAGACCAGGTCTCTCTCTGGTTCTACCAAAAGTTTGACAATCATCAAAACAAAAAGCACTTGGACGTATCAAGAAGCATCTAAGCCATGGTTTGTATAACATAACTTGTAAGTAATACTTGTAGACATGATTCGTAAACATGGCTTGTAAACATGATTTGTGAGTATAATATAGCATTAATCTAAGTACTGTATATAGTATAACTTGTATGAAAACATATAGATTTTCATGAAAATAAGCATAATAGTTCATATCTTGCATTTAAGAACCCATGGAATGCAAAGCATAGGTGTTCATGGATTACGGACGGATTCCCAATAACTACAATGGAATATCAAAAATACGATAACGAATTATTAATACGAATGGTATGTCATGGTACAGGTAACTTAGGGTCATCATGAATCAGAGTATAAACCCTAGGTTTATGGAACTTCATATTTTCATGGATGAACATAGAGTGGGGAAGAACAATGATGTTCCCACACATGAATAGAAACCCTACATATCTTAGTTGCTCCAAAACTTGAAGAAAAGGTCTGAACTTGTGAAGAAGAACCCCAAGAATCTGAACTTGAAACCTTAAGAAGGGTTTTCTTGAAAACCCTAAGATTATTGGGTAGATTCTTGTTAAGAATCCATGTTTATGTGTTAGAATTACTTAGAAATACATGGGAGAGACTTACCTTGATGTGGGAGGATGAATAGAGGAGATAAAAGTCGTGCTAAGGCTTGGAGAACGGAAAAATGGAATAAAATTTCAGAAAAATGTGCTTTGAATGACCCTCGGGGCTGTCTGCATTGGCATCTGCGCCGCGAATGGCCTTCTGCGGTCGCAAATGCTAAAGCGTATTGAAAACAAAATGCTGGAAACTTCGGGATGGAAATTTTGGCCAAATGCGTTGGGAAATGCGTCGCAGACCCTTATCCGGCGGACTGCTCTGCGACCCTTCAGTCAAATGGTCATAACTTTTTGTACAGATGTCCGTTTGTCCTCCATAATATACTGTTGGAAAGGTATTTCAAATATCTACAAATTTTATGCAAGAAGTTTTCCCAAATTCCTTATAGATTTTCCTGAATACTCTCTTGAAGTGAGACCCTGTGCAAACTCACTTGGAAACATGCTCTGTAGGGTAGCTTCTGACTTTGCTTTGTCCTAAGACTCTTCTTATGACTTAATTATGTTTCAAAACACTTTCTATACCTCCCATATTGATTCCATTATATCATCATTTCATTTTCAAAATTATGGTGGGAAACAAAAAACCCCCTTTCTATTCAATATCTCTATGGGGTAAAAACGACGTTAAGAAAAACTCTTGTTTATTACCAATGAATAATAATGAAAGTACTTCTTTTTTTTCAAAAACGAAATATCCAATTGATAAAAATGGAAGAAAGATGACACGACCATTTATGACTATTGCTCGTTTTGACCATAAAGCGGTTTATTCCTATCCTTATGAATCGGACAATACTATGCTATTCTCACTATTTGTATTAGGACTCTTTACTTTGTTTGTTGGATCCATAGGAATTCCTTTCAACTAAAAGGGAGTGAATTTTGATATATTATTGAAATGGTTAGCTTCATATACAAATCTTTTACATCAAAAGTCGAATAATTCGATGGATTGGAATGAATTTTTAAAGGATGCAGTTCTTTCAGTCAGTATAGCTTATTTCGGAATATTTATAGCATCCTTTTTATATAAACCCATTTATTCTTCTTTAAAAAAACTTGAGTTAATTAATTATTTTGTTAAAAAGGGCCCTAAGAGAATTCTGTGGGACAAAATTCTCAATGGCATCTATGATTGGTCAATAATCGTGCTTACATAGATGCTTTTTATACAAAATTCTTTGTTGGTGGGATAAGAGGATTAGCTGAATTTACTCATTTTTTTTATCGATGAGTAATTGATGGGATGACTAACGGAGTTGGGGTTATTAGTTTCATTGTAGGAGAAGGTATCAAATATATAGGGGGGGGGGGGGGGGTGGGGGGACGCATCTTTTCGTATCTTTTCTTGTATTTAGCTTATGTTTCAATCTTTTTATTAGTTTATTACTTATTACGAGTCAAACCTTAGCCTGAAGGCACTAGATGTTACAACCTATTAGGACATTGAAGTCACTTGGTTAGCCCAAAAAGTAAAGAGTACAAAGCCCAAAGCTGAGATCTTGATGTTCCTATTCATTGCAACAATGTACCATGCATGGCTTGAGATGAATGCGATGAGATTCCAAGAGATTCATCACACAAAGTGCAAATAGATCGAGATAGTAGTTCAGCTACAATTAAACGAACCAACAATTGAAATGGAAGCACCTGCTAACACTTTTGAATATTTATCTAGTCTAATGGAATAGATTTTGCTCATTCTTTCCTATTTTTTGGACTAGAAGAGTTTGTTTATCTGATTGAGGTCTAGTTCTTGTGTTTTATATGACTAGCAGTTGTACAAAGTTTCACTTGGTTGAATACAATTTTTCTTTTTTCGACCCAAAAAAAAAAAGGTTAAGTGAACTTTACTCAATATTGCATGCAATTGTATGAAAAAGGATAAAAGAGTTTTAATTACGAACTCCTAGAAAATTACTCTCTTCCATCAATATTATGTGGTGTTTTTAACTTTCACATTTAGTCTTAAATAAATAATTTTTTAACATAATAAAAATGTATTAATAAGCATTTTCTTTAGATTTCCCCTTGTTTAAGTGAATTTTATGTAACTAAAAAAGTATATTAAATAGAACTATTTAATTTAAAATAATTTAATGAAAACACCTTCTACTTTTTGGGAGCGCGTGAATTTTAAGGAATATGTAAACTAACATAAAGGTCTTTGTGTCACACTCATTTTGGCCATGGCCACAATGGCCCAAATGAAGATACTTCAATAAATTTATATGGGTGTCTAGATTAAATTTAATAATTTATGCATAGTTTATGTCATTTCTACCCTTTCCTCCCAAAGTTTATTAATTCAAAATTTGCATGGAATCCTCTCTCATCAATTCAATTTTGGGTTTTTTTTCCAATGCATTGAGAATATCAAAAGATGCACACATACTTTTCTTTCTTAATTACTAAAAAAAAAATCTATTCTTTATTAAAAAACTTTTAGAAAATTTTCATACATGAATTACTTAGTTATTGTAACTTAAAATTAATTCTTAAAGTTATAACTTTAAAATAATGACATATATTAGTCATTTTCCCCTAAAACAAATGATAAATTTCGAGAGTTTAAGCTATAAGTTGAATGTAACTTTATTGTTCTTTCACCGCCATCGCGTACGAGAATTCAAAATTTGACAGTCATGGGTGAACTATTACATTTATAGTAAATGAGTCAGTAGTCTAAAAATTATAATAACATTTATATTCAAACGGTTTGCGGTTAATTCAATTATTATAATAAATTTTTTGTTTATAAATATGTAAGCAATCAAAAAATCAAAATTTGTTGAATTTATTAGAAAATTCTCTCCCATTTTTCTTATAATGAATAAAATTTGAAGATAAATGGTAGATAAATTCTTTCTATTTTTAAAATTGTGCATATTAATTAGACAAGTTGATGAAAAATATATAGCTTTATTTTGATATATTTTGTTAGATTTAGTTGATGACTTTATTATTTTTAATATTTTATGGTACTGATCTCTTTTTGTTAATATTATATTTTAAAAATATTAAGATTACTAAAAAGTACTCAAAGGCATTTTTGATAGCTATCACACTTTTACATCATCAAATCAGAAGAAAATAAATGCACATTAACTAATTAAACTCATTAGAACTATTAACAAGTTCAATTAAAATTTTCAACTCTTATTCTAAATTACAGGTGAAAGATAACTTGTAGTATAAAAGAATAGAAGAACAAGAGGAAAAAAACATTATGGGAAAAAATAAAAAAAATAATGTAAATGAATAAAATGTAAACAAAATAAAAGTATGAAAGACTGAGAGGGTAGAAAGCCTGATACGTAAAAGAAAAATTATATTAGCCTTACGAAGTTAAATTTGGATCTCGCTAGTGGAGAGACACTTTTTAAAAAAATTTAAGGCATCGATAAGCCCTCACGGTTACATGTAAGTTTGTATTTGTGTTAACAACACTTAGTTTATTTTTCTTGATTTAATATCCTTTTAATTATATTTATCTAATTTTCTAGAATATTTTCTAAGATTTGATTTATATTTTTTGAAATATATAACTTTGCATATATAGTAATAACAGAATAGCAAGAAACTTATTTTTACTATTTCTTTTTTGTTTTCAATATGTAGTATTCACTTTAAAAAATGTAACTCTGCTTAATTGATGTATTATCAAGATCGAATACTTAATTTGAAATAAATTAAAATTTTCAAGCGCTTTGGTGAGTGATAGACTTACCAACATTTGAAGTGCGAAAGAAAAAATAATCATAATGTTCTAATTCGACCATCTGATGCTTAACTAGTTGAATTAAAGATTTAAATTCATTTTTCAAGACATATTCAAATATTTTGGTAAATATATTAAATTGATTTTTGTTCTGATAAATTATTTATACGTATTCAACAGATTTTATAATAAAAATAATGAAAGAATTGTTGCGCTGCGGCAAATAATCATTCTTTATACAAATTCTCGAATAAAGTTTTTAACCAAAACTTCAATAGGCGAGATGTGATATTCAGAACTATATAATAACTTCTACCTGAATTTATAGTTAAAACGCTAGTTCAACTTTTTTCCAAGAAAATACTGGTGTAGTAAAAATTTTTTCTTTTGGTGGGAGGGCTGAGAGTAATTTTTAACGAGACAAAAATGAATAATATAATTAATCATTTTTCATCATTTTTTTAATGTAATTCTTTTAATATTAGTTAGTCTTACAAGATACAATTATTACCGTCATAATTAGCAAAGGAAATAAAATAAATTGCAAACAAATATTGGGATTTAACATTTTAAAGTATATCTTTTTTTTCTTCCATTATGTATGCCAAAAAAATCTAGTAAAAGTTTCTAGAATGTTTATAAATTATCCAATTTCTTTTATACAATTATATAAATTTTTAGACCTATTCATGTTTTCATATTACCTCCTAACTATTTTAAGTGCTAGGAGACAACAATATTTATAAAATGAGCTAATCATTTTAATAATGATGATTTTTCTTTGATTAAAATTGGCGAAAAGGATCAAGCAAGAAGAATATTCTATACATTATGTTATTTCAATTTTTTCTATTTATTTCTCCTTGAAATTTTCAACTTGAAATCAACAAAATATTTTGACTTGAAAAATCATAATTTAGTGTATTTAATAGTGTGTTTTGGAGAGAAAATTATTGGTGGAAAATTGGTGGTAGCAAAAATTCTACAATTAAAGTTTATGGTGATCTTTTTCAAAGGTGGGGCCAAATTTGGGCCAAATTAGTACAGTAGTTTAGCAGCAAACTAAAAATGTACGGGTATTCGTATTTCTTGGTATTGAAATAATGAGTCCGGCACTTTTGTAACCCAAAAAAAAAAATTGGAACCAAACTAACCCATTAAAAAAAAAAGACCAAACTAGGCTTCACGCACAGATTCTGTGCGTGAAACCCTTCCCTAAAACCCCCCGAACCACCCTTTATTCTTTCTCTTCTCAAACTCAAAAATTAAGGTTTTTTGAGTACTTTGACCAAAGATTAGTCACGTTTGAAAATACCGGAATATAAATATTTCATATAGAACTTAATATTTTTTTTAGTGTACAATAATATCGGCTCATTACATCAAGTATACATATACATTTGGATTGTCGTTTTAGGAGTTGTAAAGTGCTCCGAAGTACGTTTGAAAACTTGTTATATTTAGGTTTAAGTGCCATATTTTATAGGGTGCGGATTCTTTTATGTCTTTTTTATTTTGTTATTGTATTCTGTAATCCGCACTTTTTGAATGTGCAAAAATAAATATAATATTTAAAAATAATTCATCCAATACGAGAGGTTCATAATAATTGAAAAATATTTCATTCCATTTGCAACGAAATACATCATTAAATTACAATAGACTTAAAAAAAAAAAAAGTTCTAGACACTCTTTTACTTCCAGATGTGCTGCCACCACGAGAGTTTTGCCCACATGAATGCTTATCATGCCCAAACTGCTTACATGTCGAGCACTTGCTAGAGTAAGTCTTTTCGCTAACATCCATTTGATTGTGATAACGGGTTAGCTTGTTTTTTCCCAATTTACGGATATGGTTCTTGTTCACAATCATAGAAAACGGCGCGGCTGGCCAATAAGCTTGATCACCAAGGGGACGGAATTGTCCTGAATATGCTTTAAGGTATTTTACGACCTTATATTCCTCCGCCACATAATCATTTACATTTCTGGCCATTCTCTCAAAGCACCTGACTGCATGAAAACATGGCATGTGGTACGTTTGCCACTTACCACAAGTGCATGATTGTGTACGCTCAATAACGATATGTTTGTTTCCTCCTTTACCTTCGCAATAACCCGTTCTAACTTCATAGACTCATTGAGTAACGTCATACTCGGTCATTTGGTGACCCTCTTCCTTTCTTCTATAGTGCTCCATTTTTTTGTAGGGATTTGGCATCCATGTTCCCTCGTCGGCTAATATAACTATGGCCTGCCTTTTCCTATCCGCAAATCGCTCCACGACCTGCCTGAAAGTTAGTCTTACCATTGCGGTGACAGGTAGTCCTCAAGCAGATTTGAGGAGTCCATTGAAAGACTCTGAGTTGTTCATTGTGAGCATGCCCCATCTCCTTCCTCCATCAGTGTAAAGAGTCCATTTTTCAACTTCTAATTTCATCAACCAAACATATGCCTCTTCACTCACTTCCTTTAGCAGCTCCATTTTGGCAGCCCATTTTCTTTGTTGATGTTGCATCGCAGCCTCCCACATTAATTTGTATACAGTGTCATTTCCAAACTTTTTTTGCAAATTATCCTTTAAGTGCCTTAAGCAATATCGATGGTAAGCATGTGGAGGCTGACACCCTTCTAGAGTACGCATATTGTGCAATATGCCTTTATGACGATCCAATAGGACACATATGCCCTAACGACCCTTAATAACATGAGTTTGTAGATGAGTCAAGAACATCCCCCATGTCTCGTTGCTCTCGTTGGCGGCAATTGCGAAAGCAAGAGGGAATATTGACCCATTGGCATCCATACCTATTGCAATTAGGAGCTTAATGTCATATCGGTCATACACATGGGTCCCATCTATGGATATCACATTCTTGCAGTGAGCAAAACCATCAATACTTGGTTTGAATGCCCAAAAGACGAAGTCGAAAATTCTGCCCTCTAAAAGCCGCCACTGTACAACAGTGTCAGGATTAGCATGTTGTAGAGCCGCCATATACACCGGCAACGCCTGAAAAGAGGATTCCTAAGTTCCAAAGATCGTTTCAAAATCACGTCGACGCCCGAGAAATCCCTTTCTCTTGGTTATGATTTTACCATATATTGAGTGGACCATGCCAATACAAGTTTTGATAGGCATCCTGCATAAGTTTAAACAAACAACATTTAACAATGATATTTTAATTGCTATAAGATATATACTGTAAACGGTCAGATAAATTACCTTGGAGTTTCCTCAATGTGTTTAAGTAACACATGAGAAATCATGTTTATATCTATATTACAATGATCTGCTCGACTTTGTCCCATATCACAAGTGTGCTTCGGGTGGAATTTTGTGATTTCCCACAGACCATCCGGCTTAGCAATTCCCCGAAGCAACCACTGACAGCCTTGAGTATGTCGTCTACAAATCAGCCTCCATACCGATTTGTTTGAGTCATCAACATTAAACTCCCTCATACCCTTTACACAATACAATCTGATAGCCCGTTGCAACATCTTTTTTTATATGAACTGCATTCCCTTTGCAATGACGCATTCATCAGTCATGGGATTTTTTTGTTCAATCCACATTTTTTGGTGACTTTGATAATCATCTCTTGTGAAGACAAATGCATCCTCATGACTTTGGAGACTGTCAAGATATGGAATATAGTCAGAATGTCATTGCATTGAGCTGTCAAGAATTGAGTTTTCCGCCATCGGAGGTGGTACGTGCTGTTGAGTTGGTTCTAGTTGGTTTTGGGGACTACAATGCGTATCTTCATCCCCTTCACTATCTTCATCATCGGTTACCTCTGCATTATTAGCTGGTTCATCGCCATCACTCTCTGATGTATCCATATAACTTGGACAATCAGCGTCATCTAAGAAAGGCCTCCTCCTACACGATAAAAAGCATATGTTAAATTCCAAATTCACAAATATATATATTTAGCATCTACGTGATGAACCTACACATACTGATTATGAGCATGGTGTGGAGAATGATCAACTCCACCAAACTGAGAGGACTGCCTTTCATCCACAGTTGGTACCACTGGCGAGTTTTGATAATAATCAGCTGCACCGAACTGGGAGTTATTATAATAATCAGCTCCACTGAACTGAGAATTATTGTAATAATCCGCTCCACTGGACTAAGAGTTCTGATAATAATGACTTGCTCCACTAAATTGAGATGACTGCCCAATATTACTCGTATCAGGTCTATAACCCCTACAAAGATTTAAAAATGGTTATTTATCAATACATACAATAAACACGTGCTACTGCACAAAATAATAATATAAGAATGCATATTTACCAAGTTTGATTAAATTGTTGGGTAAGATTTTCCAGCGGCACCTGGCCACTCAAAATACCCCCCGTAAGAACTAAAATCTCCATACATGTTAGCTTGACTGGGCTGTTGTTGCGGGACCTCTCTGGGTATCTTTTCAGCATACATCTCCAGAACATTAAGGGTGACTAAATATTTTAATTCTTCTGGCGCATTCAAATAATCCCTTAAAGAATCATCATCATTGATATAATGCCTACCATAAAGCACTATACCATTGGAAACTGATTTTGGATATCTGCCTGTTATAGAGATTTCATACTCATCTGGACTGATCTTCATTTTTTCACATATGTAAGTGACTAGTGATTCATAAGACATTTCAAGTGGACATTTAACATGAACGTTTGGTCTTTATTGTAACAAACTGTACTATTGTCATCAAGGATAATACCATCCCAATGTATTGAAACCTTAACTGGTGGAATATTTTGAGCCATTTTTTGTATGACTTAAGATAGGTCTCTTTGAATGACTTAAGAGACTTAAACTTATGAAATGGATGAGTTTTTACCTCGTCCAACATTCTTCTTAAATAGATTCATAGTCACCCCCATTGCGCACGAGAACATTGCGTAATATGAATTTAATCCAAATAAACGGTAAAAAATGCAGCATTGTGTTGTCACATCATGTCCTTTACGTGTAAAAAAAACTGAAATTAGCATGCATGATGTGTTGTCAAATCATGTCCTATTATGCACAAGAACATTGCGTAATATGAATTTAATCCAAATAAACGGTCAAAAATGCAGCATTGTGTTGTCACATCATGTCCTTTACGTGTCAAAAAAAAAAAACTGAAATTGGCATGCATGATGTGTTGTCAAATCATGTCCTATTACGCACAAGAACATTGCGTAATATGAATTTAATCCAAATAAACGGTCAAAAATGCAGCATTGTGTTGTCACATCATGTCCTTTACGTGTCAAAAAAAAGTTGAAATTGGCATGCATGATGTGTTGTCAAATCATGTCCTATTACGTACAAGAACATTGCGTAATATGAATTTAATTCAAATACACTGTCAAAATACTCAGTACTATATATAACATGATTGACAAACAACTAGTATTCACTTTAAAACGAGTTATCATGACATTCTACAACCAATTTGGAAATCTTGATTCTATTACATGTTTTACCCCAGCAAAATTATTTGAAGCAATGGGTAGGACATGGGAACTAGATGATGATGATTTTCATTACTCAAATAACCCTAACAAAAGATTCAATCAAGAATACAATAAAACAATGAGAGAGGAGTGAAATTGGCGTGTTAGGGAGGCTGAAGCACTGGAGCAAAAGTTAGCTTCAATAGGGCTTAAACGCCCAAAAAAACGTGCTATGTCAACGGCTCGCAGAACTCCACAAGAGTTTAATTGTGCTCTTAATCGTTTTCGCGAAGAGAACAATCGGATGCAAATACGTTACCATAGGGTAGAATATGGTATGCATGGTTGCACAAGATTTAGATCCAAGTGGGATTCGGACTGTGAAATGTCCGATGAAGATTAATATTTTTCTTATAATAAGGTAAGTAGGTAGGGTCATAAAGACGCTTCCCCCCCCCCCCCCTCCCCCCGAGGGTACTTGGGGGTTTGCAACTATATAAGTAGCCCTTTCTTTTGTTATTAGACCACACTATATTCAATGTCGAGTAGTAGAAACTCAGTTTGGTCTTTACTCCTTCTAAAAGAACCAAATAGCAATGATGATGAGAATTCAAATCATAGTAATTTTTCGAGTGATACCAGTGATTTAAAACTAGACGAGCTAAATCCGCACCTTCTTGTAGAGCGTAATGATGATTTTTG
Source organism: Lycium barbarum (assembly GCF_019175385.1). NCBI lineage: Eukaryota > Viridiplantae > Streptophyta > Magnoliopsida > Solanales > Solanaceae > Lycium > Lycium barbarum. The sequence continues at coordinate 119,361,412 of NC_083341.1, forward strand.
CAGTGTGAAATATTCAGATCCGCGAGAATATTATTGCTGTTTACGCCGAGAATGGTCACATCGGATTGCCGAATCAGAACGTCTTGTTCGTGACTTGAAAAATCTCAACGCTCCAATCCCAACAAGGTACTCACTAACCATGCCTCGAGTAGGTCCAGCAACTTGCGAGATGGCCGTACAAAGGATTAGAAAAGAAAACAACAGAATGCTGGCAAGACGTTGTAGATTTTACATGCTAAAGTTGGCTGAAGAACAAGCATCATCAACTGGTAGAGAACTAATATCTCCTGAAAAAAGATGTGTGTTACGAGACCGCCAATATCGTTCTGAGGACGATATTGAGGACTTCTATTCTGATGACGATTAGGGTCTATTTAGGCTCACTGTCTTAGATTATGGGTCATTTAAGTTTCGGACTAAGGCTGTTAATTTGTATTTTTATTTTATGATGAAATCATAAATTTGAATTAGTTTGGCATGTTTTTAATTCTTCAATGTTTATTGTTAAAGTCTATTATTAATTGACAATTTCACAAATAAACACACATAAATTAGTACATAAAGGGTGTGGATTACATAATAGGGAAAATGTACAACTTATAAAAAACATAATCCATAGAAATATTAAACTTAATAAACAAAATACATATAAATAATGCACAACAACAACATAGCACAAATAATCTTCCACAATTTAAGTTTTTCTTTCAAAGCTATTTTCTCGTGTTGAGCCTCTCTAAGTTAGCCTTCAGCAAATTTCGTTTTTTTTTTCGGAATCGGTGAGCAACACCTCCAAACCTTCAATTTTTTCTTCAGCTTCCACAAGCTTAAATTCCGAATCCAACTTAGTAGTATCTCTAAAGATATGTAAAGTCGCGGTATCTCTATCCAAAATTGGATTTTTAAACTTCACCGCCACCGTTTTATCCATGTAAATGCTATCTTCCCACCGAAAGTATTTGTATCCGCCCATATCCTATAAACATTACAAGAAAATCAGTTTTTTAAGGTAAAATATATGGATAACGTGAAAAAAAACACTAAAAAATGTAAAAACACTTACTTCGGGCACTTTACAACGCCAAAAACGGCGACCCGGCTTATCTTGGGTCTTTGATGTTTTTAGTTTACAGTAATAACTGCATTCACAAATATCGAGTTGTATGGAAACATTGAAGTTTCAAAACTTTAAGACATGTTTTTGAAAGTGCAAAAGTGTGTTGAAAGGGTGGAGAAGGAGGAGTTTGAGAAGAGAAAGAATAAAGGGTGGTTCGGGGGGTTTTAGGGAAGGGTTTCACGCACAGAATCTGTGCATGAAAGGACCAACCTTAAAAAGTTACAGTTTGGTCCTTTCACACACAGATTCTGTGCGTGAAGCCTAGTTTGGTTCTTTTTTTTTTTAATGGATTAGTTTGGTTTCAAATTTTATTTTATTTTTATTACAAAAGTGCCGGACTTTGAAATAATCAGTACGTACGTAAAGACTCACTGTTCATTTCCTAGACACGAATGATAGATTATGAGTATGTTTGTTAGGTCATTTTCGAGGAGATAAATGGCTGTATTTAATGGAGAGTTCTGTCTGCTTATGGGATCCATGATTTGACATAATTAAATTGCAAAAACAGAAAATAGGCCCCATCACATCTAATACTCTATAGGCAACTCTTACGCACAACAAACATTTATGACATTTCTGTTACTACACTTTTTGTATACAAAACAAATGAAATATTTTTTTATTTTTTAAAGAAATTCATCCATTTAGTTTTTACATATGTAGTGATAAAAGCTTTGACATTGACACCTACATCATACTAGTGACTTTTGGCCAGTGATAAGCCTGGGCTCAAAATTAAGATTGAAAGTTAAATTTATAATTATTTTTTATTTTTTATCCGTTTCTTTATGACATTAAGTTATTGAAAGATTAGTTCGATATTTGCTGCAAACTCTAGCACGGGCCCAAAATCAAGATTAAAAGTTAAATTTGTAATTTTTTTTAATTTTTTCCCTGCTCTTTGTCAAATTAACTTATTTAAAGATTAGTTCGATATTTTCTGCAGACTCTTAAAAATTAAAGGCTTTCCATATATTTAAATTGCATAAAAATGTTTGAAAATTGAACAAAAATCCTTTTTTCCCCCTTCTTTAGACCCTTTTTTTTTTTTTTACCTTCAAATACATGACATAAAGGCTCTTAATTTTTTAACAACATCCGATATATGAACTATAACATTTTCTTCTAAAAAAAAATAGTTCGGTTCTAGAGACATCAAACAGATATGCTATATTTATTCTTTTGTTGAGATTTTAATGAGGTTACTTATAAACAAAGATAACTTTCAAATAAAAATAAAATTTCATACTTTGCAAATGTTAGTAGATGATAATTCAATTATATTCAAAGTATATTCAGAAGATGAAGAAAATTAATTACTTTTCTTCATATCATTAGACTTTCTTTTTACTTTCTAAAAATTTACGTGATGAGAAAATGACATTTTTTTCCTTTTGTTAGTTTAAATGATACATTATTTTATAAAATGTACATTTTAATTATTTTCTTAAACACAAATGAAGATTCAATGCCTTATGATTCGTTTAATCATGTTTTCCTATGCTAACAAACACCGCCTAACATATTTTTTACTCGCATAAAAAAAATGATACTCAAAAAACATAAAAAGTTTACTCCCTTTTGTCACAAGATATTTGACATTACTACTGCTCAAAAACTAAAAATTGTTTCATTAACTACATATTTTTCAAAGATGTTCTCAACATTTAAGCTACTCCATCAAGTTCATATTATAATTTCTTTTTATGTAATTTTCAAGTGTAAATATATTTATGAATTCATACCAATAATTGAACTGACTCACCGCGTAATACGCCTTGCATTTTTTTTAGATGAATGCGGTATAAACTACAACATACATTGTTCGTTATGCATAGAAATATAATTAAGTATGTGTCCATCAAATTTAAAATTTAAAAAATAAAAAATCATAATACACCAAATAATATTCAAAAAAGAAAGTTAATTTCTTAAGCATGAACGATATAGGTAATCACAAACAAACAAAACATGTTGATGAAAAGATTCAAATTTCAATATTGTTAACAAATGATTAGATAAAAATAAATATTTTAGGTAACAATATCTAATCAAAATGAAGACCAATTTTATCTATTAAATTTTCAAAGTTTTCGCACTGAACAATTAAAGAACTGTTAATTAGAGAAATTTCATTTTTTGTGTGCAATACATGTTTTAGTTAAGGTAACTGTAAATTTAGTGTATTCTCTCATTCAAATTATGCATAGTGACGTATTTTTTTTTAATTGTCATCATCACAATCACAATTTCTTAAGCATTTTAAGAGGACTTTAAAATTTTCTAAATTTACCAAATTGGTGTGGCACCTTAAGTAATAAAGAAATAAAGTAGGAGTAAAAATAAGGCATGTGAAGAAGTTATAGTACATGCCATATTAACTTCAAAAACAAGTTAGTCAAAGGGGCTTTTTATAATACAAAAAGGCTTGAAAGTACCTTAATATTTCTAAAACACCCCATAGTAGAGGAAACAATAAAAGACAAATATAGGGATAAATTTGAAAGAGAAAACATTTAATTGGCAATCCTTAGTTGTAATGTAACCAAGGACTCTAACTAAATACTACAAAAAAAAGTTAGATTGACCCTTATTATATATATAGTAATATTATAAATATAATAAATAGCAAAAAAGTATTGTATAAAGAAGAGGAAATATAAATCTAACGTCGAAACTTGATAGTGGTTAAACGAGTCAACTTCGTAAAGATGATATGACTAGTTAACGAAAGAACTACAGGGAGTGGATTAGTAGGATAACTACCATATACAAATATATAGATATCTTGTGTATTCTTTTCAAATCTATTGACTCTAAAATCTTGATCTGAAATATGTATAAAAAAGGGATAAGGCACTATTACTTCTCGAACTATACCCGAAGTTGTTACGACATACCTTACCTTTCTCTGGGTCCTATTTCCCCCCTAAACTTATTTAAAATAGAATATTTACCCCCCCCCCCTAAGCGCTGACGTGGCAAGGAGAGTGTATTTCACTCTATTTGAAAGAGTGAGAAACATAAAAAACAGGAAAAATTAATTTTTTTTTCTGAAAAATCTGTATTTTCTTAAAATATGAAAACTTGAATTTAAAAAAAAATGAAAAATCCTTTTTTTTAGAAAATAAATCTGGAAAACTGAGTCTTCTTATTAAAAAATTTGGACATTTTTTAAATTTGAAAAACTGATTTTCGATATATGAAAATAAATCTAGTTTTCCAAATTTAGTTTTAAAAAACGGGTGTTGTACATTTTAAAAAAATAATTAATTTATCCAAAATTTTATAAAAAATCAGTTTTTTCAAATTTTGACAAGAAAAACACTTTTTCCGGATTTTATTAGAAAAATAAAAGTGTCCTAAGAAAATGAAATCATGAAAATCAAGATTTTTTAAGACATCTTAAAAAAAATCAAGTTTTCCATATTTTTAACAAATCCATTTTTCCATATTTTAAAAAAAATCATGTTTTCAGTTTTACTTTTAAAAAAAAAAACAAATGGGTTTTTAAAAAAACAAATTAAAAAAAATTGGTTTTAAAAATCATTTTTTTTTAAGAAAATTCAGTTTTTTAATTGTTTTTTTTAATCCATGTTTTCAGTTTTTTTTTAACGGGTTTTTAAAAAATAAAATTTTCAATTTTTTTTTAAAACGGGTTTTAAAAATCATTTTTTTAAAAAGAAAATTCAGTTTTTTTTTTAAATTGACACGTAAGCTGAAAAAATAAAAAAAAAACAAATAAATAAACATGTGGCAAAGAGAGTGTATGTCACTCTCCCATATGAGAGTGGGCATCAGTGTTTAGGGGGGTAAATATTCTATTTTAAATAAATTTAAGGGGGTAATAGGATCCAAGAAAAGGTAAGGTGTGTCGTAGCAACTTCGGGTATAATTCAGGAGGGTAATAGTGTCTTATCCCTATAAAGAATGTTTAATCTGGATCGTCATTTGACTTCCAGTTTGAATAATTTTGATTTTTTTAGTATACTCCATCCGTTCACTTTTACTTGTCCACTATTTTAAAAATAGATTTTCACTTTTACTTGTCATTTTTTGCATATCAAGATAAGATAATTTTTTTCTTTCAATTTTACCCGTAGTATTAATTACTCACTTCAAATCATTTGTCAAATCCAATAAAAATATGCACCAATTAATATGGGTAAATTGATAAATTATGCACTTTATTTATTATTTCTTAAACAGCGTGAAAAGTTCAAAGTGGACAAGTAAAAGTGAACGGAGGGAGTATATGATAAGGGCGATTAGTCCTCACTCACATCATGGCCCCTAGGCATAGAATAGCATGATATGATGCATATAGCTATCATCAAATATTATAGTGGAACTAATAAAATTATACATTCTGTAAATCAAGTTGTAATCAGTATATCAAAACTCCACCTTTTTGTTTATATTTCTCTGTATTCAATACGACTCTAGGGAATTCTCAAGTGTGAGAATTACACATAAGCACACAATTACATACATATACAGTGGTAATAAATGATGATTCTTAAATGGTACACTAATTATAATATAGGTGGATTCAACGTGCACTTTCAGACAATGCAGTTTGTTAGCTTCTAAGCATGTTTTCATGATTACAAAGTGAGATATGATCATGAAACATCTCACCACTTACAAAAAGACATTATTACTCAATAAAAACATATTAAGCACTTTTTGTTCTTTTCTTTCTTTCTGGCTAGACAAATTACACATTATGGTTTTGATCAATCGACGTTCAATAGCGAAATAACTACAAAAACAAAATAAACTCATGAAGCCACTCAGTTTTTTTTTTTTCACATAATTAAATTGAAAAGGTAGAAAGTCAATTAAATAGCAGTGACTAGATGATCATGATTAGACTTAAACGCGTGACACTAGAGCACAAATTGTGATTAAGAAGCCATTAAGTTTTCCCATAAAATTAGTTTATTGGTGGCTTCACGCTTTTAATTCTTCAGTCTCTTACAATTTCACAAAGAGACAAGGGTCAAAAACACACCCAATTATCACATTTTTTTTTTTAGTTTCATACCTAAAACTTTCAGAAGGTTGAGAAAATTATCTAAACTATCAGTATGTAGTTTGCAAAACACACCTGAACTAAATGTGTGAACTCACTCTCCAAAAGGCAAGTGAAGCTGAAATTTTCTAAAAAACATTGTCCACATGGCATAAGTATTGCTATGGTGGCACCTACATGGAAATTAAAAAATAATATTTTTTTATAAAAAAAACTAAAATAATATTTTTTTTATAAAAAAAACTATGTATTTTTTTTTAAAAAAAAAACTTCATTATTTTTTTTTAAAAAAATCAGCATTTAAAAAAAATATATGGATTTTTAAAAAATAATAATTTTGTAAAAAAAATATCAAAAAATTTAGAAAATCAGAAAAAAATGATTTAAAAATGGGAAAAATTAATTTTAAAAAAGTGAAAACTAAATAATCAGTTTTCTTATTTTATTTTTTTAAAATAACTTTTCCATTTTTTAAACTATTTTTTATTTTCTATAATTTTTTATATTTTTTTACAATTTTTTTTATTTTTCAGTTTGTCTTTTAAAACAATTTTTTTTTTTAATTTACATGTAGGTGTCATTGTGCATTATTTATCCACGTGGACAACAGCTGGTAATATTTTTATATAAAATGGAGAGTGTAGATCACATGTCATTCAAGAATAATTTGATGTGTATTTTGCAAACTAGATAGTGATAGTTTAGGTAGTTTTTGATAGTTTAGGTATGAAACTAAAATAAAAATAAAAAGTGATAGTTGGGGTGTATTTTTGACCCTTATCTCTTTCACAAAAGATAAGATATATAAAATGAAAGAAAATTATCATTATTCTTTGACTGAATTGATTAGATATTCATATTGCATATATTTGTCTTGAAAGGAATTCGAAGCGGATATAACCATGTATTGCCAGGGAAATTATTATTTTTGTTGAATAAATTGGTAGGCAATCTTTTGTCTATGGTAGATGATATTAGATAGGTGCAATATAAAGGTCTATGATTTAGTAGTTGTTGCTGCAAACATGCATTAGCATGATCTTATTAATTAATGATAAATTGGTCCTTCTTCTTTTTTTTTTTTTTGGTTGCCAATATATGTATTTATAACGATAAACTAGCAAAAAAACGAATAGAGATAAGGGTCAAAAACACACCCAACTAACTATCACTTTTTTTTTAAGTTTCATACCTAAACTATCCGAAGGTTGAGAAAACTACCTAAACTATCACTATTTAGTTTGCAAAACACACCTAAACTAAATGTGTGAACTCACTATCCAAAAGGCAAGTGAAGCTGAAATTTTTTCAAAACAATTGTCCACATGGCATAAGTATTGCTATGGTGGCACCTACATGGAAATTAAAAAATAATATTTTTTTATAAAAAAAATGTATATTTTAAAAAAAAAAATTTGTAAAATAATATCAAAAAATTTAGAAAATAAGAAAAAAAATGATTTAAAAATGGGAAAAGTTGATTTTTTTTAAAAAAAAATGTGAAAACTAAATAATCTGTTTTCTTATTTTTTTAAAAAAATAACTTTTTCATTTTTTAAACTGTTTTTTTCTATAATTTTTGATATATTTTTACAAAAATTATTATTTTTCAATTTGTTTTTTAAAACAAATAGTTTTTTTTTTAATTTCCATGTAGGTGCCATTGTGACATTATTTATCCACGTGGACAACACTTGACATCACTTTTATATAAAATGGAGAGTGTAGATCACATGTCATTCAAGAATAATTTGAGGTGTGTTTTGCAAACTAGATAGTGATAGTTTAGGTAGTTTTTTCAACCTTATGATAGTTTAGGTATAAAACTAAAAAAAAAAAGTAATATGGGGTGTGTTTTTTATCCTTATCTCAAACGAATATGAATGCTAGTTAGAATTTAAGAAACAATTAATAAAGTATACCACGATATATATATATATATATATATATATATATATATATATATATATATAATTCTAGCTTAGGTATAATACACTCACTTTTTATATATTAAATTCGCTTTTGGTCCCCAAAAATGTCCTCAACAATTTATAATCAACATTAATAATATTCTCTTCTCAAAATTCAGCATAACAATGTTGATTTCAAGTAGGATAAAGAACATTTCTCCTAGCATTTAAGAACATAATAATTGGTACCAAGTACAATCTGTAAATCCTCTTGGAGTATCTATTAGTATCTATTATCGAACCTCCAATAAAAAAAAAAATAGAATTACCTTAGCTGTCCTATAGAAAAGATTATCTAATTTTAGAGACTGATATTTTATACTCCATAGTAATACGAAGAGCTGATACGTCTGATAGTTTAAGAACTATGCTTTCCCCTTTTGCTCCCTTAGTGACTCAAACCCACAATTTTCGAGTTGTAATGAATGGTGTTTACCATCTGAGCAACTCCCTATTAGGAGCAACATTTGCTCAGGAAAATAACGGAAACGATCTTTTATAGGGAATCTTCCATAAATAGCCAGATTAGTGCCTTTCTGCCAAAAAAAATTGGCGATACTACAGTAATCTTTTTTATTTCAAAATGTAGCAATATTTTTCTTTTAAAAACGTAGGATATATATTGTATGCGCACGCTTTCAAAACGCAACATATACATTGTATGCGCGCACATACGGTATCAATGTATATACATTGACAATATATACATTGATATATTGTATATGTACAATGTATACACACTGATACATTGTATATACACTGTTACATTATATATATACTGATAGAATATATATATATATATATATATATATATACACACACAGTATGTGCGTGCATACAAGAATAGTGCCTAAAATTTAGGGATACCTGTATTCTGCTATAAATTGTAAAATATAGTTATGTCTTGTAATTATTTAAAAGTACGTCTATAAAGTGTAATTATGAAGCTTATATCAGTTACATTAGGTAATTTTTCCTCTTTTATGTAATTGACCCATTTATTCCGAGTTTCGGTCATCAACGAGTGTTTATTGAGTCATAAGTTTTTAGTTTGTGGGCTCATCCAAGTTAAATTTCTGGTGAAAAAAGTGAAGCTTATCTGTTAGAATTATTTTGTAAGAAATATTTTATAAGTTAAAATTTTATTAATACAAAAATGACATAAGTGATTCTACTAGAAATTGTTATTCCCTCCATCCCAATTTGTTTGAAGGTTAACCAGTTTGGAAGTCAAACAACTTTAACTTTTTCTTTGACTTAATTTTTAACATAGATTCTTCGAGTATTTTATAATAAAATTTCATATTTGAAAACGACATAAAAAGTACTATAAGTCTGCATAATTAATAATTCACAATTTATGAAAATAATTAGAGAAAATCGTAGTTAAAGAAAGAACTATTTGACTTCCAAACTGGTCAACCTTCAAATAAATTTGGACGGAAAGAGTACTATATGGAGTGATCATTTAAGAAATTTACTCAAATTTTAAGTACTACCGGTAAGTTTTAAATTCATGTACATAATGCAACTATCTATCAAATTCCTTTCCTCAAAATATATCGTACGGTTATGTATGGAATATTGAAACAAACCCAACATATCTATAAATCTCGTAATGGACCGCATCAACTAACAGCCAAGGATGCATAATCTAAGAGATTTCATGAAAACAATTATGCCAGTTGTTTATTGACATCTTTAAATGGTGTCGAAAATCACAAATAATAAAGTAAGAAATTCATACTAATAGAATTAAGAGAATATCTTAATAGTGACAATTTTTGAATTCTAGTAAAATTGTTATATATTTCCCTCACTCGTCTGTGTACAATTTGAGTTTTAAAGAAGATGAGATATATAATATAGTTGATCATTTATAACCTACAAGTCCCAATTTGGACTAGTTACATCAAAATAATCAACAAATTAGTCATTTGAGTTGACAATTGAAAGAACAAACAGATTTGAAAAGTAATACCAAATACAATTTAAATCAGTATAACACCATGTCAAATATTTCATAACAGATACCACAATATGTAGGTGAATTTTCTCTTCCTACTAACTCTCACTAACCCGTTATAATATAAAATCCAAAATATACGACACATTGCTTTAATTCTACTTCTTCAGTTAGGAAGGGCGCCAAGTGGACCCCACACTGCAATCAAAACTCCTTCCCGCAATGTCTCTTTCTCCTACTTAATGCCTCCAACCTCCCCTTTCTTCTTCTTCTTCTTCCTACAAAAAGTTCACAATATTTTTTTTTTCTTATTTTTTTCATTTGAAATTTTAAAAAAAAAAAAAAAAAAAAATCAGCTTACTTTGAACTAAATTGTACTGATCCCAAAAAGTCATGTCGACAATATCCGCTTATTTTGTTCTTGTTGTTGTTTTGCTGAATTTTCATCAGCTTTGTGTTTGTCTAACGTCCGATGGACTATCACTATTGTCACTAAAGTCCGCTATGGATGACGGCACCATTTTTTCCTCCTGGAATGAAAACGATGACACACCTTGTAGTTGGACAGGCATTTCATGTGCTAACATTTCTAGTAACTCTTCAGACCCGCCACGTGTCGTTGGTGTTACACTCTCCGGTAAGAATCTACGTGGATACTTACCGTCTGAGTTAGGGACGTTAGTTTATCTCAGGCGACTGAATCTTCATGGGAATAACATTTATGGTTCTATCCCTGATAATCTTTTTAATGCAACGTCACTTCATAGTATTTTCTTGTATGATAATAATATATCAGGTCAGCTTCCACCTACTGTTTGTCATCTTCCTCGTCTTCAAAATTTGGATATTTCGGGTAATTCAATTACTGGAACTTTCTCGAAGGAACTTCGTAAGTGCAGGCAGTTACAGAAGTTGATTCTTGCCAGGAATAATTTTTCCGGTGAGATTCCGGTGGGGGTGTTCCCGGAAATGGCGAATTTGGAAACACTTGATCTTTCGGAGAATTTCTTTAATGGGTCGATTCCTGAAGACGTTGGTGAATTGAAGTCACTTAGTGGGACTTTGAATCTTTCTTTTAATCATTTTAGTGGGAAAATCCCGAAATCTTTAGGTGATTTGTCTTTAACTGTTAGTTTTGATCTTAGGAATAATAATTTATCTGGTGAGATTCCTCAAACTGGTTCATTTGCAAATCAAGGTCCAACAGCATTTTTGAATAATCCTATGTTATGTGGATTTCCTTTACAGAAGAATTGTAAAAACGGTTCAAACAATTCGACACAAGTTCAGGGTTCGTCTGGTAATGAAGGAAGGGATTCGCGTAAAGGGTTAAGACCTGGATTTATTATATTGATCTGTTTGGCTGATGCATTTGGAGTGGCATTTATAGGACTAGTAGTAATTTACTTGTATTGGAAAAAGAAAGACTCCGGTAGTGGTTGTAGCTGTACTGGAAAGAGGAAATTTGGCGGGAGTCATGAGAAGCAAACGTTTTGTGATTTCCCATGTATTAATGGATTTCCAAGTAATGATTCGGAAGTTGAGTCCGAGAAGGGAGGTGGTGGTGGGGCTAGTGGTGGTGCTAGTGGTGGGGAAGGCGATCTTGTGGCTATTGATAAAGGTTTTAGCTTTGAGCTTGATGAGCTGTTGAGGGCTTCTGCTTATGTGTTGGGAAAGAGTGGATTGGGGATAGTGTACAAGGTTGTGCTCGGGAATGGTATCCCGGTGGCTGTGAGGAGGTTAGGGGAAGGTGGGGAACAGAGATATAAGGAGTTTGTAGCTGAGATTCAGGCGATAGGAAGGGTTAAGCATCCTAATGTTGTCAAATTAAGAGCTTATTATTGGGCTCCTGATGAGAAACTTCTCATTAGTGATTTCATTTCAAATGGCAACTTGGCTTCTGCTCTTCACGGTGAGCTTTTCGTTATAGTTAAACATCTTCAGTTTTGTTTGTCTAATTGATATTATCTCTTGAAAGAATCATTAACGCATTCATGTTTTAGACATTGGGGAATACTATCTTCTTACCATTAGTAGCATGATAAACTGATGCGTGTTTTTATTATTTTCCTAGTTTGATCACTCTTTTGAGGAGTGGAAATACAGTACAAGACTTTTGGTAGCAGGTTAATTTGGCGTTTGGGATGTTCAAGTATCAATTCACTAGTATAACTGTTTAATATATGGCTGGTGATGAAATAATGACTATTAGCCATTGTGTCTAACTTAATGATTGTGAATAGTAATTATTCACATGCCATCTAATGATAATTTTATCTTGAAAGTGTCCCACATGCTTGCAATCTTTGAGTGGAAGATGATTAGTGTTTGTGACTTGATACTATGCTTAGGATTTAAGCCTAATTATATGAGCTGATAATAAGTCTTTTATAATGATATCTGCATAAAGGGTAAATCAAGAACCTAAACATTTTCCATCCATTTCAATGGATAAATAAAGCACATCATAGTATATTAGGAACATATAATGATCCAGCTAAAGTCAATGTGCAGACTTGCACGATTTACTGCAGATACAATAATCAAATATTGCCATCATACGGCAGCTGGTAGAGGGCATTTGGGGATTTTCTATGTTTTGAAGGATTCGATCTGTTTTTTGTCCACGTGATATATGGTTGATTTCCCTATAAACCTTGTGAAAAATGATCTATCACCAATTAGAAGTAAACCAACAAATACAAGGGGCGAACAATTGAATTATGTCATGTACTAGGTCAATTCCTTTAGTTGTGGAGTTAAGTGTTCTGTCTATCTAACAGAATCTGGATATTACATTGTTTATTATGTCTTTTAGAAATCTAATTACTTCATATCCCTCCTCCTGGTGCTTTTTGACTGTGTAGATGTTTTCTTTTTTTAAAGCAAACTGGAACCTGCAGTAACTACCATCTAGTATGAAATGGGACTTCTTCCATGAGATGGATTCTGGACTTTGAATTTTCTAAAGTTAGTGTTCTGCAGGTGAATATTGCACTAATGCTGTTGGTATAGCTGCATTAATGTTATTTTTTTATAAAAAAATAGATTTTTGCCCATGACGCAAAACGATGCATTTATGAATATCTACTTCACTGCTCCATATACATGCCACTACGAATCTATAACACAATCGCTGTCAAAGAATAAGTGCTTGCTTTCTGACAACATATGTGGTTCTAGCTTGGTAAAGACATATGCTTGACTATCTTTGGTTATCTGGTACCTGATGTTCCTGATTTTGTAGTTTACTGGTTTTTAAAATTATGTAGCCGGAATTTAATTGTACAGTAACTTACCTTTTGCATTCTGAAGAAGTTGAGGAGTGCTTTCTGCGTCTCTTCTTCCGAATTGTCTTACCATGTGCTTGATTTGAATGTATTGATGTAGTGACAGTTGTTTCATGCTCTAACTGATTGGGATTAACTAAATTAATATGAACAACGATTTGCCTCAAGTGTAAAGTTAATATTAAGCTGTAAAGTTATTAACTTGTATGTTCTTCGTCATGCTGTTGTGATAAGAATCTGGTTTGCTTTTATACAGGGAGAAATGGGCAACCATCACCAAACTTAACATGGTCAACGAGACTGAAAATTGCCAAGGGAGCAGCGCGAGGTTTAGCTTATCTCCATGAGTGTAGCCCAAGGAAATTTGTCCATGGAGACATCAAACCTGCCAACATTCTCCTTGATAATGAACTTCAGCCATATATATCTGATTTTGGCCTTAATAGGTTGATCAACATAACGGGAAACAACCCTTCCACTTCTGGTGGCTTTATGGGTGGAGCTCTTCCTTACTTGAAGCCTGCTCAACCAGAACGACCCAACAACTATCGAGCACCAGAAGCTCGAATCCCTGGTAACAGACCTACACAAAAATGGGATGTCTATTCATTCGGGGTCGTCTTGCTTGAACTGCTCACTGGAAAGTCTCCTGACCTCTCAATTCCCACAACTTCCACTTCAACAGAGGTTCCAGATCTTGTAAGATGGGTAAGAAAGGGATTCGAGGAGCAAAATCCACTATCCGATATGGTTGAACCAATGTTGCTTCAAGAAGTCCATGCTAAGAAGGAAGTACTTGCTCTATTTCATGTCGCTCTTGCATGCACCGAGGCAGATCCAGATATTCGACCAAGGATGAAAACTGCCTTAGAAAACATCGAGAAAGTTGGAGCTTAAAATTTTGGCTACACTCTAAGTTCCATGGACTTCTTTTTTTTGCAGTTGCTCCTATCATTTTTTCTTTTTTCTTTAGGTGTTTATCAAATCTTTAAACTTCACTACAGAAGGTACAGAATACCAGTGTGCTACAACAGAATTCCTGTCATTTTTGAGCAGTTAATTAGTTGCTTATCTCTTTAATCTATTCCTGTTGTTGTGAAGTTAAAACAACTTTTCATGGTCAATAAAATTATTTCTTTGTTAGTACTGGAAGAACCTGTATAAAGCTGAAGAGGAGTTCAACAGACTGGTTAAAAAGTTAAAGGGAATGCATGTAAAAATAGGCAGGAACTTCCATTTTGGTTAAAGATAGGCAGGTGCAGGGGTGAATTTATTTGTTAATTTTGGGGCACATGAACCCATAGTTATTTACCAAGAGGTCTAAGGATCAATTTCCCACTTAATGTATTTTTTTTTCTCCTTTCTTTGGCAATGCACCATATTCTAAAATGCTAGATTCGCCTCTGCGCAGATGAGCGCCGTGGGACACAAGAGACAATTGTTGGGCTAAACGGTCCAAAGATACTCTCAACATGATGTGATATTGTCCGTTTTGGGCCAAGCCCGTACGGTTTTCCCCAAAAAAGCCTCACATCATTAAGAGTATTCAACTCCTTATAAGTAACTCTTTTTTTTTTTCAGCTACCAATGTGGTACTTTGTTCGCACACTTGTTGGGAAGAAACAAGCAATAACCAAATTGCACGACAAGGTAACAGCGGAAGAAATACCCAAGTCGAAACTTCCCACACTATTTGACCCAAGAGAATGACAATAAACACTAGCACAAAAAGAAATCCAGGCAGCAGCTATACCAACAATAAAATAGCAAAGCAAGCAAAAATAAATCGAATGGAAGAGACACCAAATTTACGTGGTAAAACCCCTTCAATGTAAAGAGGAAACATCCACGGGACCTCCGGCCCACAAAAGCTCCACTATAAACAACAAGAGTTACAACAATGTTCTACAATGGCTACAACAACAAAGCCAAGCACGGAGCAACAATACATAAAAGATAGCACCAAAACTAGTGAAGAAAGGAGAGAAATCACCCCCCAAAAACGAGCTACTGTTCGTACTCGAAAAATGGAGATACAGACCACAAAATCGATCTCCACCGTTGAAATCGAAGAACCAGATGTTGAGAACCCCTAGTTCAAATTTCAGCACAATCCAACGGTTAACGAATCGGGAAACGCAATTTAAAGTGGACTGCTGTAGCAGAAAATTTCTGGACGAAAATCTGCTTTCTCTCTCACGTTTTTCTCTCTATATGGCTGCTATAAATTCACTCTTGTGTTCTGAAAATAATACCTAAATTGATCCTATATAGAGAGAGGAAATTTTGGGCAAAATTGGCCTGGTCCAAATTGAATTGGGTTTTATTAATCCAATTCCACATAGGAAGGAAAAACCCAAAAACCTAACAATTCTCCCCCTCTCGACTATGTGGAGAAAACCGTCATCCTGGCGATCAAGGAACACTCTAAATTTAGACTCGCAGCTAAGCCTAGGACAACCTGAATAGATGACATCTTCACAAATGGAGAAACGATTTCATCAAAATCAACTCCCTTCTTCTAATTAAAGCCCTTGACAACCAATCTAGCCTTGTACCGTGGAACTGGGTTACCATCTTCATGTTTCACCCTAAAAACCCACCTGTTTTTCAAAGCTTTTCTATCTCTAGGAAGCTTAACCAGATCAAATGTATGATTATCATGCAAGAATTTAATATCATCTTGCATAGCATCAAACCACCTTTCTTTTTCTTCACTATCCATGGCCTTATCAAAACTTTCAGGTTCTCCCCCATTAGTCAAGAGTACAAACTCATTGGGAGAATAACGAGATGAAGGTACTTTCTCTCTAATAGATCTTCTGAAAGAACTCTTTGGAACATCAATAGCAACTGGTTGCTGGCCAACCACATCATCTTCCACTGGAGCATGAACAACATCATGCTGGTCATTCTGAACATGATCACTATCTTCATTATCAACTTGATCTTCATTATTTTGAAGATTTTCTTCAGGTGCAATAGTCACAGGAACTGGATCAACATCAACTAAGCTCTCATTGCTCTGAGAATCAACCTTCTCAGCTTTGTCAAAATCTTCAATTGTTTGGTCTTCAAAGAACACAACATCACGGCTTCTAACAAGTTTCTTCTCAACTGGATCATAGAAACGATAGCCAAATTCGTCTTGACCATAACCAATGAAGATACACTGCCTAGTTTTAACTTCCAGCTTTGACCTCTCATCCTTAGGAACATGCACAAAGGCCTTGCACCCGAAGACTCTCAGATGAGCATAAAAGACATCCTTACCAAACCAAACTCTCTCAGGGACATCGCCATCCAAAGCAACAGTAGGAGATAAATTGATAACATAAGCAACAGTATTGAGTGCTTCTACCCAAAATGAATCTGGAAACTTAGCATCTGAAAGCAAACATCTAACCCTCTCAACTAGAGTTCTGTTCATCCTCTCTGCTAGACCATTTAACTGAGGAGTCTTTGGAGGAGTTTTCTGATGCTGAATACCCTGCTGTCTACAATAATTATCAAAGGGACCAATGTATTCACCCCCATTGTCTGAGCGGATGCATTTTAGTTTCTTCCCTGTATGTCTCTCAACCAAGGCCTGAAAAGTCTTGAACACATCAAGTACTTGATCCTTGGACTTCAAAGGAAATACCCAGAGTTTGCGAGAATGATTATCAATAAAGGTCACAAAGTAAAGTGCACCACCACGAGAGCTTACTTTAAAAGGACCACACAAATCAAAATGTACTAACTCCAGCAAATCTAGCTTTCTTGAAGGTGAATGACTGTGAAAAGAAACTCTTTTCTGTTTTCCGGCTAGGCAATGAACACATCTCTTTAACTTTGCTTGTTTCACTCCAGAAAGCAAATTCTTCTTAGCCAAATTATCAATCCCCTTCTCGCTCATATGACTCAGCCTTTTATGCCATAACTCTGATGACGTATCATTCTCCACCAAATTTACTGAGTCACTACAAATAGAGCCCTGAAATAAGTACAAGTCAGATATCTTGTTACCTCGAGCCATAATCATTGAACCTTTAAGAAGCTTCCACTGGCCACCACCAACGGTTTGATCATAACCCTCATCATCAAGCTTTCCTACAGAAATTAAATTCAGACGAACATCTGAAGAATGCTTGACATTGTTAAGAACCAACCTCGAACCGTTCTTACTTTTCAAGCAGACTGTGCTAATACCAAGTACCTCAACCTCACTATCATTGCTCATTTGTAAATTTTCAAAATTACCCGGAGTATAAGAAGAAAATAATTCCTTCTTTGGCGTGACATGAGAAGTGGCACCTGAATCCACAAACCAGGTAGACTCATCACAAACAAGATTGATATCATTTTTACCACAAGCAACAAGAAGATCATTTTCAGCAACAACAACAACACGATTTTCATTATCACCTTCTTTCTTTTGCCTTTTCTGGTCTCTCTTAAACTTGTAGCAATGTTTCTTGATGTGCCCTTTCAAGTGACAATAGTCACATGTAAGAGTCTTGTACTCGGAGGATCTTGACTTGCTTCTACTTTTGCCTCTGTCATTCTGACCTCTAAATTTACTTCTCCCTCTGTCTTCAGTAATTAAAACATCGGAGTGTGAAGTTGAAGAAGACGAAGCTTGAGATCTTCTTCTCATCTCTTTATTCAAAACACCACTCTTAGCATATTCCATAGTTACACCATTACTGGGAGCAGAATTAGTCAAAGAAACTTGAAGAGTTTCCCAAGAGTCTGGCAGAGTATTAAGAAGCCAAAGTCCCTATATGTCTTCATCAAACTTGACACCCATTCCAGACAGCTGATCAAGAACACCCTGAAAATCATTGATATGATCAGAAATAGGGCTGCCCTCTTTGTATCTAATATTCATCAATTGTTTCAATAGGAACAACTTATTATTGTCAGTCTTCGAAGCATAAAGTGTCTCGAGCTTTTCCCACAATATGATTTCGAACATTATCTTTAACCCATTGCCTAATATAGCCACAAACCTGGAAGTGCTCAAATTTCCACTCTTCATCTTTAATAGACTCGGGTTTCTTAGAAGCAAACACAGGTAAATGTAATTTCTTGACAAATAGAAGATCTTTCATCTTGCTTTTCCAAATATGGTAATTACTGCCATTTAAACAAACCATCTTGCTCATATTTGCCTCCATCATTCAAATAGACAATCAACACAACCAAATACAACCACAAGCTCTGATACCACTTGTTGGGCTAAACGGTCCAAAAATACTCTCAACATGATGTGATATTGTCCGCTTTGGGCCAAACCCGCACGGTTTTCTCCAAAAGGCCTCACATCATTAAGAGTATTCAACTCCTTATAAGTAGCTCCTTTTTCTTTTCAACTACCAATGTGTACTTTGTTCACACACCCAACAATCTCTCCCTCGAACTAAGTTCCACATGGCTCATTATCATACCACGGGTCAGAGATTCAACATGTCTGTGTGCCACCCACATTGTCAGAGTATTTACGGTCACCGAAGCCCAAAGGTTGTGAATGCGTCTTCAAAGCTACGGGTAAAGGTCGTAAACCGGCCCATAGACGGGCAAAGACACTAAGCCAGGCCCTACGCCACACTTCGCCATCTTCATACTCGTCCCGCCAAACCATTGGCTCTGATGCCAGTTGTTGGGCTTGATGTTGTCCGCTTTGGGCCAAGCCCGCACGGTTTTCTCCAAAAGGCCTCACATCATTAAGAGTATTCAACTCCTTATAAGTAGCTCCTTTTTCTTTTTAGCTACCAATGTGGTACTTTGTTTGTACACCCAACAACAATAGCCCAACCAAACTTAAATAACCCGAGCCAAGCTAATCTTCCTTATTCACAGTCAAAAGATTAATCCTTTGACAGTCAATCTTCCTTATTCACAGTCAAAATAACCCGAGCCAAGCCAATCTTCCTTATTCACAGTCAAAAGATTGATCCTTTCTGAAGAGATTTGCAAAAGCAGCTCAATTTGTTTCCATCGGCTGAAAGCAGTTGCTAGTGTTTTCTCAGGCATTTGGCAATAGACTCTAAATATTTTTTTTACTCTATTTGAAGTTTATGAAGATGGGGTTGGAAGACAAGTTTGGACCAATTTTTCAAATTTGAAATCCTATTTCAAGCTGAATTTGAAAATTTTATGACCAAATATTGATTTTGAAATAAAGTAAGAAAATATTTGGAAAATAAAGTAAATTCATGGCCAAACGACTATGACAAACTTTTAGGATATTGCCAACAACCAAAGACACTAAACCTGGTGATGTCAAAAGAAAAAGTAACAAGAAAGCACACATCATTGTTTTTCTTTTTTGTGGCTTGATTCTTGGATATATTAGCTAAAACAGCTCTGGACGTCTTGATTAACCCCCTGTTTGGATGGTTGTTTCGCTTGGTTAATTAATGTATGGTTTTTTATGAAACCATGTTTGTATTCGCTGTCCTTAAAATTATGTTGTATGGTGTTGTAAACCCGTTATAATTCCGTGGTTATATAACCATGAAAAAGTTCAATTTTTGTAACCATGGATTTAGTGATTTTTGCATTGTTACGTATTTCATTTCTCCATTATACCCCCATCTTCCACCACCCACCCCCACGTCCAACGACCCCACTCCTCTTGCCCAACCCCACCCCATTACCCCAACCACCACCCACTACCATCCCTACCAGCCAACCCCATCCCATAACCACTCACTCCCACCCTCCCACCCATTACCTCACCCCACCCTACCACCCACTACCCTCACCCTTGTCCCCCAACCACCCACCTCACACCACCCACCCAATGACCACCCCCACCCACCACCTACTTATTTTTTAAAGTTTCTATTTTATCCTTTACCTGAGTTTTATTAATATATATATATATATATATATATATATATATATATAAACTAATTTCTAATTAGTTAAGGGTATTTTAGTAAACTTGAATGGTATTATACAATACCATATAATCAAATCAAACAATAAAAATGCTATTAAACCACAACAAACGATACAGTCTATTCAAATGTTGTGTTCATTAATACAGTACAATATAATACCATACCGTACATTAATGAACTACGGGAAACAACCATCAAAACAGAGTGAAAGGGAATAGACCCATATTTTACTCTTTATTTTTTGTCCATGAACTGATGAATATGCTACGTTCCGTTTGGACATGATTTGAAGTTAAAGTTTTATTTGGACATGCGATTTAAATTTCTTAAATTGTATTTTGTTTTTATAAACTTTAAAAGCTCACAAGTTGTGAAAAAAATCAAAACTTCCCATATTCTTATGCAATCTTACCAAATAAGTGTATCATAATTCATAACAAAGTTAATATGCTACTAGAGGACTTTTCTAAAATACAACATTTATTGATCGAAATTTTTTAAAAGAAAAATTGAACATGAGTTGTAGTATGACTACTCTTTCAAATAATCCTCCCATATGATATTGAACATGAGTTGCAGTATAACTATTCTTGAAAATTGAACATGAGTTGGTAAATATATCTATTAATTTATGGATTTTTTTTACAAAATATAAACTTATGGGTGAAATTTAATATTTAAGAAAATTTGTAGGGATCTAGTAGCTCAGTTGGTTGACTTCTCACGTTGTAATCCGCTTTCCCATTCCCGCCGCCCCTCCCCCCGGCCAATGTAACAAAAATAAAATATTTAAAAAAATTTGAAATCATGATTTGGAATACCAAATCATGCTTTTTAGAGAATTTGAGAGTTGAAATCACGATGTAAAGATGAAGGTGAAAATGTACAGGCTTATTTTGATTTTTAAAAACCTTTGGGCTGAATTAAAACAAGCAAAAGGAGTAAGATGGCAACTTCACTTGATCTTTTTCAATTCAAGTCAGACTTTACTCATCGCTTCACTTCTTCGTCTCCAAAATCCAAGCCCGCCCCTGATCTAATTGGGAAAAGCTAATTTTGAACAACAATTTGCAATTTTGAAACCCTAATTTATTTGAAATCATTGTGTTTAGTATTTTTTTTTTTTTAATTTCTTAGTTTAAATATGTATGGTGAGTTTCCAATTTAGTCATCAGTGCTCACTCCGCTCCTTCTCCAATGGCGAACCCGAAATCCAAACCCCGACCCGACCCGAAACCTCATTCCCAGAACATTCTAGAACTTCTCTCCAATTTAAACCCTTCAATTCCTCAATTTCCCCCAATTCGTTCATTAGCAATCACTACAATCTCCGATTCACAAACCCTAATTTTCATCGGAACAGTCGCCGGTGACGTCATTTCACTCTCCTTAAACCCTAATTCCGGTGGTTTATCGCTCCGCTTACGTGTCAATATAATTGGTAAACCTGTAACTTCGATCCATGTTGTTGGAAATATTGGAAAATTAATTGTTTTATCTGATGGTTTTATTTATTTACTTGATTTGAATTCGCTCGAACCGGTGAAAAAATTGAGTCTTTTGAAGAATGTCAGTGTTGTATGTAAGAGGTTTTTTAGCAGAAATAATGACAGTTTGAATGGTTGTTTTTTCGCGGTTGCGGTTGGGAAGAAGTTGGTGTTAGTTGAGTTGGTTTTGAGTGGTTCACCTGTAATTTTGAAGGAAATTCAGGGCGATTTTACGGATGGGATAATGTGTGTGTCATGGGTAGATGAGTCTGTTATTGTTGGAACTAAGAGTGGTTATTATTTGTATTCGTATACGAGCGGGCAATGTGGTGTGATATTCTCATTGCCCGATTTGTCTGTGTTTCCGAGGATGAAGTTTTTGGCGAAGGAGTGTAAGGTTATGTTAATGGTGGATAATGTAGGTGTTATTGTGGATAGTGAAGGACAGCCTGTAGGTGGTAGTTTGGTTTTCGGGGAAGGTCCGGAGAGTATGGGGGAGATAGGGGGATATGTTGTGGTGGTAAGGAGTGGGAAGTTGGAGGTGTATCATAAGAAATCGGGGAATTGTGTTCAGCGAGTTCCGTTTGTTGGGGAAGTAGGTAGTAGTCCTTATCTTGTGGCTGATGAGGAGGATGGAAGAGGAAAGCTTGTCGCTGTGGCAGCAGGCTCAAAGGTACTCCCTCTGTCCCATATTACTTGTCACATTTCCCTTTTGGACGCCCCTTAAAAAATCATAAACAAAAGGTGTATTTTTACTACTTAACCCTTATCTCTCCTCAATAAATTGCACTCTAATCAATATTGGTTATTTTCAAGAACACTTAATATTAAGGTTAAAATGGGATAAAAATAACTAATTTCATCGTGATTTTCTAAAATGACAATATTTCGGGACAAGTATATTTAGTAACCTTGACAACTAATACGGGACGGTGGGAGTAATATACATTTGTTTTTATGATGCTGTGTCAAGGCTAGCTTGCTCAAAATAACATACTTGATAACTGTTAACTATAAAAAGTCTGCACTTTGACCATTTTGATAGATTCAACCATTTTGACCTTACTGTTACCATTTTACAAAACTATTTTGAACTCACCTGGAAAAAAAGGAAAAAGAAAATAGCTTGATCTATTTTGCTGAGGCGTGTGATGAAGTTTTGAAAGTAAATTTGCTCCGGGAAGGCCTCATTATTTGTTCTTGTAGAAGCATGTTCCCATTTCGTTGGATTCTCTTTGTCATTGGGTTGTCCATTATATGTCTTACAAGTAGTGCCGTCAATATGAACCCAATTTTCACTAACACCCCCCCCCCCCGCCCTCTCTTCTTTAATGGGTTGGTCGAGTAATATTGAAAACAGGTAAAATTTGGGTTCAACCCATATTTAAACCCTACAAAAATGGGTCTCCAGGGGTTATTTACGTGTCAGATTTTTGATTAGTGCTGTCATTCCTGCGATTTTAGAGGTCCTTGCTTCAGTTTTTTTTTTTTTTTTTCCAAGTTTGCTTCTGTACTTCTTTTTAAAGATCTTTGCTTCAACTTTAAAATAGTTTGTACTGGCATATTATAGGGGAGATCGGAGATATGCCATTATCTTTGAGGGTACATATACATCCAAGTGGTCTACTCCACCTTAAGAAGCAATTAGTCGTAGCTTTTTGCTTTCTACAGCTGAAACACAAATTCAATTATTCTAATCCGATTATATTGATTTGGATTTGGTGTGTAAAAATTTAGATCATAATTTTAACTGTAAAAAGTTAAATAGTTCTTCAAAAGACTGTAGCATCAAGTTTGAAAAATGTATGGTAATACTAACAGAGTAACAATGTATATTATTTGAATATATTAAGATATTTAATTGTGTGCAATGCGTCATTTAGAACAAGGTTGTTTTTGTATTCAAGCACACATAGATATTATATTATTGTTTATTCTACTCCTTGTCGTTCTACTTTCTGCTTGTATAGTGTTAGTGCCACCTTAGCTCGACCTTTATTATAGTGGCTGCGGTGAATAATGGTAGAGTAAGGTCATGTCCTCGGGTGGGTCAAGGGGTGGGGGTAGGAAGAGGCGTAATGGCGGAAAGGGAGCCGCTAGGCTGAGAATTGGGTCCTGGAACATTGAGACTGTGACAGGGAAGTCTATAGAGTTAGCGAAGATTCTCCAGAAGAGGAAGATCAACATAGCATGTGTCCAGGAGTCTAGATGGGTGGGAGATAGGGCTCGGGATATCGATGGGTTTAAGTTGAGGTTCTCAGGAGGCGCGAAGGGTAAGAACGGAGTTGGCATTTTGGTTGTCAGAGAGCATCGTGATCTGGTGGTAGGGGTAGGAGGGTGAACGATAGGCTGATGACTATTAAGATAGTAGTTGGAGGGCATACTTTAAACGTGGTTAGTGCTTACGCACCACAAGCGGGCCAGGATGAGGAGATCAAAAGGCGATTCTGGGAGGATTTGGACCAGGTTGTGCGTGGTATTCCGCACTCAGAGAAGCTTTTTCTTGGTGGCGATTTCAATGGTCACATCGGGATGACTGCTAGGGGTTATGATGATGTGCATGGCTTCGGGTTTGGTGATAGGAATGAGGGAGGTACGTTGCTATTGGATTTCGTGGGAGCTTTTGACTTGGTGATAGCAAACTCTAGTTTTCAGAAGAGGGAAGAACACTTGATCACCTTTCGGAGTACAAGGGCCAATACCCAAATTGATTACCTACTCTCCCGAAAGTGCGATAGACGTTTATGCATGAATTGCAAGGTTATCCCGAGCGAGAACCTCACGACCCAACATAGGCTCTTGGTTATGGACCTGGAGAGGAGAAAGAGGGTTGTGTTTGGTCAACCGAAGATTAGGTGGGATGCTTTGAACAAGGACAGTGCCCAGGAGTTGGGGGAGCGGTTGAGGACGTTGGGAGCCTGGAGGAGTAGCGGGGTTGCGAGCAGTATGTGGACTATGACGGCTGCTAACATCAGGGAAGCGACAAGAGAGATGCTAGGGGTCTCGAAGGGCTACTCTGGCAGACACAAAGGGGACTGGTGGTGGAACAGAGAGGTTCAAGATAAAGTGAAAGCTAAGAAAGCAGCGTATTTAAAGCTAGTTGAGAGCAAAGATGAGGAGGAGAATAGGACTAACAGGGAGCAGTATAAGAAGGCGAAGTTAGTGGTTACGGCGGCTAAGACTGCTGCGTTTGGATGCTTGTATGAAGAACGGGGGGAAAAAGGCGGGGACAAGAAGTTGTACAGGCTAGCCAAAGCAAGGGAGAGGGAGGCTCGGGACCTAGATCAAGTGAAGTGTATCAAAGACGAGGGAGGCGAAGTTTTGGTGGAAGATGTCCATATTAGACGTAGATGGCAGACTTACTTTCATAAACTCTTGAACGAAGAGGGGGTCTGGAGGATCGTATTAGGCGAATTGGAGCTCTCAAAGAGCTGCCGCGACTTTGGGTACTGCAGGCGGGTCAAGGTTGAAGAGGTCGGGGGGGGGGGGGTTATGTGTAAGATGAGCAAGGGGAGAGCAACCGGGCCAGATGAAATCCCGGTAGAATTTTGGAAGAATGTGGGTAGGGGAGGCTTGGAGTGGCTTACGCGGTTGTTGAATGTTATTTTTAGGACGTCGAAGATGCCTGAAGAGTGGAGATGGAGCACCATGGTCCCGTTGTACAAGAACAAGGGGGATATCCAGAACTGCAACAACTATAAGGGTATCAAGCTGTTGAGTTACACGATGAAAGTTTGGGAGAGAGTGGTGGAAGCGAGGATGAGGAAGATAGCATCTATTTCGGAGAACCAGTTCGGATTCATGCGGGGGCGTTCGACTACATAAGCCATTCACCTTGTGAGGAGGTTGGTGGAGCAGCATAGGGATAAGAAGAAAGACTTGCACGTGGTGTTTGTTGACCTAGAAAAGGCTTACGACAAAGTCCCAAAAGAGGTGTTGTGGAGATGTCTGGAAGCTAGAGGTGTTCCTTTAGCTTACATTAGAGCGATTAAGGACATGTATGATGGAGCCAAGACCCGGGTGAGGACGGTTGGAGGTGAATCAGAACACTTTCCAGTCAGGATGGGCCTGCATCAGGGGTCCGCTCTTAGCTTGTTTTTGTTTGCTTTGGCGATGGACGCATTGACGCGCCACATTCAAGGAGGTGCCGTGGTGCATGTTGTTTTGCAGATGACATTGTGCTTATTGACGAGTCGCGGAGCAGTGTTAACGCGAGACTGGAGGTTTGGAGACAGACCCTGGAGTCGAAAGGTTTCAAGTTGAGCAGGACTAAGACAGAGTACTTAGAATGCAAGTTCAGTGATGTGATTCAGTTAGAGGACGAGGACGAGGACTTGCAGCTGGATACTCAGGTCATCCCGAAGAAAGAAAGTTGCAAGTACTTCGGATCGATCATCCAAGGGAATGGTGAGATTGATGATGATGTCACACATCGTATGGGAGCGGGATGGATGAAATGGAAGCTCTCATAGGGGATGTCGTGCGACAAGAAGGTGCTGCCTATACTAAAGGGAAAGTTCTATAAAGTGGTGGTTAGACTGACTATGTTTTACGAGACGGAATGCTGGCCAATTAAGAAAGCTCATGTCCAAAAAATAAAGGTAGCAGAGATGGATATGCAGGCATACCAGGAGAGATAGGATTCAGAATGAAGTGATTCGGGACAAGGTGGGGTCCCAATGGTGGATAAGATGCGGGAAGGGAGGTTGAGATGGTTTGGCCATGTGCAACGGAGATGCGTTGATGCGCCAGTGAGGAGGCGTGTGAGGTTGGTAATGGTGGGCCCGAAGAGAGGGAGGGGTAGGCCAAAGAAAGCTTGGGGAGAGGTAATTCGGCAGGATATGGCGCTACTTCAGCTTACCGAGGACATGACCGGTGATAGGAGGGTGTGGAGGTCGAGTATCAGGGTAGAGGGCTAGTAGGGGGCCGCGAGAATTTCTTTTTCGTATTAGGAGTATTATTATCTTTGTTCACTCGCTTATTTTTTAGATCTCTCATATAGCTTGCTTGTTTCTTTCTTTCTTTCTTTCTTTAACGTCATTTATCTTATTATATGTTGCTATTCCTGCCTATTATTATTGTTGTCTTGGCACCTTTTCTTGAGCCGAGGGCCTATCAGAAACAACCTTCCTACCTCGCAAGGTAGGGATAAGGTCTGCGTATACTTTACCCTCCGCAGACCCCATCATGTGGGAATATATTGGGTATGTTGTTGTTGTTTATATTACTATATAATATAAGAGGGAATGTGAGGACTTTTGTAGTCCTCACAAGAGTTTCCCAAATTTTTAAAAACTTTTTAATTAATTACTTTTATGTCCTAATTTTATTTATTTAAGTAAATTTTTTGATTTTTTATTTTTAAGGTCTACTTTTCAAAAGTTATCGAACCTGGAGACTTTTGTAGTCCTCACAATAATTTCTAATTTTTTTTAAAAAAAATTAATTAATTACTTTTAGGTCCTAATCTTATTTATTTAAGTCAATTTTTTTATTTTTTATTTTTAAGGTCTACTTTTCAAAAGCTATCGAACCTTCTACCTCATTTTTCATGTTCTTTGATTTTCTGGTTCGTGCTCGATATCCGCATTTAAGCCCAATTAATCTAGATAATTAGCACTGTATCGCGCCTATTCGTAGGGAACGCTTCCTCCAAAGATTTTTTCCATATCCATGTTCGAACCCCTAATCCCTAATTAAGAGAGGAGCAGCTTCATCCGCTGCACAAGTTAAATTATGTATTTGTCTTAAAAGTTCATTAACTATGTATAGATTATTTATTTAGAACTAAATAACTTCAGAAAATTAGGATACATAAGTTATAAATGTCAAATTCTGGCTCCGCATTTGATTTGAAGTAAATAATTTTATCAAAATGGAAGTTAAAATATTAAAGCAGTGGAATGAAAATTTTGCTTTTATATAATTACCCACTTATGGGACTACAATGGGTATATGGTTGTTGTTGTTGTTGTACACTTGTACTAACACAGATTATATTTTTTTAGTTAAAATATCTACTTTTATATCTTGAGTTTGGGCCCGGGCTTAGCACGGGCCTCACATAAGCCCGGGCCTCACATAACTAGTAGTATAATAGATGAAAATTATTACTTTAGAAAAGAAGTAATTCTATAGCTATTGTCATCTATGCGATTGCAAGAAACTAAGTGAACATTTAAGCTATTTTGCACGAATCATGCTATATGTTTATGGTGTCGAGATAGAAGAATGAAGTAATGCTCTTTGTGCACTCTGATAGTTGAAGTAACACTCTTTGTGCACTCTGATAGTATGTTATACTGGTGATTTGGAATTGCCTACTATTTTTGGTGAGTTTTGAAGGTACTTTCATTGGATATTAATTGTTTCAATTGTGCAACTGTTTAACTAAGTTTATTATCAAATTTTCTCTATTAGCAAGAGTAATGCTAAAATTTCATAATTGGTAATGTATAAAATCTAACAAATAAAGTTTTTATAACCCCTATATAGGTGAAGCCTGTTTTGACCCTACCCGTTTTTGACCCTCTTAAATATGGGCGGATTGGGTTATGACCATTTTACTCGATCTACCCGAACCCAACCGCCCATTTGCCACCACTACGGTTACAAGCACAATGATTGTTTGGAAAAGAAAAAAAAAAGGAACATAGTAAATTTGCCTGATTAGAGCTTTTAGATTTATTGCTTATTCTGTTCTGATGGCAGGTTATGTGTTATCGGAAGGTGCCTTCAGAAGAACAAATAAAAGGCCTATTGCGAAAGAAAAACTTTAGGGAAGCAATATCACTGGTTGAAGAGCTTCGAAATGAAGGTGAAATGACAAGGGAGACACTCTCTTTCGTCCATGCTCAAGTGGGATTCCTTTTACTGTTTGACCTACACTTTGAGGAAGCAGTTGATCATTTCTTGCTTTCAGAAACGATGGAGCCTTCAGAACTTTTCCCGTTTATCATGCGAGACCCAAATCGCTGGTCTTTGTTGGTATGTGCTGGTGTATCAGTGATTGTCCTGTGCATGCACTTATGTTTCAATGCATGGATCTCCAGCTTTTATGGTGGTACTGGTACATGTGCTGATAAATCTACAACATGATCTTTGAATCAGTTATATATGTGTCAAGTTAGTTTCAGTTAGTCTGTCAAGTCTGCTCTTTTTCTACAGTTTTTTTCGTATTTGGTCTCTGATTCACTGCTGTTGGGCCCCAAGTCAAGTTCTTGGTGTCAAAGAGTGTCATTCAGTCATACTATATGCCTTGTGTAAGGAAAAAAGAGAGCATATCGTACTATATCTACTTGTCCTATTATATGTGTCAGTCTCTACCCTTTTCTTTTTTGCGCAGGAAAGGACCAAGTAGGTGCAGCCTATTCGTTTGTATTACTGCATTTTTAGTCTTGCGTATGCCACTTCTTTTGTGCGCTACTTTTATCACTTGTCATAAATTGTTGGATCTTTTTCCTTATTATCAAAAACAAAATCAGTGGAATCTTTTTCTAACTTACTGCATATGTTATTTAGGTCAATGCTGATATCCCGTAGCAGTTCTCAGTTATCCCAAGGGTGACAATGAGTACTGAGCTAGTCATGTTGGGGTTGTATCCTGGCATTCCTATCAACTTGGTCTAAATAGGAATTCCTTTTTTCACAATTTACTGCTATGCTAGTATTAACACTTTTTGGACATAAAGGATTTCCTATATTATGAAATTTATAAGCTAAATGCTTCGCACCTGCTTGGACCGTAGAAAATTTTGATCTGAAATACATACTCAACAAAGTGATTATTTCAACTGTTGTTTCTATTTTTGATGAAACAAGTAAAGTCATTTGATAGAAGGGGAAATTGTGTCCGAGATGTGTACAAAAGGAGAAAATCTCACACCAAAACATGATTCTTTACTAAGAGCACCTAATTTTCTATACTAATTGGTATCTACTGAGTGCTCCATTTTATCAGTTCCTCCTATTGCTCTTTGATTTCATTCTTTCCATATGGTCCACATAAGTGCCGAGTGAGGCACCTTCCATATTCTGTTTCTCTTTTTCCAAGATTTCGATCCTAGTGACATGCTTTAACACGGTCGGGCATCACCTATCATTCCAAATATGCTCCAGATTGCGCACCATAATTGGTATGCCACCGAACAGTGTAGCAATAGCTGAATCACATCTTCTCTGGCACATTTACACATGCACCACCAACCTATATAGACCCTTTTTTTCTTTCTTGTTGTCTTTTGTAGTTATTGCCTTGCGGTCAACCATGCAAAAGACTCCGGATTCTAAAGTAAACCTGACCTTACTAAAATATGCTATCTACTTGTATTATTTCATCCATAACAGAGAGTAGTTGAAAAATCTGTGAAGCATTTCTTTCGATACTCAAGTCCCATAATGCTCTCCCTTCTTGTTCCTTGAGTGTGTGAGCAATATCTTCCCTCTGTTAGCAGAGCATGCATTACGGAAGGGGAAATGTCCTCAGCAAATCTGATTCCAGAAGCGGACTGTGTCTATTTCGCTCTTCATGTCTAGCGTTGCAATAAAGTTTTCCCCAGCTTTCAATAGCCACAATAAACTATTTCAACCATTAGCTTGGATTCATTATATACGGCAGTCGACATGTTAAATCTTAAAACTTGAGACTCCTTCTTAGGTTAAAATTTCTCCATCCAAACGAACTCTAAAAGTAATTCAGCAAAAATATGATCCTCCAGCACATATGTTGGCCCTTGGTGTGTCTCACTTGATGTGTGATTCTCAAGTTGTGTTTCTTTCTCCTTTAAGAAAGCTGTCTGTATTTAAATTTTTCTATAATCTCACTAGAATTTGTCTTCTCAGGTTCCAAGGAATAGGTATTGGGGCTTGCATCCTCCTCCCTCACTTCTTGAAAAAGTTGTGGACGATGGCTTAACTGGTATTCAAAGAGCTATTTTCCTTAAGAAAGCAGGTGTTGAGACTGCAGCTGATGACGAGTTTCTTCTGAATCCACCAAGCAGAGCTGATTTATTGGAGTCTGCAATTAAAAACATGACCAGGTTATCTATTGATAAGGAGTATTATTTATTCTCTGGATTTTTCGTGAGTGATTCTTTTTCTTTTTAAATGACGGGTGACCAATCCAACTTGCATGCCATAAATCCAAATCCCCAGACAAGAATGCTATGAATAAGATTCGCGGAGCCGTAAATTCACTGAGGAACGTCATAATTACATCTATTGGTGGATATAAAGCCACATAGCAGTTCTTGAGTATATGTATGATGTATCATAGGCTGAGAGAGACTTTTTTTGGTTAAGCCCGTTAAGCAAAGACCATAAATTTTGAGAGACTTGGTTTTAGGTTTATGGGGTTGAGATGAATACTGCCAAGGATTTATGATAGAGATAAAGCTATGAATGACCCCTTCAAATGTTTTTCCCTTCCTTTCTTAGAGAAATTGTAGACTACAAGGTTAATTTCTTTAGTCAATGTCTTAATTTTCAAGTGTAAGTTCCAGTTGAATTGGGCTAAATGTCTCTCTTGTACCGTTATGCTAATATGTCAGAACATAGTTTTGGCATCGTCTTTGGTGCCTAGAGAGAAATTTAGGATGGAAAAAACTCAAGCTAATATAAATCTCTACCCTTTGGTTAACTGCATTTCTTTAACATATTTTGGTCGAGTATGTTTTTGAAGTTGGTTTATTTTGTGGGACGCCTATACGTTAGATTGCTGAACTTATTTATCTGATGTTTTATGTGCAATTTGGTTTTACTTGCCTTTGCCTATTCTGGTCCTTAGTCCTCTTTTATACAGGTATTTAGAAGCATCACGGCATAAAGATTTAACTCCTTCGGTATGCGAAGGAGTTGACACACTTTTGATGTACCTCTACAGAGCTCTAAATCGTGTTGATGACATGGAAAGACTTGCCTCATCCGAGAACAGTTGCATAGTGGTGTGTCTATATAACCTTGCCCTGTCTTGTCTAATATATGATTTATTGGTTGCTTTTTTTTTTTTTTTTTTTTTGGGTTGGTTGTGTGGGGAGCAAAACATCGTTCTTGTGTTGATGTGCTAATGCATGTGTTATCAAATACTTACTTTATCAATGGTGGTGCCCCGATCATCTTTCGCTCATTTTGATTATTTCGCCGGGCACACGCTATCTCCAACCAGCACGGTATCGGGTAACTTTACTCAGCAAGGCTTGGACACTTAGGCAGATAAGAAGAAATCACGTAGCGCTTTTTCGTCTCTGCTTTGGACCGTGATTTCTCATGGTTTACCTAGGGCACCCATCAAAATTATTTGTCACGCAAACCATAGGAATAGCTATGGTGCCAGTGGTATTTATTGGCATAAGGTGAAGTTATTGGTCTTACTAAGAGTTGATATAGTTTTTTTGATAAAGTAATAAAATTTTATTAAAATTGGGCTCAAAATGCTCATAACAAGGAGTGTACAAAAAATACAAAACTTACTCCAAGATATTGTTTTCTACGAACTACACCCTATCAACGATACATAACGGAGCTTCTTGGGTGTACCAAAAAGCTACAAGGGATAAGAGGCTACTCCTCAATTTTACAAAAGTTCACCCTCAAAAGCTTTCCTAATTTATTCTCTCCACACGATTCATATAAGTGCAAGTCGAGCAACATTCCACACCCCGCGTCTTCGCTTCATCTATCAGACTTCCCTTCAAAAAAACTTAATACTTTGTGACATTGGAAAAGGTATACTCTAGTGTGACAGGTTAAAAGAAAGTTCAGTTAAAAATTGAATAAAAAAACATTCTTATAATAGCTCTAAAATTTAGCATTAACCATCCCAAGGTTCCTACCATAGCCTTGATGCTACTTGACAATGTAGAACATGATCGACATCCTTACGCGAATCCTTGCACATAAAGCACCAACCGACATAAGTAACCTTTTTCCTCTTTATATTCTCAGTAGTAAGGATCATCCTTGTTACCAACCAAGTGAAAAAACACACCTTGCATGTATCTTAGGGATCCAAATTGATTGATATGGAAAGGCAACCTCTTTCCTCTTCAAAAGCTTCTCATAATGAGACTTTACGTTAAAGAACTCATTGTTCCCTGCCCCTATCTCCACCCATCTGGGCTATCATGTGTTCTGCTTTGTTTGTGAAGCAAATCGACCAGTCCTTGGAACTCTGCCGCCTTTCAGTCTTGAAAATTTCTCTGAAACCTCAAATCCAAAAAACACCTTATCCACCTCGTAGCCTCCCGAATCGTTGGACTGTCATCTCCTTTTAATACGAAATTCATTAAATGTATGGGAATGTAGTTCTCAAAGTATTATCCGCACTACCTATATCCCCAAAAGCTCATCCTCTCCCATCCCTTATCTTAAAAGATACATTGCCAATGAACTCTTCCGAACTATTCAACATGTTCCTACACAAACCACATCCATAAGGCATAATGACATTTTTTATCCTCCACCCCCTTTCCAAGCCCCTGTATTTTTCCCTATTACCTTCCCCTATGTTGCTTGGACTCTTAAAAAATGCAGACAAGTGCGTGTCGGATCTTGCAAAAGTAGTCCATATACATTTGAAGGATTCGACTCGGGTACGACAACATTTTTGGAGTGTTCGAGCAACATAGCCTCTCCAAAAGGTATGTTCTTCATTCCCAAATCTCTACAACCATATACCTAATAAAGCCTTACTGTTAACCCGTAGGTCTTCGACTGCAAGATCTCCCAGTATTTAGGAGTCATGACGATCTCCCATCGCACCAAGTTAAACCTCTTTGCCCCACCTGACCAGTCTCAAACATAACTTCTTTGGACTCTTCCAACTTCCTACGCTAGCTGGAGCTTGAAATAAAGACATGAAATATGCGGGGATGCTCGATAATGTGCTCTTAATAAGCACTTTCTTTCCCCTCTTCGATAAATGTCTTTCCTGTCATCCTGCAAGCCTCTTCTCTACCCTCTGAGCTTGTTTCTTGCACCAAGTGGCAAGCCTAGATAGGTAGTGGGAAAGCTCCAACCTTGCAGTTGAGAACCTTTGCTAGCAATGTAATATCCTCCCCTTACCAACTGGTATGATTTTTCACTTTTTGAGATTGATTTTGAGTCCTGACACCGCCTGGAAACATATTAAGACGTGTCTCAAGTATTCTAATTGAGTTCTGTCCGCATCAGAAAATACCTGAGTGTTTTCTGCAACCAACAGATGTGAATCTCTCATGGTCTTAACCACTTTATTGACCGCCAGGTCTCACCCTTAGTTGCATATCAAACACTTATTTGTTACGCAAAATCTAGGAATGCTATGGTGCCAGCATACTTATTAAAAGGTTTTTCTTGGATAAGGTAAAGAAATGTTTGTATGTTGACCTTTAGGTGTGTAGTTGCTGTCGCTGCTAGTAAATAGTTTAATCTTCACGTTGGGATCTGGTATCTTCTTTGAAGGATAGCCATAAAACTTAAACGGACAGTGCAGGAGGAGTTGGAATCGCTGCTGAGTGAATCTGGGCATTTGCGGACACTTGCTTTTCTATATGCCAGTAAAGGGATGAGCGCAAAGTCTCTTTCAATCTGGCGTCTGCTGGCTCGAAATTATTCATCAAGCTACTTGAAGGATTCACATGGCGCAAACCACTTACAAGATACCATAAAGGACATTTCCTCTGATCAGGAGACTGCTGTAATGGAGGCTTCAAAAATTCTTGAGGCATCATCTGATCAGGAGTTAGTACTGCAACATCTAGGATGGGTATGATAATTCTTTTTTGATTTGTAGGGCTTTCTACTTTCGGCCTGCTGATTGAGTGAAGTAGTTTCCATTTTAGATTGCAGATATCAACCAGCTGTTAGCTGTTCAAGTACTTGTATCGGAGAAAAGAACAAATCCACTCCCACCAGGTATGTCTTACATGGTATTTAGTGATGTTCTAATTGCATATCCATCTGCAAAAACAGCTCTTCGATAGTACTTGGTGTACTTTGAGCTCATGCAACTCTTGTAAGGATGCTTCCCTTTCAATGGTTCAAAAACTAAAGTCAGATAGCCGTCTAAATATCTCCCTCCCCTCGAACTGTAGTGCAATTTGAGGTTGAATCCTTGTCAGAATTGTGTTTTTTGTTAATCTCTGCAACATTAAGAAAATTGGGTGCTGTTTATATCCTCAGAGTATTCCATTTGAGATGAATACATCACTTATATATGCATGTGAAATATTTTTGTCTTCTCTATCTTTACCAATATTTCTAGAAAACATATCTATCCGACTCAACAAGGCCATTAAAAAACTGTAACCATGTATAATTGACCGCAATCATTTCATATGCCTTTGATATATTTTAAATATCAATTTGTGATTTATAGTACAACATATGTAGTTACCAAATATGTAAATTTTATTTCAAGAAACTTAAAGATTCCATATCCGAATTCACGGTCAAATTCAAAAGTTTGACTCTCGAAATCCGAACAGTACCACATAAATTGGGACCAACGATGTATCTTTTAATTTCAAATATATCAAAGCAGGTTGGGGCATTCATCCAAGTAAAAGAGAAAATAAGAGAACCTGACAACTTGCACTTGTAAAAGACTTGTATTTAAGTGAAGGTAGGAGGGCGCACCCATTATCCACCGAGTTTCGAACGATGCGTCATTGGCCCTCGGAAATTTCTCGGTTAAATAAAAAAGTAGAAAAATAATAATTCTCTTTTTCTATAGTTGGTGTAAGTAACTCCCTTTATCCCATTTTATGTGGCACACTATCCTTTTTAGTTTGTCCCTAAAAGAATGATCTTTCTATATTTAGAAGAAACAATTTAACTTTAAATTTTCCATGTTATACTCAATGAGATGATTTATATCTACACAAATATCTATTGACTTGTTTTTTGGGGGATGAAGTAAAAGATCTCATTGATAGGCATCAAGAAGATGCAGAAAATACAAATAAGAAAAAAAAAGATATATGTCAGCTCCAGTACATATACAACAATTATACTAGATTCAGGGAGCTAACAATATCCAAAAAGCTGGTTAGAGATATTTACAATGCTAAGACTGCTCAACTAAGCAAATCAAGTAGACGACTAGCTTTAAGATCGGGGTTTTGGAGTTGTTGAGACTCCATCTAAACATCTGCGACTCTCACCAAAAAATAGTAGCAGATATCAACTCTCCATAAACACCAGGAGAGAGAGGGATCTTTGATTTTCAGTGGCATGACCAGTTGAGTCCAAGAATAGAAAGGACCATGCTCCAAATGTCAGTTGTCAAATTACACCAGGAGATAAGGCATCTTTGATTTTCAGTGGCATGACCCAATTGAGTCCAAAAATAGAAAGGAACACGCTCCAATTTTCAGTTGCCAAACTGCAATGAAGAAAAAAGAGGGTTGACAGATTCTCTATGTTGTAGGCACATGTATCATCTATTGATAATCTATCTGTTCCTTCTGCTAAGATTGTCCTGAGTGAGGCAAGCTTTCTATGACTTGTTTCAGCTTTCTTTCTTAAACTTTCTGCATAGTTAAACCGCTACATAAATTTTGACAGAGGGGGTGTCAGTTTTTCTGGTCGGGTAAAATTAAAAGATAAAATTTGAAGTATCAAATTACTTTCTTCGCATATACTACTATCAACTAAAATTGAACTATCAAATTTCTTTCTTCACATATACTATCAGCTTATTTACTTTTAATGACTATGTTTAGCATGCACATTTTTTCTTTTGCTTGTTTGTAGAATGTAGTGTCTTCATTGAGTGGCATTCTTCTAATGCAAGCCTTCAATCACAGATGAAGTGATTGCAGCTATTGATCCCAGAAAAGTCGAAATTCTACTAAGGTCAGTGATTTTATGATTTTACTCGCCTTTCACTTTTTTTTCAACCTGCTTGCTATCTCTCGCCTGAACTGAAGATTGGTGGCTAGTGTAACATTGCATGCAGCTTTTGACTGTACCCTGGTTCCAGTTTTATGCTTCCATTTTGGACATTGCTAACTTATCCGTCAAGAAGAATGTAGTTTTACCTTTTCTTCCTCCTGTTAAGTGTTAAAGAGTCGTTTGAGCTAATGAGTGCTGTATCATGTTGCGAATGATAAGTAGCTTGTTTTTGTCCTGCCCTGCTGCCCCCTTGTTCTGATAGCAAATGCATATTGTAGACTTAACTGAAAACTGTCTGATTGAGAATTAGGTGATAATGTTCGTGTTTGCGGTTGACATGAAGGATATGATGGAGATGAATCTGGCAGGAGCTGCAGAAAATTTAAAGTTAGAATTGCCTAAGAATCTAGTCAGTGCTTCACATCGTCTATTTTCTAGACCTCAGTCTGTTTTCAAACTGTGACTAAGTGTATCCTTTTTTAGTCTTATAACTTGCTAGCTTTATCTTACTCGCCAAACCCATTAGAAAGCCGAAATCTTTTAGTAGATCAATGATCTTATAGTGTAAGCACGTTTACTTAGAAGCACCAAGACCAAACTATTCTAGTACTGGGGAAAGGTTTTAAGATAATACTTCTTTAAAAAAGAAAATACTTAATTTTCTTTTGAAATTGAAATTATTAAAACTTGGAAATTTTCTTAGAAGGTTCTACATAGTGTGACTTAGGTGGTTGTTAACTAAAATACGGCCTTTGAGTAATTCATAAGGTGAGATGTATGCACTAAATTTATGGTTTACTGTTTGACCTAGTATGCGCTTGAATGAATATGTCTTATTCATCTTTTGGCTTCTTCGTCAAGTTGGCTCATAAACTTCTAGATCTTTTTAGTACAAGCCTATATCTTCACAGTCGCTCCTTTCATCAATTAGCTATTATGTGTGTAAGATGACTTGAAAATTCACAATTGTATACAAATTGTTTCTCTAAGGGCAGAATAGTCTGGGAGACCCTTGTACTTAACACTTTTTGACATCCCGGTGTTTATACTTTCATGTTTGCCAACTGAACCCCTCTACCCATCAAAACTGAGCATTTTAAACCCCTCTCATCCTATGTGGCATTTTTTAAGGAAGTGCGTGTGATACACTCGTTTAAGGAGCGTGAGGCCTATTAAAAAGGCACCAACAACCATTTTTTTGGTGTCATCTTCTTCCCCAATGTTCATCCTCCATTGTTGAACAAAAATGAGCTTTTTTCTTGGCTTTTCTCTCTCTCTCTCTCTCTCTCTCTCTCTCTCCAATTTTTTCTGTCCAATTCTTTCTCCCCTCTCCTCCCCTATCTTCTTTGTTTGTTTCTTCTCTCAAATCTGAATCTTTACCATGAACATAGAATCCTATGGCCAATATTCCAAATCTTCTTTAGAAATTCAATTATAAGACCTCTTTGTAGAAGGGAAACCCATCAAAATAGCAAAAATACCAACAAACCAAAAATGGGTCAATCAAAAGATCTTCAAAAATCACCACACCTCAAAATTAACCCATAAAGGATTTTGAAATAGAAATCATGCGTCTTTTACCCATTAATACTTCCAAAAGATTTGAGTTTTTTGAAAAAATTTAGCCTCAAATTTTAAAAATCAAACTAGACAAACTTTTTTCCAAATCAGTTAAAAGAAGAAGAAAAAAACAGTGATTATTCTCCCACTTTTCTATCTGGACAAAAATGGACCACCAAACTTCTTCTCCACCACCTAACGCCTTCAGCCATGGAAATGGACCATCAAACTTATTCTCCAATGTTTAGATCTGCACAAAAAATTTAATTTTTTGTTTCAATTTGGTTTCTTCATTCCTTTTAATTTTATTTCTATGATATATAAAGAGGAAGAATTGGAAGGGAAGAGGAGGAAGAACATGAAGAGAGAGAAACAAATGGGAAGGAGGAAGAACGTGAGGGGACAGAGAGAAATCAATGGGGAGGGGATTAATGGTTGAAGTTTTTTTTTTTTTTTTAATTATTTGATTTTAATTAACTTTTAATTTTCCATGTGACATGGCATCTACACATTGTTACTTTTAGACGTGGCAGCTAGCGTGGAGGCGTTTAAACAACACGCACCATGAGCAGATCGAAAAAGGGTTTAAAATGCTCAGTTTTGATGGGTAGAGGGGTTCAGTTGGCAAACATGAAAGTACAAACACCGGGATGTCAAAAAGTGCTAAGTACAGGGGCCTACCAGACTTATTCTGCCTTCTTTAAGTAACAACACAAAAAGGCTAAAATAGCTGGTAGAATATCCTTAAATTGCATTCAATCACTCCTTAGCCTGGAGCTGGATAAAGCGAGTAGCATATAGCATGTCGAACTTCCTATCCTTTTTTTCTCAATTTGTTGGCTATTTTTAATTATTTTATCATAACATCGGTGTTCGCACGATTTGCGTACCTCGACTATTTCACCGATCTGCTATCTCCTACCAGCACATGTACGGGGTAATTCTACCTGTCAAGGCTTAGGCTGATGGGAAGAAGTCAACAACAACAACATACCAGTGTAATCCCACTAGTGGGGTTTGGGGAGGGTAGGATGTACGCAGACCTTACCTCTACCTTTAAGGGGTAGAGAGGTTGTTTCTGATAGACCCTCGGCTCAAAAGAAAAGTAACTGATGTGGGGAATGTAGAAAAGAAAAGGAGAAAACAAAATAGCAAATGTACAGAACAAATGTAATAACAAGTATCAATACACATTAGCGAAAAAGAAACTACGCGACTATCTATATCATACGACTAAAAATACACTAACACTCGGTTACCTACTAATCATCTACCTTAATCCTCGACCTCTATATCTTTCTATCTAAGGTCATGTCCTCAGTCAATGACTGGAGCTATGCCATGTCCTGTCTAATCATCTACCCCCAGTTCTTCTTTGGCCTATCTCTACCTCTCCTAACTCCTGCTATAGCCAACCTCTCACACCTTCTCACTAGCGTATCCTCGCACCTTCTCTTCACATGTCCGAACCATCTCAGTCTTGCTTCCCTCATCTTGTTCGCCATCGAGGCTGCTCCCACCTTGTCCCGTATAACTTTGTTCTTAATCATATCCCTCCTAGTATGCTCACAGATCCATCTGAGCATCCTCATCTCCGCTATAGTCATCTTCTGAACATGGACATTCTTGACTGACCAACATTTTGCCCGTACAATAAAGCTGGTCTAACCACCACCCTATAGAACTTACCTTTAAGCCTTGGTGACACTTTTTTATTGCACAATACCCCAGAGGCGAGCCTCCATTTCGCCCA
This sequence comes from Lycium barbarum, assembly GCF_019175385.1. NCBI lineage: Eukaryota > Viridiplantae > Streptophyta > Magnoliopsida > Solanales > Solanaceae > Lycium > Lycium barbarum. Next base: position 119,401,363 of record NC_083341.1, read on the forward strand.
CCCCGTCCCAATACGATGTGCGACAGCAGCATCAATCTTCCCATCTCCTTGGATTATAGACCCAAAATGTTTGAAGCTTTCTCTCTTAGGTATGGCTTGTGTCTCAATCTTCACTTCCACCTCAGCCTCATACGTCACAATGCTGGACTTGCACTTGAGGTACTCTGTAGTCTTGCTTAACTTGAAACCTTTTGACTCTACGGCCTTTCTCCACACTTCCAGTCTATCATTAACTCCACTACGCGTCTCGTCAATCAATACTACGTCATCAGAGAATAACATACACCACGGCACCTCCCCTTGTATATTCCGTGTCAATTTGTCCATCACTAATGCAAAAAGGAACGGACTAAGGGCTGATCCCTGGTGCAACCCCATCTCAACCGGGAAATGCTCCGAGTCACCTCCCACTGTCCTTCAGTGGCGGAGCCAGAATTTTAAATAAGGGGATTCAAAAATATAAAAAAGTAGACAAACGAAGAAGTCAAGGGGGTTCAACATCTACTATATATGCATAAAAAATAATTTTCACCTTGTATATACAGTGTAATTTTTTGCCGAAGGGGGTTCAGCCCTTACTAGATCCGCCACTGCTGTCCTTATCCGGGTTTTGGCTGCATTGTACATGTCCTGAATAGCCCTAATATAAGCCACAGGTACACCTCTAGACTCCAAACATCTCCAAAGGACCTCCCTACGAACTTTATCATATGCCTTTTCTAAATCAATGGCCACTATCTGGCTGATGGGAAGAAGTCATTGGATATTAACCCTGGTTTCCCATTGTTCTCATCCACTTACTGACCTGTAAGTCCTGTCCTAGGGTGCCTAATTGGTTTGACAATATAAGCTTATAAAGATGTATCTCTACATTTTAACGAAGGATTTAGCTGTCTATATGTTTCTTTGAATTAACCGGAAGCTTTACCATGCAGATATCTCCAGTGGTTAATTGAAGATCAAGACTCCGGGGACACACGGTTCCATACAGCTTATGCACTCTTGCTTTCTAAATCGGCACTTGATGCTAATGAAAAGGAACACGCTACACAAAATTCTGAATATGTAAACCAAAAGGAGATGAATATCTCAGCCCGTGGAAACAACTCAATATTTGATACTCATGTCAGAGAGAGATTGCAAATATTTTTACAGTCGTCTGACTTGTATGATCCAGATGAGGTTCTTGACTTGGTTGAAGGATCAGAATTATGGCTTGAGAAGGTCAGTAAGAAATTTAGACGCTTCATAGAAATAATGGCCTGTGCATCTCTGCTGGTTTAACAGCTTGAACCGCTCTGATTCTCCTTGTGAATTGTAATTCTTGTGTTATTGATGGTTTCATTACAGGCTATTCTTTACAGGAAGCTCGGTCAAGAAACATTAGTGCTTCAAATTCTTGCCTTGTAAGCACATAAATATTTGATTATTTCTTGGGTACATCACAACAAGCTTTATAATAAGCAATTAACAACTAAAAAGATGTTCTGTTTCCCAAATGTGGGCAATGGATGGTTGACATGTTCTTCTGCCGCTTTACATGTGAAGCCCCTCACTTAAACAGGAGAAAATATTTTAAAGCTTAGTACGCACATTGTTGCTAAATATGTATTTTATAGTTGAATCTGCAATTACTCTGAATAAGATGATTATCTGTGGGGTTGTAATTTAAAGTTGTGTTCGTCTGGCAGGAAGCTGGAAGACTGTGAAGCTGCAGAACAATATTGTGCTGAGATCGGTAGGCCAGATGCTTACATGCAGTTAGTACAATCGTCTCTCATTTGTTTCTTAAGATTATTGGTCTAGAAGAAGTTCTCTAAACCTTTTCCTTTCCTGGTCTCTTCTTAGGCTGCTTGAAATGTATTTGGAACCCATGAATGGTAAAGAGCCTATGTTCACAGCTGCTGTGCGCCTGCTGCACAATCACGGAGAAATGCTAGACCCTTTGCAAGTTTTGGAGGTACCAAAACTTATACTTCTTCCACTTTATTGCTTGTGTAATGGTCAATGAGGAGACAAAAGCCTTGTTCTGCCCCTAGGGCTTTGGTTTAGTGGTAACATTACGACGTGTGTGTGTCGGTTAGGCACATATCACAAGTTCAAACCATGGAGCAGACAAAAGTCTTTATTTAAGTGGAGAAGGGAGAGGGGGTCCATGATCTACCGAGTTTAGACCTGTATGCCAGCTGGTCCTTGGGAATTCTTGGTAAAAAAAAATTAATGGTCAGTGAGGAGAGGAAATGTGAAGCAAGCTTGGAGAACAAGTAACTACATTTTACTTTACTTGAATATTTTATCGTCTATGGAGTGTAAACTAGCAATTCTGTTGGTGCTTTGGAGGGAGAGTAACAGAAGAGCATTCAAAGTGATGGGGTGTGATTGTGCACGGATTATGACATCTCTTTTGTGTCTAAATTTTTTGTGCACCTATGAGGTCCCTATCAGTATAGACGATCAGATTTCTTTCGTAGGAAACAATACTTTTGTGTAGCTTCTCTATTTTTGCTATACTACTTGGTTACAAGGTTTCATTATCCCAAAACCTCAATAAAATACACCTTATCAAAAAATTATTAGTTTATCCACTGTCTCATTTCAAGTAACATCATTGATTGGGCTGGAAGATCAAAAATCTGATTAGTATTTATGGTAGGAGAACCTCTCTCCAAAATTATGAAATAAAAATATGGTAGAAGAGAAATAAAGTCATCCTTGAAATTTATTTGCAGGGAAAAGCATCTCATCGTGCATTAAAGTAGATATTTTGATGTTCAATCTTTTACTCTTGAAAACTTTAGATTTTTGTGGTCTTTGTTATTTTTGTGGGTCGTCTCTTGTCAAAACTGGGGACATGTTCTTTAAATTCGGAAGATTGGAGTATATTCTTTTTTCATTGGGGAAGTTTAAGTTTTCCCATCCTAATTTTATCTATTGGTGCATATTCAGTCACCTAGAGCATTACAGATTAAAAGTAGTGTCATACTTCCTTCCTAATATCTAATCATACATCTTGTAACATAATGATACCATTTTTTGGATATGATCTTTTAGTATTGCCTTTTCTACTGTGAAAGATGAAGTTTGAGTTTTGTTTACGGTGATTTTAAATTATCAAAGGCCAAAAAATGAATCGTATGTTTCACATGACTTGATAAGTCTACTTGTGTTCAGGTTACTTTTTTCTAGTTACTGGGAAGAATTGATAGCTGGATCTTCCTAGTTTCATTTGTCAAGTGTTCAGGCAGGACATGACTCACCTCCAAATTACCGAGGACATGACCCTAAATAGGAAGGTTTGAGGTCGAGGATTAGGGTAGAAGGTTAGTAGGTAGCCGAGTTGATGTAGCAACTCTATATGTTGTAGGCTTGTAGCACCTTTATGTGGGAGAGATAGGGGGCTAGTCTCCTCTTCTCCTCTCTCCGTATTAGTAGTATTACTATTTAGTAATTGCATAGCATCTTTTACTTCATTTTTATTTGTTACCTGTTGCTTCATTGGTTGTGTTTATCTTGCCACTTTATTGCCGATATCTTGACCTGTTGTTGGTACTGCGTCGTTGAGCCGAGGGTCTATCGGAGACAGGCTCTCTACCCCACAAACGTAGGGGTAAGGTCTGCATACATCCTACCCTCCCCAGACCCCACTTGTGGGATTACAACGTGTATGTTGTTGTAGACAATGCTATATTTGTATGAAATATTTGTGCTGTTTGAAGGGAACCAGGTGATGAGAAGGAAAATAACATCTATTTAGCTCAAGTTTCTTTATGCAAAGTCACTAGAGATGTCAATGTTACTCATTCTGAGTTGGGGTTTCACTTTGCAGAGATTGTCACCAGATATGCCCCTTCAGCTTGCTTCTGAGACAATATTAAGAATGTTGAGAGCTCGACTTCACCATCATCGTCAAGGCCAAGTATGTTCTAATCTTATTCGAAACTTCAGCATGAATATCGCTGCAAGAGTGAACTTACTGCTCTTGAGCAGCACTTCTCTTGTGCCAATTGGCATGACGGCTTCTCCTTTGTGTTGACTCATTATAGTATGTGCCCTCTTGAATTGGGTCCTCTTAGATGCTTGGATAAATCGGGCCTTACATGATATGCTAAAGGGCGCAAGGCTGGTCGAGATTACTTCCTAAAGGCAAAGCGACTAACCTGGCCAGCTTAAACATGCTTTTGACAGCTCTGGATGACCATTTTTTTTGGGAAAAGGGCCAAAATTACCCCTTAACTTTGGAAAATAGTTTATCTATACCTTTCGTTGTACTAGAGGGCCAATTATACCCTTACCATTATACTATGATCTAGATATACCCTTATGTTAAACGGCTTGCCACGCGGCATAATCCTACACACCCAGCCCATTTCTCCCCCAAATAATTTTTACCCACCAACTTAACCCGACCCAAGTATAATTTTTTCACCCAACCCATTTTCTTTTCTCTTTCTTACTCTCTTCTTCTTCCTCCATGTCCACCATCTCCGATCCCTCACCCCAGCTCCTCCATGTCATTTTCTTTTTTGTTTTTTTTGTAAATGAAGGTGAATAAATATGTTTGAAGGGTGTTTTTCTTTAAGTTAATTTGGACAGCGAACTATGTGAGTAAAAAGGTGAAAGAATGGTCAAATTTGGCATTTTCAGTGTATAGGATGAATTGAAAACGAGAAAAAGAAACATGGGGTATATTTTTGATGACTTGACTAATGTTATTATCGGTGATGGTAGTGGTGGCGGCAAATATAGTGTTTCCCGACGAGCTTTGGCTGGAAAAAATCTTCCGGCGGCCTTTTTCGAATCTCCGTCCCTCTTCTATCTTCTCTCTAAAAGATCCCTTTCCAAAATCAAAAACTAGAAATGAAATGTGGATAGATAATCACTTAATCCTCCTCCCCCACCACCATTGTTTCCGACGTGCACCAATATTTTCCGGCGAGCTCCCTTTTTTTCCGATCTTCTTCATTTTTCGGTCACCAAATCCGCATCTAATCTACCTATAAAATAGTTTATCATTTTTTATTATGTGTAATGTTAAACTTATCAAGCTATTTTCAAAGAAACAAAAAAACAAAAAAGAGAATGACATGGAGGAGCTGGGGTGAGGGATCGGAGATGGTGTACATGGAGGAAGAAGAAGAGAGTAAGAAAGAGAAAAGAAAATGGGTTGGGTGAAAAAATTGTATCTGGGTCGGGTCGGGTTAAGTTGGTGGGTAAAAAAATATTTGGGAGGGGGGAGGGGGGGGGGGATGGGCTGGGCGTCTAGGATGATGCCACGTGACAGGCTGTTTAACATAAGGGTTATATCTGGATCATAGTAATACGGTAAAGGTATAATTGGCCCTATAGTGTAACGAAGGGTATGGATGAACTATTTCCCAAAGTTCAGGGTATTTTGGCCTTTTTCCGTTTTTTGTTCAGGCCAACTCTTGAAAGGCACTTCGCTTGCAAATCCTGATAATAGTCAATCTCTTTCCATGAACCACTTATTTCGGCATAGTAATCAATGATAGTCATCTCACCTTGCTTAAAAAAAGGGGCAGCCCGGTGCACTAAGCTCCCGCTATGCGCGGGGTCCGGGGAAGGGCCGGACCACAAGGGTCTATTGTACGCAACCTTACTTTGCATTTCTGCAAGAGGCTGTTTCCACGGCTCGAACCCGTGACCTCCTGGTCACATGTCAACAACTTTACCAGTTACGCCAAGGCCCCTTCAAGTCATCTCACCTTGCTTAATGGCATGAATTCGAATTGCAATGATCTGAGGCTCAGATTTGAGCATCATTATCCTTGCGAGAGTAAGTGCACTTAGTTGAATTCCAGATCTTTCAGCAGTATCAAGAACTGAATACTGCTTAGAGATTTGGGGGTGCATAGTATTCAATAAGCCATGTCATAACAGGTGAATCTCGGAATCTCATAGACTATTAGACGCAATAGGTTTTTTCTTCTTTCCATTAATATGACCAGGCAATTTTCTATATTTAATATACAGCAAACAAGACCTTGACCAAGCAAGAAACACACCAGCCCCATCTGATTTCACAACACTGAATGATTCTCCACTGCCTTTGCATCCCCGTAGTTTTAATAGCACTTCAAATCAGAAAATACAATTTCCTAGAACTCTAGAAGGAAATTATCTTCATTCAGTCCATTAGAGAAGAAAAAACTTAAAAGATTTGCCGGACGGACCTGTCTCTCCGGAAGCCTAGCTCTATTTATCGGAAAATCTAAAAACTTGGTGGGTAGGCTTTGAATCGACTGGCAAGGTGAACCCAAGCAAGGAAGAATCTCGAAAAATTCTGCTGGAAGTAGCCTTTGCGGACAGCTTCAAGGAGTGAAAAAACTCTCATCTCTTTGTGAAAAAAGGAATCCTAATGCTGCGAGGAAGAAACTTTTTTTTTTGTTTGTATTTCAGTATGTCTCCACATCCCATGATAAGGGGTATTTATGCAAGTGAATCCTTACTAATTAAGAAGGAATCAATTATAATAAAAAGAAATATTCTGTTCCTATAATTATGCTAGGAAAAGAAAAAACAAAGTGTCCTAAAATTATGATAATTAATTACCACAACAAAAAATATTTAATGTACTTTGCTCATGGCATCTGTTGATATTTGATTCTACAGATCATCCATAAGCTATCTCGTGCTTTGGATATTGATGCAAGTTTGGCAAGATTTGAGGAAAGATCACGGCATGTTTTGATAAATGCCGACAGTGTCTGTGACTCTTGCCACGCTCGACTTGGAACTAAACTGTTTGCGATGTATCCAGATGATACCATAGTCTGTTACAAGGTTCGTCATGTCTTCATTTAATTATTGAAAAACATCACTTTCTAGCTTGACATGGACTTTTAGCTTGATTGGGAGGTTTTGTTGCAGAAACTCTTTCATCCGTAAAGACTGATTTTACCCATTTGACCTGCTGCCTGAAATGTTGCGTGAAAGGATAGGGAGACTTTAAAATTTACAAGGTTTATTGTGCTAAAATTTAGTTCTTGATCCTGTGTAATGCTTTTATCTGCAGTGCTTTCGTCGTCAAGGTGAGTCAACCTCCGTGTCAGGTCGTGATTTTAAGAAAGATATTTTATATAAACCAGGTTGGTTAGTGACAAGGTGATCCTACTAAGGACCTGTGAATTTGTTTGGGATGATCCAAGCATACTGACTTTGCTTTAGCACTCCCTATACATGTAAAATCTTAATACGTCTACAGCTCATTTCATAAGAACCCACTACACGGCCATAGTTGATTATGATGTGGTTCTGATGTATATTAGAAGACACAAAAGAGCAAGACGCCCTTGGCTGGTTCTTCGTCCGTGCATACTCATGAGCACACAGCACTGGATCTAAAAAGTGATTTGTAGTGCACTTGTGCTAAGGAGCGACGTGTTTTTGAATTTACATCTCATGTCGTTAGGTTGTGTAATTAAGCATCATCCCTCAGTTCTGGAAGTCATCAGCAAAATTCTATAGCAATTATGTAACTTTGTATTCTGGTGAAGATGGAAAAATGTCTATTGCCGGAATCTTGTTGAAGAATCTGGAGCCTTTGGGTAATGTTGATTATCATTTTTCTCCAAGGCTGTTATATTTTTTTTAGGGTAGCTGATCGGCTCTAGGAACAGATTGTATATAATATCATCTTTCTTCTCGGATAAACGTTGTTCTTTTTGTATATTATCCTGAGGAAATTGAATATTGTATCTTTTTAAAGTTCGTGAATGTAAAACGGGAGAACGTGAATAAATCAATCCTTTGCTTGGGAACGGGAAATGAAAAAGAAAACTTATCTTAGCCCTTCCTTTGTTTTGATTCAACCCATAGGCATTGAAGCATCCCAATATTTATATCGACAACATAAAAATGTAGAGTCACAAGGGTGATGGTTCTGTTTCTGCATCTCATTAGGAGCGGTTACTTAGTAGGCGTTTGGCCATGAGTTTTGAAATCATGGTTTTAAACCCTAAATCATTCAAAAAGGTATAATTTGGGTGTTTGAAATCATGGTATCAATTTTTTAAAATATAAAATTTAATCCATAAGTTTATATTTGGTAAAAAAGACTCATAAATTGGTAGATGTTTTTAACAATTATCCCTAACAATCATTTACCAATCTCATTAACTTCTACTAAATTTTATTTATGTCTACCAATCTTTTAATTTTGTAAAAAACGACCAATAGTTTAATTTTATTTATTGAACTAAAATTTGGTTAATTAATGTTGTATTTTTAGAAAGGTCTTCTGGTATTAATTTTGAGCTGGTTGTTATGAGTTAGCATATTAATTTTGCTATGAACTATGACTTGCTCATTTGGTAAGATTGTATAAGAATTGAGAATGTTTTGATAGTTTTCACAACTTGTGGGGCTTTTATGTCTATAAGAGAAAGTACTCCTTAAAATATCAAATTTGCATGTCCAAACATGGTTTCAAACCAGGTTTCAGACCATGTCCAAACGGGGCCTTAATAAAATCGGTGAGAACGGTTAGCTAAATCATATATATATATATAATATTGCGCCCTAAGTTGCCAGGCAATGTTAGTAGTGCCTTTTAGCATAATCAGTAGTAACCGGTGAGTCAGGTTCCAAGATGATATTTTGTTATCCATGAGAGATACAGCATTGCACTACAATCTTGGTTGCTGCTACCTTTGGCTAAGAATTTTGCAAAAGCCTTGATTAGCAGCCCAGTATTATCCCTGACAATTCTTCCGGCTCCAATGAGATCTTCAGCATTATGGCTTCTATCAGTGTTTATATTTATGTTGTCCATTGGATGGTTAATCCGCCACACTATAATACAGCCAATTTTGTGAGACACTGCCAGAATCTGTTGACACAAACCATACTGGTGCCGCATCCATTGGGATCTGTTTTGAGTGTTGGAGACTATCCATCTAAGACGGTAAACAGCTTGATGAATTAATTCCATATCTTGAGAGAATCTGGCCTTCCAAATTTCCCAACATATTACAAAAGGAGTGACTTTTAGAAGCTCCTTATGTGAGTCATTAACATGTTTCTAGACAGACATAGGTCTTGTCTTCTATTCCCACAAGTTCTGCGTTTTTTGCAACTGTCTGACACGTTCGTACTGATTAATTTCTGGACAATGCAAATCAAAGGTTGTAAAGAACGATTGTTTCACATTAACTCGTATGGTAGTAGCCGGAGGCGATCATCCAGTTATGAAGGCATTTTGTTCTTCATATCAAATTTAAACGAAGCAGCATTTAGATTGCAGCTATGTAAAAATGCTAATTACTCTGTCACGAAGAAATTATAATATTTCACTGTATTTGTTTCGTCCGAATGTTCTTTTTAAGTAATTGATAGCGTAGAGATTTAATAGCTCAGTTGGTTAGCTACCTGAACTTTCACCTTGTTGGTAAGGGTTCGAATCCCCACATTGTAATCCCCTTCCCCATTTCCCCTTCCCCTACTCCTTACATAATAAAAACAATTTTCTTTCGTAAAAAGAAAAAAAGAAAAAAAAGGTAATTGATAGCGGAGAGAACGAGGCTCTGCTTGGCATTGAGCATGCTTATAATTTGACGAAAGAAATGCAGAATATGTACTGGATCTAAGGTCAATGAATGTACAACTTCAAAAGAACAAAGAGTCCGGAATCAAAATGCCCCCCCAAAAAAATATTTTGAATCAAAATATTCCAATAAAAAAAAAATTGTTACCAAAATACCTTTAGCGCAGTAATTTACTACGCTAAAGCAGTTAATGGGGACGGCTCCGTTAACTACTATAGCGTAGTAATTTACTACGATATAGTGTCTCCCATTTTTTTTTTTAAACCCTTTTGGTTAACCCTTTTTCCATTACACTTTTTAACGTACTTTGACCATAGATTAATCATGCTTCGGGACCCCGAAACTTTAATATTTTATATAGAACCCTACTTATTTTTGTGCGATTAATAAGGTAGGATCAATACATCAAGGATACACAAAAGTTCGGATGGCCGTTTTAGTGGTTGAAAAGTGCTCGAACGCCATTTTCGTTTGAAGGCTCGGTGACATTAGCTTGAAGTTCTTTACGAATACTTAAACTTATTCATTAATAATTAATCAAAAGTTAGTCAAAATGGCAGCATTCATACAAAAAAAAAACTTAATTAAATTGCATCATTCATAACCTTGAGTAGATGAAAATACTTAACATACTAATATTCTTCAAAATAACAGCATAATCATAAATTAAACTTAAAACTAAAATCACAACATTCTTAATCATCATCAGAGTACAAGTCCTCAATATCGTCCTCAGAAAAATATTGGCGGTTTCTTAAGACACATCTTTTTTCAGTAGCAGTTAGTTCTTTACCGGTTGATGATGCTTGTTCTTCGGCCAACTTTAGCATGTAAAATCTACATCGTCTTGCCAACATTCTGTTGGTTCCTTTTCTAATCCTTTGCACGACAAGCTCGCAAGTTTCTGGACCTACTTGAGGCATGGTTAAGAAGTACCTTGTTAGGATTGGAGCGTTGAGATTTTTCAAGTCACGAACAAGACGTTCTGATTCGGCAAGCCGACGTGACCTTTCTCGGCGTAAACCGCAATAATATTTTCGCGGATCTGAATATTTCACACTGCAGAAATCATCATTACGCTCTATAAGAAGGTGAGGATTTAGCTCGTCTAGTTTGAAATCACTGGTATCACTCGAAAAACTGCTATGATTTGAACTCTCATCATCACTGCTATTTGGTTCTTTTGGAAGGAGTAAAGACCAAGTTAAGTTTCTACTACTCGACATTGAATATGGTGTAGTCTAATAATAAAAGAAAGGGCTACTTATATAGTTGCAAACCCCCAAGTACCCTGGGGGGGGGGGAGGGGGGCGAGGGGGAGGGGAAGGGTCTTTATGACCCTACCTACTTACCTTATTGTAAGAAAAATATTAATCTTCATCGAACATTTCACAGTCTGAATCCCACTTGGATCTAAATCTTGTGCTACCATGTATACCATATTCTACCCTATGGTAACGTATTTGCATCCGATTGTTCTCTTCGCGAAAACGATTAAGATCCAAATTAAACTCTTGTGGAGTTCCGCGAGGCATTGACATAGCACATTTTTTGGGCGTTTAAGCCCTACTGACGCTAACTTGTGCTCCAGTGACGCAGCCTCCCTAACACGCCAATCTGACTCCTCTATCATTTTATTATTGTATTCTCGATTGAATTTGTCGTTAGGGTTATTTGAGTAATGAAAATCATCATCACCTAGTTCCCAGGTCCTACCCATTGCTTCAAAGATGTTTGCTGGAGTGAACGATATAACACGATTAATATCTCTAAATTGGTCAAAAAATGACATAGTAACTCGATTTTGTGTGGAATGTTGTGTGGTTGGTAACAGTTATTCATCAAATTACGTTATATAAAGTTTGATTCGAATCATGACGTTTTTCTGTTTGACAGTTAGGTGACAATATGATGCAGCGGTATAGCGCAGTAAAATACTGTGTTATACTAGTATAACGCATTAAATTACTGCGTTATACTGTCATAACGCATTATTTTACAGCGTTGTGACAGAATAACGCGGTAATTTACTGCGTATTCTGCTGGGACATGACATAACACAGTTATTTCATGCGTTATGCAACACTCCATACTTAATTTGATTTGACGTAACACTGCAAGACACTGTAATTGCATGCATGCGTTGGTTCTATATTCAAACTTCAAAGTCGCTCAAGCAACTGTGGAAGCACACTCCGTGAAAAAGTCGTGTGCTTATTAATACCGAGTTCGTATAAGGCAAAAAAAGCAAAAAATGCGAAGTTTCATCTAGTTTTTGCATTTTGTATTCCTCCTAAATTATTCAAAATATGGCAGATGTTCCAAGAATTAGAGTTTCTTTATTCTGGGACGGACAAATTATATTCGAGGAAAATAGTTTGCGTTATGATTCTTCCCCAAAATACCATGTTAAGTTTTCACTTGACTTAAAATTCTCAAAACTACTCCAAGCCTTGTATAATAGACTACAAGTCAGTAGAAGTGATTTTGATAAGTGATTTTGATCTAAATATAATTGGAAAATATCCAATGTCATTTACGCCGCAAGGTGTAACTAGTTATGGACAGTGGTACATTCAAGACTGATGATTCTTTGACTGATTATTTGAAGGCGCCTTATGATTATAGGCAATGCATAACTTTAAACGTCCTTGAAATGTATATAGAGAAGGTGCCCATTAATCGACTTGAATTCATGGCTAGGGCTCCTCGGGAAGCCCGAAATAGACCTCGTCGGGAAGTCCCGTCTATAATTCAGGCCGAAATCACTCAAGCGGAACCTACTTATTAACACAACTATCCTGACATGAGTACCTATGAAAGCATTTTGACTAGCCAAATGCCTCTGGATAGTTTAAGTCAGCAATTTGACGGGCAGTGGTAAATATTCATTATTATTATTATCATTATCATTATCATTATTATTATTATTATTATTATTATTATTATTATTATTATTATTATATGTGTAGTGGCACTTGAATGCTACTAATGATGTCGATTATATTATTTAGGGGTTATACACCTGATATGGATCATATCGGATGGTCTCCTCAATTGGGATGGATGAATCAGGTTGGAACATCCTCAGCCTATCCAACAACTCAAAGCGATGGTCCTTCCTCAAGTTTCGGTGCAGTTGATTACTATCGGTACATCTATTTTTTTTAACATCAATAGTGTTATTTGATGTGTAGTAGTTAAAACACCCTAATTTCTTATGTAGGGAGAATGTGGTGGTTGCACCAAATTATAGGCAAAGGCCTGCTATGGATGGTCCGGATTATCCGAATTATATAGTGACATCATCCAGCGATAGTGAGGAAATACCTATTGCGGAGGAAAGTGACGATGAGATTGAGGTTGGAACTAATCCTCAACATCAAGAAGAACTGTTGCAAGACATGATGAATAGTCCGGCACACGAGGAGGAACTGAATTCACAGCAACCATTTGAACAGCAAGAGTCGACTCCGGTTCAGCCGCAAAGCCAATTTTAACAGCAAGAGTCGACGCCGATTCAGTGGCATTTCAATGAGATCCCCTATCTTGATCATCTTCAAGATCGCCCAGATGCCTTTGTCTTTACTAGGGATGATGATCATATTCGGCGAAATTTGTGGAAAGAGTCAGTGGATCTTTTAAAACAAAAGACTCATATTGAAAAAGGGATGATTTTCAGCTCGAAAAAATCAATGCAAAGGACTGTTAAGATTTATTGCATCCAGGGGATGGGGGAGTTTAAAGTTGACGATTCCACACGAAAACTTTGGCGATTGGTCTGCAAGCGAAAATATCAAGGTTGCGAATGAATGCTCCGTGGTAAGGAAACTGTTGAAAGGATGTGGACTATTTCAAAGTTCTACATAAAACACACTTGTGATATGGGTGACCTCCCAGATGATCATTGCAATCTAGATACTAATTTGATTGCGCGTGTATTAGTTGGCGACATTAGAAAAAACCCAAGGTATCCCCTTCGCGTAAGTTTATTTTATTTTTGGTGTTAATATAATGTTCCTCGTTGTTATATGCTGATATTTCAACTTTTTCAGGTTCCCTATTAAAGATTGTATTAGAGTTGTCCTGAAAGTATATAGCAAAACTATTACTAGGAGGAAGGTGTATCTTGGGCGTAGGCGTGCACATGAGATAGTCTTCGGCAATTGGGAGGGCTCTTTCAAGACGTTGCCGAGATACATGGCGGCTCTACAACACTTCAATCATGGTACTGTTGTTGAATGGAAGCTCATATCGAAGCCTGGTGTGCCTGGTAATATTTTTGATTTTGTGTTTTGGGCCTTCAAACCATACATTGATGGTTTTGCTCATTGTCGGCCTGTAATATCAATAGATGGAACACATGTGTATGGGAAGTATGACATAAAGCTGCTAATAGCAGTTGGAATGGATGCAAATGGAACTATATTCCCTCTAGCTTTTGCAATTACAACTAATGAGAGCATTAGCAGGCGGGGTATGTTTTTGTACTACTTAAGGCAACACGTTATTAAGGATCGCATGGGAATTGTTACACGGCGCCTTCCTGAGACTTCTTGGAAGGGAGACGTAAGGCTAAGCAACCGATGATTCCAAGGTTACTGTCCGCCAACCGGGGTCCCCTCCGCACGCTAGATGAGACTGTCAGTGCCGTGCGGGAAAACCAATGTCAAGAGCAATTGAGAGAACAGGAAAGTGAATTGAGAAAGAGAGCTGTTTGCATTAATGAAAGCTATTACAAAGAAAGCAAGCGGTGTCGAGGGGGAGAGAGACCAGTACAGAGAATTGATTGCTTGCTTGAAAGTTTTGATTGCTTGATCCCCCCTAATAATGCTTTAAAAATAAAAACCCAAGTCATAGAACTAGACATAGACTTGCTAGAGAATCACAACCAGAAATACATAAAGTAAGCTACTCTATAATTACAACAAAAGAAACCTAACTAGAGCAGGTCCATGTGCACCCTTGGTCGGAGCACTGCCGTGCGCGCGCGCACTGGGGCGCAGGCACTAGGCGCTGAGTGCTGGCATTGTATCAGAGCTGCATTGTCACTGGGCGCTGGGCACGCGTTGAGGCACGGCCAGCGCAGGGGCCCGAGCGAGGGACATTGATGGGGTGACATTGGCAGAAGCAACCTTGTCACTTGGGGCGACCGAGACCACGGGGCCGTCCATGGCGCTAGGCGCTGAGAGGCTTGCCATGGCGCCATGGGGCGCGCCCAAGGGGTTATGGGGCATGGCTGGAAAGCCGCCCATGACATTCTTCCCCACCTGAGTTGGCGACGTCCTCGGCGCCTTGCTTGCAAGATAGTCATCGATCAGGTGCTTGTAGGCTTTGAGGCTGGTGCCCCTCTCCCACGTATTCTCTTCAGCATCACATCCCAGCCCTTTCACCAGGAACTCTTGGTGATCTTTCCTTGAGGCATGTATGACTCGATCGTTGAGGATGGCTTCTACTACCCTTTTCCCAGTTGCTTGTGGGCCTCGAATACTGGGTATTGTGAGCTGGCTGCGTGAAGGGTCTTATGTGTCTTCTCGAAAAGGTTTAAAATATTCACATGGAACACAGGATGAATTTTCCACCAAGCTGGGGTATCCACCCGGTATGCTACCTTCCCAATGCGCCTCTCAATGGACAGAGGGCCAATGTATTTTTTGCAACAGGCGAGGGTCATGGACCCCTGCAAATAGGTATCTCTTGGGGATCTTCACCATCACCTTGTCCCAACCTGATATTCCACAAAGCGACGATTCTGATCAGCATGTCTCTTCATCCGCTTTTGTGCCTTTACCAGACAGCTCCGCACTATCTCTAGATTCTGCTTCCATTCTTTTGAGAAGCTAGCTGCTCATGGAGATTTGGCCATGTTTGGGGCATTCACAGTGTGTGGGAGTAGCGGTTGCTGCCCGGTAACAATTTCAAAAGCGCTCTTATTTGTGCTAGAGCTCTTTTGTGAGTTGAAACACAGTTGGGCCGCATCCAATAGCTTCACCCAATTCTTCTGCGAGCCGGTAACAAAGTGCCGCAAGTATTCCTCCAACATGCCATTGAACCGCTCCGTCTGACCATCGGATTGCGGGTGAAAACTTGAGCTGTGGCTCAATTTAGACCCCAAGCACTTAAAGAGCTGGGTCCAAAAGTTTCTGGTGAAACGAGAGTCGCGGTCACTAACAATATCCTTGGGAAGACCCCAATATTTGACAGCATGGGTGAAGAAGAGTCGAGCTGTCTCCTCTGCTGATATATACTTGAGTGCTGCAATGAAAGTGGCATACTTAGAAAACCGATCAACCACGACTAAGATAGTCGTGAGATCTCCAACCTTGGGCAAGCCGGTGATGAAATCCAATGAGACGCTTTCCCAAGGCCTCTTTGGGACAGGTAAGGGCTCCAACAGGCCCGCTTGTGTCAAGCGGTCAGACTTGTCTTTCTGGCATACTAAGCAAGTCTTCACATACTGAGCGACATCATCTGCCATCTAGGGCCAATAATATGCACGGCGTAGCAATGCCATGGTACGTTCTTCTCCAGGGTGGCCTTCCCATAGAGTATCGTGACATTCCATCAGGAGAGTTCTCCGCAAATCTCCTCCTTTAGGAACGTAAAGGCGGTTTCCTTTTGCTTTTAGGAACCCATCTTCCATGTAGAACTGGCGAGTTTTTCCTTGACCTGCTAAGTCGACCAAATACTGTGCCGAAGGGTCCTTGGTGAGAAGGTCCTGGATTTGATCTTTTATGGTGGTAGCCACCTCGCTCCCCCTAAAGGTGGCAAGCAGGCATACCGATGCTAGATCGGCCCTTCGACTCAGTGCATCCGCAACATGATTGGTCTTCCCACTTCGATATTCCAGATTGAAGTGAAATTCTGCTAGAAGTTCCTGCCATCTAGCCTGGCGGCCATTTAGGTTTGGCTGGGTCATAAAGTGACTGACAGCCGTGTTGTCCATCTTCACCACGAAAGGGGAACCCAGAAGATAGTGCCTCCAAAGGCACAAGCAATGGACGACAGCCAATAATTCTTTCTCGTGAGCCGCATAGCGCCGTTCCGCATCCTTCAATTTTCGACTCTCGTAGGCCACAGGGTGCCCCTCTTGTAGCAAGACTCCGCCCAAGGCGTAATCAGAGGAATCCGTCTCTACTTCGAAGGGTTTGGTCAAGTCGAGCAAGGCCAAAACAGGGCTACTAGACATAGCCACTTTTAGTGAGTTGAAAGCGTCTGCTCTCTTTGGCGACCAGTCCCAAGGTGTGATCTTCTTGAGGAGCTCTGTCAGTGGTAATGCAATGAGGGAGTAGTTCTTGACGAACCGTCGATAAAAGTTGCATAGGCCAAGGAACGCCCTCAAGGCATGGATATCCTTGGGTGGTGGCCAATCTGTGACAACCTTGATCTTTTGTTGGTCTATCTTGATGCGACCTTCTTTAACAACATGCCCAAGAAAGTCAATCTGTTTTTGAGCAAAGGAGCATTTGGATAGCTTTACGTACAATTCATGCTCCCGCAACCGAGTTAGGACTTTGCTTAGGTGCTCCAGGTGTTCGCCTAACGTTTTGCTGTACACCACAATGTCGTCCAGGTATACCACCACAAATTCATCAATGTATTCTCGAAAGACCTGGTTCATTAGAGTGCAAAACGTGGCTGGAGCATTGGTCAGACCGAACGGCATGACCAGGAAGTCGAACGAGCCATATCTTGTCACACATGTCGTCTTGGACTCGTCTCCTTCAACAATGCGGACTTGCCAATAACCTGTCTTCAGGTCTATTTTGGTGAACACTGTGGCACCGCCCAGTCTGTCAAACAAGTCCGCCATTAGTGGTATGGGGTACTTGTTCTTCACGGTGATCTTGTTGAGGGCCCGATAGTCAACACAGAGCCTTAGGGTGCCATCGTGTTTCTTTTGGAATAGTACAGGTGACCCATAAGGCGACTTGGAGGGCACGATGATCCCCGTGTCCATCATCTCCGTCAACTGTCTCAGAAGCTCGGTGAGTTCGGGTTGTGACATTCTGTAGGGTGCCCGGGCAGGTGGCTTCGCACCCGACACTAATTCAATTTCATGATCGACCGTCCGCCTAGGCGGGAGTCGCTTCGGCATATCTTGCGGCATGACATCCTCAAATTCCTTCATGAGCTCCTTCACAGGCATTGGAATGGGACCCGAAGAACGCTCAATCTCTTCAATACAAAGGGTAGCTAGGAACGTGGGTTCTTGTCGCTGGACCCCCTTCTTCAGCTGCAATGCAGAGATATTTCCTGAAGCCATCTTTATGGTTGTGCATGGGACAATGCAGGATTTGGCCCCGTTTGCTCCCATCATCAGAAGCACATCCGCGTAGGGTATGGGAATGATGTTAGTTTGTCTCATGAATTCCAACCCCACTATCAAGTCGAAGTCATCAATGATCACTACCCGCAAGTCGAACTTGCCTTTATAAGGACACATCTTTACCGGCACTCCTTTGGCTATTCCACCTACCAATTGGGGCGGTGAGTTGATAGCTTTGACACGACCCTTACCCTTTCCAACAACTAGGACAAGGCGTTCTACTTCTGTGGTGGCCAGATAGTTGTGCGTAGCACCTGTGTCTATCATGGCCTTGATATGTTTGCCATTTACTCTCAAGTCGACAAACATCAGGGTCTTCTCCTTTTTGGGAGGAGGCCCGTTGCCTGCCTTTGTCTTTCCCTTCTTGGCAGCTGAGCTTGGGTCTTTCTTTTTGCATATGCCGGCACTGGTACCCTCTACGGCATTGGAAATGAAACAAACAAGTGCATTGAAGGCACCTATTGGTTCAGTTTGATCCGCATCATCCTCATCATCGTCTGTCCCATCATCCAGAATTTGATGGGCATTCATCTGTGCCTGTGGGCATTCCCTGTTCCAATGTGGTCCGCCACAATGATGACATCCTGAGGGGGGTTTCCGCCCCCGATCATTATTATGAGACGCAACACTATTGCTGCCTGAGGAGGAACCTTTAGATTTGGTTGCACTCCGATCTCCCCCACTTCTGCTGGGGCCAGTATTGTAGGATTGGCCCCCTTTGAATCCCCCACGGGCTGGTGGTTGAGGTCTATCCTTTCGAGTATCCACTTGGTAGTCACTGAGGCATTCCGCAGCTTGGATAGCTTTGGGCAAGGAATCGACCCTCTGTCTTTGTATTTCCATGCGGGCATAGGGCTTCAAGCCTTCCATGAACGTAAAAAGCTTGTCCTTGTCGCCCATGTCCCTTATGTTCAGCATGAGTGCAGAGAACTCGCGAACATACTCTCGGACTGACTTCGTTTGCCTGAGCTCCCGAAGCTTCCTCCGTGCATTATACTCGACGTTCTCGGGGAAGAACTGTAAGCGAATGGCTGCTTTTAGTTCTTCCCATGTCTCAAGAGAATCCTCACCTGCCTTAATGGCTTCATATTTCACACGCCACCAGAGTTTGGCATCGCCTTGTAGATACATGGCAGCAGTTGCTACCTTCGTGGGCTCTTCCAATTCTCCCACAGCGTCGAAGTACTGTTCAATGTCAAAGATGAAATTTTCCACCTCTTTGGCATTTCGAGCGCCCTGATAGGGCTTTGGTTCAGGAATCCTGAGCTTCGGGGTTGCCGCGATGATGTTTGCCGTGCCCCCAATAGGATTGCCTCCTCCTCGGAGTAGGCCTTGGAAGGCAGCGTTGACAACATTGAGCTGATTAGTCAAGTTGTCGATGGTTCCTTGCATGGCATTCAGTCTGTCTGCCTCCTGAGTCCTCTGGGCGAGATCCTCATCCTTTTGGATGGCAGCCGCCCGCGCAGCTGCATCTGTGTCAGTAGCTATATTCACAATGTCTTGTTCGGCCTGCCGCATCCTGCAGTCCAGGTCCTCCACCCTTTCGGTCACGGGTCGAAATCTATTGACCGTAGTTTCCAAAATCAAGAGGCGGTCTCCATGGTTCACCATGGTCAGAAAATGATGACAATAGCAACGTGTTCCCTCGTCCGATGTCGAGCCTAGGCTCTGATACCAACTGTTATGCGGTGCCTTCCTGAGACTTCTTGGAAGGGCGACGTAAGGCTAAGCAACCGATGATTCCAAGGTTACTGTCCGCCAACCGGGGTCCCCTCCGCACGCTAGACAAGACTGTCAGTGTCGTGTGGGAAAACCAATGTCAAGAGCAATTGAGAGAACAGGAAAGTGAATTGAGAAAGAGAGATGTTTGCATTAATGAAAGCTATTACAAAGAAAGCAAGCGGTGTCGAGGGGGAGAGACACCAGTACAGAGAATTGATTGCTTGCTTGAAAGTTTTGATTGCTTGATCCCCCCTAATAATGCTTTAAAAATAAAAACCCAAGTCATAGAACTAGACATAGACTTGCTAGAGAATCACAACCAAAAATACATAAAGTAAGCTACTCTATAATTACAACAAAAGAAACCTAACTAGAGCAGGTCCATGTGCACCCTTGGTCGGGGCACTGCCGTGCGCGCAGGGCATGGTGCACGCGCGCACTGGGGCGCAGGCACTAGGCGCTGAGCGCTGGCACTGTAGCAGAGCTGCATTGTCACTGGGCGCTGGGCACGGGTTGAGGCACGGCCAGCGCAGGGGCGCGAGCGAGGGACATTGATGGGGTGACATTGGCAGAAGCAACCTTGTCACTTGGGGCGTCCGAGACCACGGGGCCGTCCATGGCGCTAGGCGCTGAGAGGCTTGCCATGGCGCCATGGGGCGCGCCCAAGGGGTCATGGGACATGGTCTGGGTGACCTCCCAGATGATCATTGCAATCTAGATACTAATTTGATTGCGCGTGTATTAGTTGGCGACATTAGAAAAAACCCAAGGTATTCCCTTCGCATAAGTTTATTTTATTTTTGGTGTTAATATAATGTTCCTCGTTGTTATATGCTGATATTTCAACTTTTTCAGGTTCCCTATTAAAGATTGTATTAGAGTCGTCCTGAAAGTATATAGCAAAATTGTTACTAGGAGGAAGGCGTATCTTGGGCGTAGGCGTGCACATGAGATAGTCTTCGGCAATTGGGAGGGCTCTTTCAAGACGTTGCCGAGATACATGGCGGCTCTACAACACTTCAATCATGGTACTGTTGTTGAATGGAAGCTCATATCGAAGCCTGGTGTGCCTGGTAATATTTCTGATTTTGTGTTTTGGGCCTTCAAACCATGCATTGATGGTTTTGCTCATTGTCGGTCTGTAATATCAATAGATGGAACACATGTGTATGGGAAGTATGACATAAAGCTGCTAATAGCAGTTGGAATGGATGCAAATGGAACTATATTCCCTCTAGCTTTTGCAATTACAACTAATGAGAGCATTAGCACGCGGGGTATGTTTTTGGACTACTTAAGGCAACACGTTATTAAGGATCGCATGGGAATATGTGTGATATCAGACAGACATACTGGCATATTGCACAATATGTTCAATTTGCAGGGGTGGCAGCCACCCTTTGCCTACCATCGTTATTATTTAAGGCATTTGAAGGCAAACTTCCAAAAGGCATATCGAATCCCAGCACTATGCAATTGGATGTGGGCTGCTGCAACAGAGTATCAGGAGAAGAAGTTTAACCTGTAGATGGACATTATTAGGCGGACGAATGAGGAAGCCTTCCATTGGTTGAATGCAATTGATAAAGACAAATGGACATTACACCAGGATGAAGGTAGGCGATGGGGTATGCTGACAACAAACAGCTCTGAGTCATTCAATGGCTTGTTGAAATCTGCACGGGGACTACCTGTTACCGCAATGGTGAGAATGACATTTAAGCAGGTTGTGGAGCGGTTCGTCAGTAGATCAA
Organism: Lycium barbarum; assembly: GCF_019175385.1. NCBI lineage: Eukaryota > Viridiplantae > Streptophyta > Magnoliopsida > Solanales > Solanaceae > Lycium > Lycium barbarum. The sequence goes on from NC_083341.1 coordinate 119,422,731, forward strand.
AAGAGGCCAAAGCACATGCAACAGCAGGTCTAAGATGGATGCTAAAACCGTCAAAACTATTCGAGTACCACAAATATAAGGCTCAGAAACATGACCGGATGGAGTACAACCCTGCAGAGCGCATATTTGAACTCACAACAAGTGTGAACCAAGGTAAAGGAGGTAACGTCCACACAATTTGTGAGATTCCAAGAACATGCACATGCGGCAAGTGGTAATCATATCACATGCCATGTTCTCATGCCTTCAAGTGTTTTATCGCAATGGGAAAGAACTCCTCCCCGTACATGGCTGAGGAATATACAGTTGAAAATTATGCAAGAACGTATGCTGGAAGGTTCTACCCACTTGGTAGTGAGAGTTATTGGCCACCGGATCCATTTTCAATGGTTGCAAATAAAGAATTTATCCGTAAATTCAGAAAGAATGCATACTCGCGTATTCATAATGAAATGGATGTTCCACCAGGGAGATACACTCGAAAATGCTCATTTTGCAATTATGTTGGTCATGATAAGCGCAAGTGTCCCTTACGGCATGGTGGTCAAACTACATTTCGCGGTGGAAGTACCTCTCGTGGTGGAGGAAACTTTCGTGGTGGAAGTACCTCTAGTGGTGGTGGCATATCTCGCGGTGGTGGCGGAAGATCAACTCAAGGGCATTAATTGATGAATGTTTTTTAAGTTTTTTTCTTACTTTGATGATTGTATTTTAAAAAGTTTGGATTTCTTATTAATGAACAAGTTTAAGTATTTTCATTTACTCAAGGTTATGAATGATGCAATTTAATTAAGGTTTTTTTTTTTTGTATGAATGCTGCCATTTTGACTAACTTTTGATTAATTATTAATGAACAAGTTTAAGTATTCGTAAAGAATTTCAAGCTAATGTCACCGAGCCTTCAAACGAAAATGGCGTTCGAGCACTTTTCAACCACTAAAACGGCCATCCGAACTTTTGTGTATCCTTGATGTATTGATCCTACCTTATTAATCGCACAAAAATAAGTAGGGTTCTATATAAAATATTGAAGTTTCGGGATCCCAAAGCATGATTAATCTATGGTCAAAGTACGTTAAAAAGTGTAATGGAAGAAGGGTTAACCAAAAGGGTTGAAAAAAAATGGGAGACACTATAGCGCAGTAAATTACTGCGCTATAGTAGTTAACGAAGCCGTCCCCGTTAACTGCTTTAGCGCAGTAAATTACTGTGCTAAAGGTATTTTGGTAACATTTTTTTTTGTTGGGATATTTTGGTTCAATTTTTTTTTTTTGGGGGCATTTTGGTTCCGGACTCAAAGAACGAAGGTGGATGCTTATCTTGCTGGACTCTATTAAATTCATGAATTAAATAAATCCCGAATCAGCATCATTTTTTTGTGCGGAATGCCCTTCAAATGCATAATTTTTGGCCCTCAAATTGTTGGTCTTTAATTTTTAGCCCTTTTGCCTAATACCATGAGACTTGGGGTTCGAATCCCGACTCAATGAAAAAAAACAAAAACAAAATTAGGCCTGTTCGGGCCAAAGTTAGGCCCTAAAACAGAGTTTTGCCGTGCCTAAGGTAGAGTTTTGCTTCAAAAACTATTTGATCAGAAGAGTTTCAAACTTTGCCTTAAGGTAGCAAAATTCTATTTGAGGCAAATCTACCTTGTGAATCCAAAAATCCACCTTGCGATTTTTTTTTAATTTTTGACTGAGCGGGATTCGAACCCGAAGGGTTCTAACGAAGACCAAAAATTAAAGACCACCCCAAAATAAGGGCATTCCTGCGAATTGCCCAATTAGAATTTTTAAAATTTGTAGATGTAATGTGAAATTATGTCACGGGCATAATAAGTTCTTATCAATTTGAATCTATCACATCGCTGGTTCCGTGCTCGGATAAAGGAGGGTTGCAGTAAGACAACAACCAGAATAAAATTAGTTAATTCAGGGTGAATCCTCACGATACTGATTAATATGGGTAAAACATGAACTAAACCGGCACATCACGGTAAGTGAGGATTTATAGTCTATCTCAACTAGATTGGACTAAAAGTATAGTTATTGCTCGTCCCAGTTTCACATTTGCAGTATGTCAACATAACTCTTTGAGGGAATCAAAGAAGTTACCTTCAAATTCTAGTAAAATGCATTTTCTGGAGATTGGTGGATTATCGGAAACACTGTTACTAGTAGTAGTATACATGTAAATTCAGTATGTCAAAAATGATTGTTTTTTTGCTACATTAGGGTGATATTACCACCACTAAACTTCATGGTAAGCTTCTGCCATGATCAGTAACACAGTGGCTGTCCATCCAGTAAACAGGCGTGCACCTTTTCCTTTCCCTTTCTTCTGTTGATCATATTGTTCCCACAGGTACCCTGTTCGTTTATAGTTCCCAACTATATTTCTGCGACATTAAAAATGCAAACAGTATGATGTATATACCACATCTGAGCAGCCACCCTAATGTTATCAGAAAATTAAGGAACAGTTTCAGGTGGGAGAACACCAGTACCTTATCAAATTGCTCCTCAACTCATTGTATACGGTTTTGGCTTTTTCTCTGTATGGTCCAGGCTCTTCAAAAGTTGAAACATGAATAAAGTAGCATAAGGATCTCAGGAAGGATCAAGAGGTAAACAACTTACATGCACCTAGTATTTACACGAACCAATGAATGCAGGAAATGTGCCCATTACCAAAGAATAAAATGGGTGCGGATAAGTATTTATCAAGGATCAAGAATATCTATAGTAAGATTTTTGTTGTTCATTTCGTACCTTGAGAGTAGTGATGAAGCGACGAAACAATCAAATAATTCAAGGGTATCCAGATTGGCCCTCTCCAATATGGAGCATCATGCTCCGTATTCCGTTTCATATACATGGAGCTGGCACATCCAAAACGAATAAATAAATAAATAAATAAATAATATTGCTTTAAATGTACTTAACAAAGAAACTAACAATAGATAGTAATACACTAGTATAGTGAGAGCACATATATCAGCCGCTGCATCACCTTGTCTTGGATAGGGATCTCAGCCCAAAATCAGTCCACAAAATGCTCCTATTAGAGATAAGGTCAAGCTGACTCTCGAGTATCGACGAGCCCTATATGAAAATAAGCATGCACGAGCAATTCAAGACCAGATCAAACAAGAGATGCCAAAAAAGGAAAAAGAACTAGACATTTTACTGTTAGTGTCTAACCTAAAAAGTCAAATATAAATAAAAAGCAAATCAAGAGTCAAACATCTGGAAATATTATATCGCTGAAATCATGCTAAACAACTTACAGGTGGAATAAGCCTGAGGATAAATGGGAAAAGGCTAACATAACCATGATGAGGAACCAATTGTAGAACAGGTTTTTCTAGGACTTCTCGTACCAACTCTCTCCTTGGGTAGTTGCTTCCAGTCTCCACTATTTTCCAAGTTAATTGAACCTGAAAGGAAAAGAGCGTTGTCAAGAAAAAAGGAGACAGTACCTCTCATTGCCCTAACCCACCGCCAGAGGGGGAGAGAGAACCGATCTTTTGTGTGTGCGCGCGCGGTGGGGGAGGGTTACTGTAAGGATGGAGCGAAATATAGTAAATGGATGAATTAATGCATATTCTTGAAATTCGGGAAAACACTGTGTACGTATAAATATTTTGGAAGAGAGTTTCAAAAATGTATGAACATTTTGGACACCCCTTAAAACGGAGGAAGAAACTATCTTCTAACAACATACAAAGATACTTCCCCAGTCCAATGGTTCCTTCAATATGGTATTGTAGTTCAATGGCAGTTGGGCAGTTTGGTTTAGATTTTGGGGCGCTTGACAAGTTAGAGACAAATTGGCCTATAAGACAGACACATTATTGTTAGGCTAATATCTTTGCTAGGGTTCTCAGTAAATCTACTAGGTGTTTCAGTTAGAAGAATTTGTATTGGTTTTGTAGGCTATAGACTTCCATTCCCAGCAACTTTGTAGTTCACATCTATGTTATGACTGAGAAAATGAAACTTGAGTTAGCAAGCGCAGATCAATCTACAGGCTACTTAGCAAAGTGAAGAAAACAAATTAAGCATGTGTAACGAGAAACCAATTTTTTGATAACAGCAAACATGAGTGCTAAACTCATGTTCTCTTTTGAGCAAGTTATCTGACCTTTTGTCTTGTTCTCTTTTGAGCCGAGGGTCTTTCCGAAAACAGCCTCCTCAGTAAGGTCTGCGTACACTCTACCCTCCCCAGACCCCACATTGTGGGAATTTACTGGGTATGTTGTTGTTGTTGTTGTTGTTGTAGCGAACATGAGTGCTAAACTGAAAATCTTGTCATTAACGACTCAAGTAGGTTGCTTATAAGTTCACTAATGCTTGTATGAGCAAAAGTTGTTTTATGTTTTCCTCCAAAAGCATTTATGAGCTCCTTTGAATTTGAGCTTGAGATGCTTAAAGATATTATTTTGAATTGCACTATGAGGTTAACAGAATGCTTCTAGATCAGGATTCCTCGATTTGGATATAGGAGAACAGAGTCGATGGATAGATTCATTCATATAGGTTTCAGGATTTTACATGCATATCTCTTTACCTTGGGATTCATGTGACAAAAACCCGCCTAGGTTTTCTGAAGTGCAATGTGCTAAATAAGGTAAAACAGCATTCAAAAACATTAGACAAGACTTTCAGTGTGCTAATCATGGATAAGACCATGACGAACCTGGTCATGTTTGGAATGTAGCAAGCACGAATAAAATCTGCATCAATCATCATATACAGTAAACTCTGCCGACTCCGCCCCCCAGGCAATGGTCAGACATGTGAATATGATAAACCACATACCTTCTCCGTATGATTTCCATAATCACAATAAGCTCCATTCTTAGTGTCTAAGTGCATCTGAAACATTAAAAGAACATTTGAGATAAATTTTAATGTTCAATAAGCGCTCCAGACACTTTTAACAGGTGCAGCAGTTACCTTGTGACTATACAGTTACAAGTCAATGATAAAACTTTTCCAGATGGTGGTACAGCCAACTAATAGTCTAAGAGAGCCTCATATCATCAGAACAAATAAGAGAATGCTTTGGAATGATGTCGTACCTGGTTAAGAAGTTCAAAATCTGAGAGTAGCTTTGCAGTCAAACCATACTCCTGAAAGAGTTATTGCAGCACTCAGCAAATTTTGCCAACAATGATGCTTTAAGAAACTTCTGTATTTGTTATACCTTTTGGATATCTTTATCCATCTTCAGAAGCTCTGCTATTGAGTGCATAGAATCTGCTGCAAGATGCATCCAGCATCTAAGGTCCACGTGACGTTCATCTTCACTTGGGTGAGATGCACGTGGATAATCATCCAGTCCAGAGGACAAGGTCTGTCGAAGCCAAAATGGGTAGGTTCTATAGTCAATTCATGCACGAAGCAATCAGCCCCAGGAATGATTAAGCGTGATCACACATTCCATTTAACAGGTTACTTGTTCTTTATGCCATTATCTTCCATTACACTGATCCTTTATTTGTTCTATCCCATGCCTAATTTTGTTCATGCTTCCTGAAAAATATCTAGCTCATTCTTTGTTATGTTTATTATCTAATCGATAATTTAATCAATAAGAGCATCCCTAGGAAGAAACCCTGACAAAATGAGTATGAGCCCGTTTGGATTGGCTTATAAGTTGCTTATAAGCTGTTTTCAGCTTTTTTGAGTGTTTGGCTGGCCAGCTTATAAACCATTTTGTGCTAAAATAAGCCCAAAAAAATAATTTGACCCATTTGGTTTAGCTTATCTAAAGCAGCTTATAAGCCAAAAAAAATAAGTTGGACAACACCAACTTTTTTTTTTTTTTTGACTTATAAGCTGAAAACTTTCAGCTTATAAGCAGCTTTTTTTAAGCCCATCCAAACAGGCTCTATATCTTAACCAAAAGGAAAAACAACCAAGACAAGAAAAGATTAACCCGTCCATAAAGTCAGATACTACTCCTAATTTCTAGACCAAACCCTTAACTAGTCGTGTAATTAAGAGTTGCCCTGTTTCTTTTTTTGTTTTTTAAACGTTTCTCATATCATAATTTAACAGTCACCCTGCCTTCTGGTACTCTTTCTTTTCAGTTGCTTCTTCCTTACCAACACACTCTTCCGATTTAAGCAACAAAATTTCTGACTTCCTCCTCATTATGTCCAGCTTTTTCCCAAAATTCCCCGAAAGCCTCAAATTGTTGTGATTCATTATGATATCTGGTTCTGGTTGTGTGTATCCTTGTTCAAGTTCATAGAATAGACAGAGAAAACTGGTTGCGAAAAGAGACAAGACTAATTGTGAAAGAATGTAAAACTTCGTTCATGCAGGTAGCATGAGGCCTCCCGCCAGAGGCAGAAGCTACTTATATTTTTTACAAAGATCATAAATTCCTCTGATCCCATGTGAGAAATAGATACGGAAGAGAGAATTGAGAGAACCACGAGAAAATGGCTATCCTTTTATAGGTTAAATACAAATTATACATCGATGCGATACCCCTATAGCTATCTCTATTTGGAAATGAAAATTACCCATGAAATGATGCTTGCTATCTATCAGGTTTCGAGAAAAAGGAAGCAAAAATACATCAGTAGAAATGTTTTCAGCGTAGACATATTTTAGATCAAAACCTTAGGATTCAGTTCACGAATCGTTGCAGCATCTCTTCCATGCCAGTAATAGCTCCCCGGTTCCTTTCCTGCAATTGAAAAACTTAATAGGTTAAAACAATCACATGCAACTCAAAGAGAAGATCAGAAAAAGGATCGTGTGTAGTTCAGAAATCTGGGGAAAAAACATGAGCACTGTAAATTAAGCCAATACATTCTTTTCCACCTCACCATCAAAGCTTGATACCTTTTACATCGATTCCTTTTGATAGCAAAACCTTACTGAAGTAGTTGCTAATTTTCATTACATAAATTGCTGAAACCGGTTTTTTCCAATTGGAAAGTTTTCCTCTTCTACTGGTACTTTTACTACTGCAGTTTTAAACACTTCTACAAAGAAGATTGCAACATCCAAAGTCAGCTTCCAAAGACTTATCTGCCAACCGTCAGCAGCAAGCTTGAGGTTATTGTTGCATTGATACAGTCCTGACGGAGTAAAATAAAAGATAATATCCAGCTCATCAAGATCTTAGTGCTCGAAGGTTACAGATACTAGGGCCCAACATAACTCCGTGTAATACCTCCGCTCAACCAATGAAGCACAAAAGTCAAAAGGAAAAGAAAGGACTTCTCCACTTCTCCATCTCCATCTCTTCCCTCCTCCTAAGCCCTCTTTAAGAGATTAAGGCCTTATTTGTTTGCACTTAATGAAGGTCCTAATTTTAATCATTCAGATCTCAGTCATTAAGTATGTTTGTTTTTAGGTCCGAATCTTAATCATTCAGATCTTAACTATTGAGTATGTTTGTTTCTATATTTCAGACATTGAATGGGTCTAAATAGATCTGAATAAGATCACTGGAAAACTGAAGGCCATCTTCTTAAATTTTTCTCAGAAAATGTATATATACAAACTAAAGTTAGGCCGATACCGTAGTAACTAGTAACATCACATTCCCAGCTTATCAACTAGTAAAAGCAGTAAAGATGGACCTTTTCGTAAATTAAATACACAACAGGAAACTTACCAGCCTGAGTAGTGTTAAACCATTTGAACCATGCTTCAAGACGGACAAATGCCCGATCCAAGAAGACAGAGATATCCCTGGCCTCAGCAGCAGCAAACTTTTCTTTTTTCAGCTTGGAGATCAGATCTGCAACAAGAAACTTACTATAAGTCCACAATTCCACGCATCTAACCAAAAAGTCCCTTCTTCTTCCAACTTTTCGATCTTCCCATTCATTCCCTGTGTGCCCTTAGAATTCACAGGTACAACTAATGGGGCTGATACTATCAGATGGAGACACAACACGATGGTGTCTTCTCTGTTAGTAGAATGTACAAAAGAGATAATAGGGCTGCTTGTATAGGGAGGCCAGCTTTATGGAAGAACATTTGGGAGAGCATAACACCACACAACGTGAGATGCTTTACTTCGCTGGTTGCAAGAAGAGCATGTCTAACTCAGGAGGTCCTACAGAAGAAAGGCCTTCCAGTTGAGCCCAGATGTTTTCTATGTATGGAAGCTAGAGAAACAAATAGTCATCTCTTCCTTCATTGTAGATTTACAGCCCAAATTTGGACAATGTTCTTCAGTCAAATTGAAGTCAAATGGACAATGCCTGAACACACTGCTGATCTGTTGAGTTGTTGGATAAGAAGAGGGGGGAGTAAGAGTCAGAAGAAATGGTGGAGAGCAATCCCTGCAATCAGTTGGTGGTCAGTGTGGAAGGAAAGAAATGGAAGATGCTTTGAATATACATCTAATTCCATTCATATAGTGAAATGGAATTGTATTGTATCTTTATATTTCTGGTGTAAAGAACATTGTATAGACGATGTAGATGATCTAGTAGCTTTCTTAGGATCTCTGTAAGTTTGTCTTCTTAGCTCTTTTAATTTTGTCTCTTTTCCTTTTCCTTTTCCTTTTCCTTTTCCTTTTGAAGGTCTCCAGCATGTCCTCAATGCTGAGGAATACAACAGTACCAGTTCCAAAAAAAAAAAAAAAAAAAAAAAGGCCTCAACCAAAGGAAATTTCATACTTTGGTTTGCAAGTTGGGCATGTGGGACATCTTTGCTCCAACTTGAGGGGGAATGTTGATTGTGTTAATTATTTAGCAGTAACTTTTTTTGCTAAAAAATATTTAGCAGTATTTTAGGAGTTTTTTTTGTTTTTTTTAAACAAAAAATGTTGTATTCCTCAGCATTAAGGATATGCTGGAGACCCCAAAAAAGAACCACCTAAGGAAACAAAAATAATTACAAAAAACCTAAAAGATTAACTATCTGTTCTACTTCATCTACACATTCCTCTTTATTTTTCCTTTTCCTAGAGTAACTATAGGAATAACATATTTTCTTTTATTGTAATTGATTGTCTTTCCTTGATCAGTTAGAATTCACTTGTATAAATATGCCTTCTCATGGGATGTTAACACATACTGAAATACAAAGAAGACTTTTCTTCTTTCTCAAAATCTACAAGAGATTATTTTTCAAATGTACATGGCCGTTTTCTATCACATCAAAAAGTACTGTCATCTCCTTCTGGTTTGAAATACTCTAAATGTTCAGGAATGAGAGTCTCAACATCTCTTCTCGACACCATCTGTGACTCCAATAGATGATTCTCTTCACCACTCACTCCTCTTTCCTTAATTATTTTCTATTCTTGTTGTTAAACTTCATAAAGCTACATTATCCCTTTTTTTTTTTTTTTTTTTTTTGGTGTTGTAGCAGTATTCTAGATAGGATGGACCAATATTTGGACTTTTTGGATCTTTTAGGGGGGAAAATGTAATATGATTGTGGAGATGTGATAGCTTTGTCTTGTTCTTGGTCCTATACCATCTTGGTACCATATTAATAAAACTTTTACTTATCAAAAAAAAAAAAAAAAAAACTACATTGTCCCTTTAAGGCTCTTAAAAGCCTCATTTTGTACACATTATTTACCATTAGTATTGCAAGGTAAGAGCCCTCTGCTTGAACCTAAAGCTATGGCATTGGGGCAAGGAGAATACATCCTGCGGACTGGTCTTGTACTAAAAGGTGATTCCAAGTACGGGATTCGGGTATTTTCATTCTCTCTGAAGTCTTTTTATGAGAAACTTTTGGTTAGCGAGGAGGTTAATTTCCCATGTAATGCAATATGGGTTCCAAGTGTGCCGAGGAAGGTGTGTTTTTTCACTTGGCTAGCCACTAGAGGGGTGATTTTGACAGTGGAAAATCTTAGAAAGCGGAAGGTTGTCTGTGTCAGTTGGTATTACATGTGCAAGGAGGCGGGGGTGGAGGACGTGGACCATCTTCTTCTACATTGTGGGCTTACCATGAGATTGTGGTGGGATATGTTTAGGTGGTTCCCCAATTCTTGGGCAATGCCAAGAACTATGAAAGAGTTGTGGGTCAGTTGGAAGAGCGGGAGGAGAAGAAGACGGAGGGCTTGGAACATGGTTCCGCTTGGATTGATTTGGGTAGTTCGGAGAGAGAAACAAGAGAGCTTTTGAAGGAGTAGAGTCAAGCTTTTCTCAGTTTAGGAGTAGTCTCCGCTCCCTCAATTTCTTTTGGTGTAATCAGAAAGTTCCTTGTTGTATAAGGATTGGGTGGAGTTTGTAGAGAATCATATTTTGTAGATTCTTTATCTTTGGGTATATCCCTTGTATATGGCCCTTTTATTTTATTTTTTTATTTTTTTGCCATGATTATGAATGAAAATACTTTTATTGATTTGAAAAAATGGGTTATCAGATAGTAGGTAGCGAATTTTCTCATAATGATGATGCTTATTACCAAACTCAGAGCAGTAGCTTTTTTACTTCAAAAAGTAGACTCAGTAAGTTCCCCTAACCAACTAGTCAAATATTCCATTCCCATTTCAAATTGTTTAAATGAAGAGACCCAGAAGTAAAGTCCAGAATAGACAGGGCAAATAACTTAGGTTGGCAGATCGGATTTTCTAGCATCACCTATATGTTTCAGCAGCTTCTTTTTTCAGATTCATTTGGTCATCAAAACTTAAAACTCTTCTCCCAAATAATGTCTGCATCACTAATATAGCCTGCTAGTTTTACCTTCTAATGATACTTAGATCCATTAACTTATGATGATTAAGCAAGTGGATCATATTTGCACCCAAGTGTGTGGCCCATGAGATCTCAAGTTCAAATCCCAGCAGAGACAAAAACACTAGGTGATTTGTTCCGATCTGTCCTAGCCTTGGTGGATAGAGTTACCTGGTACTATTGCTGGTGGGAGGTGACAAGTATCCCGTGAAATTAGTCGAGGTGCATGTAAGCTGGCCCAGACACCACGGTTTACAAAAAAATAAAAAAGTGGATCATATGATCCTGTACTAACAGTAAATTAACAACCACAATATTGAATTAAAGGACAGCAAAATGATGCTTGCTAAATGAGAACATTGATAGGCTTTCTCAGCAAGAACAAGAGAAGGATATCTTCCCAAGAAAAGTTTCCAAAATAGGTAGAGAAATAAATACCACGCAAGGCCAAAAACAGTGTCGGTGGATTTCCATTAGTTGGATGCTGAAGAACAAATTCTTCTGGGACCTTACTGCAAGGTTGATCACATAGAAGTTTCAAATAGGATTACATGGAATACTATGAACTAGTTAACTAAGCTTAGTGGAATCCGCTATATATTACCTCAAGGCTTCAGCACCTAAAATTAGCTCGCGCGGGATCCATCCATCAATATTCATCAGATCTAGCCAATGTCCAATAATATCCAAGCTAATGTATATATCCCAACGCCTAATTGTTTCAAGATTTCCCTTGTAAGTGCAAATTAAAGGGACTAGAAACCAGTTAAAAGTACTATTATTAAGCAGTAAATAATCAAAAGAAAAAGAACGAACAAGCAACTGACCAGATTAACAGTTGATGAAAACCTTCGTCCCATAGAAAGCCCCTTGGAAAGAAGGGCCGACTTGGAACTGCTGTATATAGCTCAGCAGGCCAGTATAAGACAGAATTATCTCCAGCATTAAGCTGTACGAGTCAGGAGTCGTAGAACTTCATTAGACATCCAAATGGTTATGATTATTGAACAACTGAAGGGCGCCAAGAGAGAAAACAACTCAATTTCAAGAAGTGCTTTGAACATTCAAAGAACTTTTACAACCCGGTACTAGTATTAAGTAAAAGTTAAAACCAATCATCAACTTAGCAAATAACTCCATCAGAACATCCAAAATCTTGAAGCATATACTTGGGGTGGTGCAGGGAAGCCAATTTAATGTGAGCTCCCTGCTCATTAGATTCCTGAAGCCAAAGAAACAAGAAACAGAAGGCAATTTGACTCTATGACAGTTTGGGCATCCTTCAGTTATTTTATCCCTTTTGGGGAGGTGAGTAGCATTAAAAGTTATGGTAAGGCAACTTTAGTATGAAGAAATATATTTGCAATTAGTTTTAACTAGAATAATTACTGTTCTTTTCCCCTGGAGAAGCGTGCATTTGGGGATGAGAGCTCAAACATGAGTAGATGTCCTCATCTACGTTACTTCTTGAAACTCTTTATGTTCAAGATTTTAGAACGCATCCTCCCCTCATCAACTTCTAGTCTCAAATCAAAATGAAACAGCAGGTTATTCCTATAACCACTCAAGCATTAACAGCACCATTTCTAAAATCATCCCATCATAGACTGACTAATGTGACTCTTAAATGCAATATCACCGGAATGTTCTTGCTTGACAAGCATAGAAGAGAAAAAAATATAGTTACTTGAGTAACTTCTTTATGTGTCCATATCTTAGGCTCTTACTTTATTTGTTGGTACATTTTATATGATGATATGCTCTTGATCATAGAGCTCCAGAGATTTCCTTTTTTTTTTTTTTTTTCTTTGAGATGGTAACAAAGAGCTCTGAGATTTCTTGTATATAAGAGAAAAATAGAGTTATTTACCATAGAGAAAAATTAGAGTTATTTAATACTGGTCATTGGGTTATTGCACATGTCAGAGTTTAATAAAATAGCAGGGAATCACAAGCAGGGTTTCTTACTGTGGAGGTTGATGGAAGCGAAATCTTTGACTGGCCAAAGAAGTAGCCAATCCCACCCAACATATTCCCAAGAGCAGCCTTACCAACAGTCACAGGTTCCAAACCAAGCTGAAAAGATAAGACGTAAACATTTCAGCATTATATATTTAGAGAGAGAGATATGTTGCATCGTGGAAGTTTATACAAGGAAAAATGGCTTTCAACTGTAAGTAATACAGCATACAAGAGGTGGTACGATCAGGTCATCAGCTCGATAAACATTCCTTTTTATTATACAAGAAGCTCGATGGACATTCATATTTTTCCTATCATCTGAAAGAACTTGTAGAGTATTCAAAGATTGCATTCGGTCCCAAGTGATCAAATTACATAGTAAACTTGAGACGTGCATTGATATAAATAGAAGAACTTTTATATTGTAGGATCATTGAATTAATTCAGTATGCATTCTTGCCCAGATCCATGCAGCAAATATTAATAGTAAAACATGGTAGTTTCAGTTAAAATATCTACACATTTACAACATGCATGGTGTAACTTACCTAGGTCGTGCAAATATTTGTGCAAGGTAAATTCGGTTAAAAAAATCTCATACTCTTGCACATCACATGAACTGCAAGTAGAAGAATAAAATAACATATGCTCTTCAGGTGGATCCCAGGTCCCCACTGGGGAAGGGTATCAGAGAAACTTGCACAATAGAAGTATTCCCTCCATCAAAAATTGTGACAGCTTTTTGGTGCTTGATTTAATGAACATATAGGAGTTTGACAGTTCATTTTTGAACCGAAAATAGGTCAAATTAAATCTCAAAGTGTGATTTGTCACATAATCTGGGATACAGATTATAAACTGGTTGATACCTCTTCAGATAGGCTAAAGCATTTTTTAAATTTATTGTCGAACTCCTTTTGCTTCTCAGATAGTAAACTAGTCAGCGAAGTACCTGGCACAATGGGAAGAGTTATTTAGGATGAGGAAAGGAATTAATACATATAAGATAGACAATTTCCCCAAACTGAACTTAATCCATATAAAGTTAACATTTTTGGTTTAGTAAAAATTTTTAGTGCAATAAAAGTTATGAACAACATTTCTTGCCTCCTAGAATCAGACAACAATGACCAAAGTCAAACTTCAACTGCTATTGGAATATAGAATAGTCCCAACTAGTTAAGCAAGCTTAGTTAAATTGGCACTTTTATTTAGTCTTAAACACGTATGAGAAATACGGAATATACTATTGTTATCCCAGGGTCAATGAGGAAATTTCACGTTTAGGGACTATCCTGACAATGTAGCAACTAAATTCCGTAGTTTTTCTTTTCGGTTGAGAAAATGGTAAGTAATAAAATGTCGCATGAATTGTGCTTGAAATATTTACAGATGATCCAGCTTCACATCAAGTTTGTCTAGTAGAGGAAAAATTTTACTATGGTAGAGGCATAAGTATGACATGGTGTGTGAGGGAGTATTTAAATGAAAATAAAATGGGGACCCACCAATTTATGCTCCTTACTTCTTTCTTCCTTTCAGTTCTCTCTCCTCCTTCCTCTTTTTTTTCATTTTCTCTTTTGCATCCATTTTAGTTCTCTCTCCTCTTTCCTCTTTTGCATCCATTTTAGTTCTCTCTCCTCTTTCCTCTTTTTTCTCTTTTGCATTTTAAAACTAATTCTATCAGTCGCAGATTAAAATTTGTTAAGATATTTTTCCGTTTCATTAACCAATTTTTTAATTTCTTCTTAAAAATTCAGTTAAACTCTTTTTTTTTTCTTTATCAATAATTGCGTCTGCCCAGAGAAATTCAATTAAACTCCGAACAAGCTTAAAAGAAAATAATTGGCACTTGAAAAAAGTTTTTAATGTAAAAACTGATAACAAAAAATGTAAAAGACAACCGTTTTGGCCAATTAATGTAAAAACTGATAACTAAAAAAGTAAAAGACAACCGATAACCAGCAAGGTCTTTAAACACAACTGTTTTGCCTCCCACGTCTGAAAGGCAAACTGGAGTACTAAAATATGAATTTAGGATATTCTGAAAGGCAAAACACCTTGGGAAATTTATTGGATTGTTTCTTTTTGTATATATTCAATTCAAAGTTGCTACATTCTGCATCCGAGAAATCTAAAATTCAAAGTGTCATCAAAGTAGACCCTGAATCTAGGGGTGTGGAAAAAATTGGTTTAACCGATAAACTGAACCGAAGAAAATGTTATTGGTTTACCGATATCAGGTTATTGGGTTAGAGATTTTTAAACAATTTTTTAATTTTTGTATTGGACTACCAATTCGATTTTCGATTTTTAAGTTTTTATTAACGGTTAAACTGATAACCCAATAAGGACATAAGGTCTTATTAAGATTACATTTTTAAGTATATTTCAGTGATATTTCTATGTGAAAGACGTGAGAGGCCAAAACGGTTGTGTTTGAAGACTTTGCTGGTTATCGGTTGTCTTTCACATTTTTAGTTATCAGTACATTAAAAACTTTTTTCAAGAGCCAATTATTTTCTTTTAAGCTTGTTGGGAGTTTAATTGAATTTCTCTGGGCAGACGCAATTATTGATAAAAGAAAAAAAAAGAGTTTAACTGAATCTTTAAGAAGAAATTAAAAAATTGGTTAATGAAACGGAAAAAGTTCTTAACAAATTTTAATCTGCGAATGATAGAATTAATTTTAAAATTGATGCAAAAGAGAAAATGAGAAAAAAGAGGAAAGAGGAGAGAGAACTAAAATGGATGCAAAAGAGAAAATGAGAAAAAAGAGGAAAGAGGAAAGAGGAGAGAGAACTGAAGAGGAAGAAAACTAAGAAAAAAGTAGGGCTGGGCATAAATACCGAAAACCGAAAAACCGGACCGAACCTAATTAATTCGGTTTTTCGGTGTTCGGGTTTTCGGGTTCGGTTTCAATTTTCAAAAATTTCGGAGTTCGGTTCGGTGTTCGGGGTTTAGGGTTCGGTTTTTCGGGTTTTCGGTTTAAACCAAAATTTTATGTATTAGCCCAAAAATAGTAAATAGTCCAAACCCATGCCCATTAAATTTAAGCCCAAAAGAAATAGAACCCAAGCCCTATTTCAATCTTTCTTTTGTATCTCCAATTAGTAATTACCCAAGCCCACTTCACTCTTTTGTATCAATCATCAGATAACGTATCCCTAATTTTCACTTCTCACTGTCTCAGTCTCAGAGCTTCAAACTTCAGAGCTCAAAGTTTGCACTTCACTGTTCACAGAAGCGGCGGCGACTTCTCTTCCAAGTTCCAGCGGTGACAGAGTAAGTATTTCTCTCTCTCAGTTCTCACTTCTGGCAGCGAATTCTCTCTCTCACACTTCTCTTAATCGACTTCATCGGTTCTTTCACTAGTATATTTCTTAGAAATGTTCAGACTTAGTGTGTGCTGTTGTGTTTTGGTTTTGGAAAAAAGAAAAAGACTTTTATCATACCTGGTGGCTGGTGGTTGTGCTGTTATTTTTTGTTGAGCTTTTGGTTTTTAACGTGCTGGCCTACAATGCCTTATATTTTCTCTTTAATTTTCGTAGATGGCGAATGAAACTAAATTAAATGTTGTCGATTCAACTGGTGGCATACCTAATACAGATGATACTGATAGCAATGATAACTCACTTGACACCCAGGTAACAAAGAAAAGAAAAGAAATGCAATCTAGATCTGTTGTTTGGGGTCATTTTGAGAAGATTGTTGTACAGGGAATTGATAGAGCGAAGTGTAAGTATTGTAAAAAAGATCTTCCAGCTGCAACTGTAAATGGGACAACGGGATTGAGACAACATTTATTGAGGTGCAACGCATATAAATCCCTTATTAAACCTCCCACTCAGAAAAAGATACATTTTCCATCTAAGGATAAGAATGAGATAGAGGACCATTGGGAATTTGATCAACAATTAATTAGGAGGGCTTTAGTTGAGATGATAATTATTGATGAACTACCATTTAGCTTTGTAGAAAAGGAAGGCTTCAAGAAGTTTATGAGTCAAGCCCAACCTCTGTTTCAAATTCCTTCCCGTAGAACAATAACAAGGGATTGTTATGAACGTTACAATGAACTGAGACAAAATTTGAAGAAGTCTTTTAGAGAAGCACATTCAAAAGTTTGCCTTACCACAGACACATGGACATCATTGCAAAAAATTAATTATATGTGTTTGACTGCTCACTTTATTGATAAAGATTGGAAGTTGCATAAAAAATACTGAATTTTTGCCCTGTCATTAGTCATAAGGGTGAGCACATGGCAGAGACTATTAGTAATTGCCTGCTTCATTGGAACTTGGACAAGGTATTTACTATTACTGTTGATAATGCTTCTTCAAACGATGTTACAGTTAGAGAATTGTCTAAACAGTTAAATATGTGGGGAACTAATATAATGGATGGTAAGCATCTTCACGTGAGGTGTATGGCTCACATACTTAATCTAATTGTGCAAGAAGGTTTGAAGGAAATTGATGCTTCTGTTAAACGTGTTAGGCAAATGGTAAGGTATGTTAAAGGATCTTCGGCAAGAACAAGAAGCTTAAGAAATGTTGTGAAGTTCAAAAGGTGGGATGTGCTAAAACATTAATTCTAGATGTGCCTACTAGGTGGAATTCCACCTACGCGATGTTGAACACGGCACAAAATTTTGAGAAGGCATTTGATAGGTTTGATTTGTTTGATGAGAATTTTAAAACTTATCTTGCTACTCATGTTTGTGAAGATGGAAGTGTCGCAGGTACGCTTGGATGTGATGATTGGGTGAATGTAAGGAATGTGATAAAGTTTCTTGAAAGATTTTACGAGCTCACCGTAAAGGCTTCAGGTTCACATTATGTTACTTCTAATGTTCATTTTGAGGATATATGTGAGCTTGATGCATATTTGAAAGCGTGTGTAGCAAGTGAAGATCTTAGTTTGAGTAGAATGGCTGAGCGGATGAGAGAAAAGTTTAGGAAGTATTGGGGTGATCCTGAAAAGATGAACAAAATGATTTTTATTTCTTCCGTATTGGATCCTCGCAATAAGTTTGTGTATGTTAGCTTTGCACTTGAAGAGCTATTTGGGGAGGAAGTTGGAAAGAAAGTAAGCGAAGGAGTGTACGATTATATGAAATCTTTGTTTGGAGAGTATCTTAAAAATTATTCAAGAGCATCTCATCATCAATTGTCTCCTTCTCTATCTACTTCATCTCATGATACATCTGATGAAACTTCTAGTTCCGGGTCCTCTTCAAGTGTGAAATCAAATGCTTTGAGAACTAAGCTTCACTTGAAGAAACAAAAGGAAGATTCTGAAAGTGGGTGTGCTAAATCCGAGTTGGATAAATACATTGGTGAAGAACAAGAGCCAATAGATGAAAGTGAAACCGCCGTTGAGTTTAGTATCTTAGGTTGGTGGAAAGTTAATGCACCTAGATTTCCTTTTCTTTCAGAGTTGGCTCGTGATGTGTTGGCTATTCCGATTTCTAGTGTGGCATTGGAATGTGCATTTAGTACCGGTGGTCGTGTACTTGATTCGTTTAGAAGTTCGTTGACTCCTAAATGTGTGCAATCTCTTATTTGTGTCAAGATTGGCTTCAGAAAGAGACTAAATCTGTTAGTGTGGAAGAAAGTTTGGATCATCTTGAGGAACTTGAACTTGGTAAGATTTTGTATTTTTTTATGTGTTTTAGTGAAAAAATAATATACCTTTTTATGTTGTATCACATATTTGATTAAATTATCTTTAGACATGGCAAATAGTGGAAGAGATCCTTGCATTGTTGATGTATGATTGCAATTTGCTTCTTTGTTACTAGTGGTAAGTTCAATACTTTATTTTGTAGTTTTGTTCTTTTATCATGAAAGTTATATTCTAAGTTTCTAACTTTTGGTTTTATCTATTTTTTGTTATTTTCAAGTTCAACCATGCCTTCTAGAGCTCGCTCACAAGTTTGGGAACATTTTGTGATGGTCAAGACAATGAAGAAGGGCGTAAAGCTAGGTGCTTAACATGCGATGCGATACTTAATTGTAATAGAGCAAATGGCACATCTAGCTTAATGAAGCATATTGAGAGATGTCTTGAAGATAGGCGGATTCACCTTCAACTTTAAGCTTATGTTTTGAATTTGGTAAATTTCGGACTTAATTATGATTGTTATGTGAGACGATGGATTTAACACTTAGTGTTACAACTTATGTTTTGTATTTGGAGCTAAAATTTAGGACATTTATGTTGTTTGGCCGTTTGGCTGTTTGGCTGCTGCTCATTTTATCGTTATGTTGTTTGTGTTGCTTGTTTTTGTCTTGTACGTTGTTTGTTGCTCGTTTGGCTGTTGTGCTGCTGCTGAACTGTGCTGCTGCCACAGTTTCAGCTGTGCTGCTGCCTGCTGCTGAACTGTGCTGCTGCCACAGTTTCAGCTGTGCTGCTGCTGCTGCTGAACTGTGCTGCTGCCACAGTTTCAGCTGCGCTGCTGCTGCTGAACTGTTGTGCTGCTGCCACAGTTTCAGCTGCGCTGCTGCTGCTGAACTGTGCTGCTGCCACAGTTTCAGCTGTGCTGCTGCTGCTGAACTGTGCTGCTGCTGCCACAGTTTCAGTTGTGCTGCTGCTGCTGAAACTGTGGTGCTTGAAAGCCTGAATTGAAAACACCGAATTGAAAAAACCGAAACCGAACCAAACCAATCTTCAAAAAACCGAAAGAACCGAACTAGTTTGGTTCGGTGTTTAGTGTCCACGTTCAAAACACCGAAACCGAAATAGCCGAACCGATGTATGAGAAAACCGAACCGAAGAACCGAACGCCCACCCCTAGAAAAAAGAAAGGGAGGAGAGTGAGGAGCATAAAGTGGTGGGTCCCCTATTTTATTTTCAATTAAATACTCCCTCACTCACCATGTCATACTCATGCCTCTACCAACAACAACATACCCAGTTGAATCCCACAATGTGGGGTCTGGGGAGGGTAAAGTGTACGCAGACCTTACTCCCACCTTGGAAGGTAGGGAGGCATACTTATGCCTCTACCATAGTAAAAATTTCGGTGACTTTGGTCTCCATATGTTCTTCCAAGGCCATGAGTTAGGTCAGCAACTAAAAACTTATAATAAGAATTAACAGAAAAGGATCCAGAGTTCTGTAGCTTCCAAAATATTCTGTCTTCAGTGTTTGGAGAAGGTTTAATTCTGGAAACGTGTATGCCTGGACTAGACGGGCTTAAATAGACTGACATGGACAGTGAGATTCACATAGCCAACCCACGACTTGCTTGGGGTTAAGATGTAGTTGTTGTTGTAATAATCTGCACCTGGGGTGTGGTATAGGGGTCGGGATAACCCTGTTTTCCTAGCTCTGGTAAAGAAGCTAAGTGGTGAAAAGCCAAAAGCCACTAATATCAAGCAATTATTCATAGCCAAAAGCCACTAATATCAAGCAATTATCATACTTTGCTAATTGCTAGTCCTCAATATCTTGGACGTGAAAGTAAGTTCAGAAGCATATTTTAGATACACTGAAAAAGCGAATTCCATAGTTCATTTGTTTCTGAAAACCTTATGCTGATTGCCTAGAATGTGGTATTAGAGGCAGACATAACCCTTCAGACCGTAGTATTTTCTAACTCTGGCAAAGAAATTAAAGTGTCGAAAGCAAAAGCTAGCACCCGTTCATGTTATGCTAGTCCTCAAGCTTGGACGTGAAAGAAAGCTCAGAACTATATATTTAGATACAGTGAAAGAGATAATACACGATCCTTGCTGCCCAAGGAAATATGCTTTCATGCTTTGGTCCTCTCACTCAAACAACAAAAACAACTATGCCTCAGTCCCAAACAAGTTCCTCTCACTCAAACAATTATTTTATTCTGCAAGCATCAGAGAAGCTATCCATGTATCCCAAAAGACACATTTTGTGCCTTGATGTGATTTCTGGCATTGCGTCAACTACACTAAAGAAAGATGCTTCTGCATGATTGTGGCAGCACTATTCAGAAACTAAGAGGCCACCAACATTGACATCTTTTCGTTTCCGAGGATAAGTGACACTTCCAGTAATGCCACAAGCAAGGGAAAAGCAAACGAGAAAAAGAAAAAAAAAGGGGCGGGGGAAGCATAAGATACAATAAGTAAAAAAGAATTACTGGACTGATTTTGTTATCAGGCAGACGAACAAATTGTAAATCTCTTTTCTACTAGACTGCAGGTCAATATTTCTTTATTTTTTTAAAAAAATAAAAATAAAATAAAGTCGTACTCCTCAACATCAAGGACATGCTGGAGACCCCCAAAAAGTTGTTAAGAATAGCCTAGACTACTTACAAAGAGCAGATAAACATTACATTACTACCTATGACAAACGAATGGTTTCTCTTTAATCCCCTTTGACCTCCATCTCATATTTCAGTTGCATTGTGGGAAGGATGCCTTCCTACTTTCCTCACTAGATACATGTTAAGGTCAGAGCAATTTCAATTTTTTTAAAAGATTTCACACTTATCAACAAAAAGAATCTAAAGATCTCCACATATCAACAAAAAAATTTCAAGATTTCATTTTTATGCCAATAATACTCTAATGAGCTCAGCATATACCTGTCAGCCTGCTGGCCCGTTCTTCAATTCTTGAATCACGAGTACTGGTTCCAGAAAGAAAAACAATGTCTGCTTTGAAAGGAATCCTAGCAGAGATCTGGATTAAAAAGAAAACCTACTTAACAAAATCTAGATCAGCCGAAGTGAAGACAGTGCTGGTAATTGACTGAGAAAGTACCTGAAATACTAAAATGTTGGGAGAATCATCAGATGAATCCGAAAGCAGCAAATGGCCAGATTTTCTTGCCTAACCAAACATGGACGAAAAGCAAGCAATTTACAGGTTAAATGGTTAACTACATAGAGTAGAAGGCAAATTATAAGACTTGACATAACTTTCAACAATGTAGCAATAAATATGGATAGTATGCGTACTTGGACTGCCAAATCTGCCTGGACGAGATCAGACAGATTGTGAATGTGAGGTGTCTTGAAGCCAGAATAATGTATTGCAGAAACATCCTACAAGAAGTTTTCCAAATAAGAATCTAACCGCAGATAAATGCTAAACAATAAGACCACCTGTTGAAACATTAAAAAGGGGGTCATAGAGTACAATGTAGAACTACCATTTCAGTTCTTATACTGTTAAAATATAATAAGGTATGGATTTGCAATGTTCAAAAGAATGTCAAAACGATGTCAAAGCAATCTTCTAGAATTAGCAATAAACTACAGGAAAATAAAATTATGCCAACAGAGGGATCTCTGTCATGCAGTTTTCAACTTTTCATGAAAGAAAGAAATGGCAACATAATCTAGGTATTCCCCATCTAATCACAACACCTTAGCGCAGAAGGGATCAGCTTCCCCTATAAAGCCAGAAATATCAGTTATTTACCTTATGTTTAGAACAAAAGGCAGAAATATTAGTTAAATGGAGATTTTTATCCATGCTAAGAAGGAACAAAATACAAGCTTCTTGAAAAGCATCTAAAACGATTAGAATCCCTTGCCTTATATGGTTTACTGATCAAAGCAGTGCATATATATGTAAGAGGTGTTAAAGATGCAACTAAAAGCTGACCACAGCCACGGGATCAAGCTCATTTTAGTATAAAGCAACCTCAAAGCAAACATGCTAATTCAAATTTGACAAATTTCTTCCCTTTGCTAAGTTCCCTTCACGGTTAACTGAAAAATGTGGTAGAAGAAAAGGCATATCTCCACCTGAGAAAAGAGTGCATCCTTCCCTATGGAAACTTTTTTTTTCTTTTGAAATGCTAAATTGCTAATGGTTGTACTTGACACAGCACTAAGAGTGCTGGAAACTATTATAAAGTATAAAAAAAAGTATGTGCCAGACTGCCATCCTAAACATGTACGGATAGTAGACACTAGAAGCTCTAAAACAGAAAGCTGCATCTACCAGTTCAATTTTGCACCAATGATAAAACAAAAAAGTGTTGTTAGCCTATATCTTCTGAATGGAACTATTTTTGTCTTCAAAACACCTCAAGTTCCTCTTCTTCTTTTATTTTTTTCCAAACTGTCCACCATATACAAGCTGGTATAGTATCCCACCATTTCCTCCTTCCTTTATCAGGCCACACTGTTTTTTTTTTTTTCCCTGGTATTCTTTCCTCTAGAAACATGGTAACTAACATTCTAATTTACCCTACTAAAACTAATATACAAAGAAGAAATGTCTGAGAGGTTTTTTTTCTTTGATTTGTGACTCATCTAATTTTTGAAGGAATGACAATGCAAAGCATGACAGGTCAGCATTTCTCTTCTTTACCTTTACCTTCTTCCAAAAGTTTGGAATACCTCCATGCCCTCTCCTTCTTGCACTCTTTTATTTCCTTACCAAGCTAAAACCTTACATTAACCATCATCCTTATAGCTCAATATACAAGAGTCAGTCAGTTTTGGTTTGAATAGGCATTTTTCACAAGCTTTTCTCCAGTTCAATTATCTGCAGGGTTACTTCAGCCTGTGTTCATACTAAAGCAACATATTCCTGGTTCATCTTCATGTGAACCAAAGAATAGACCTCAATATATACTTTTTAATGAATCCATTAGCATCCTAACCAGCAACTTAACCAGAGAAACACGACTCCAAAAGCTGTAAGTGACAAACAATTGGAAAGAGCGATTATTTTGTGCCTAACCTTACCCGAGGGCCACAAAAGACTTCCTAGGCTCCTACTTAGCTATCCACCCTCACAAAGCAGCAGAAATGAAGGACGTGGAACCCTCCTTTAAGAATATAAAAAGGGAAAAGAAAAGAGAAAGGTCACTCAAAGTAACATTATCATTTCAAATATTCAGTATCCTCAAAAAACAATTTTTTAATAAATCAGCATCCTCTTAAAATAATAAGCCTACAAAATTTAGACGAGAGACTTTAGCCCGAGCCTTGTCTCTGAAGAGCTTCGCGTCTTCAGAAGACATATATAAGGCAATAGTTGAAAGGTCACAAAACCATATGAATAGATGCATAATCATAGCTGATTGAAGTTCACTGAAATCGTTAACTTTTAAATTGCAATTGAAAATCTGTCAGCAAATTACCTCTGACAATAAGTGGAGCTGCCAGTCTCCAATTTCAGTACGTGATCCTGACGCTAGTATAGAATCACCATGAATATCAAAGACTCTGCTACCCAAAGAAAGACTTTTCCCACCTTCATCAGCCACATAAAAAAACAAGTGCGCGGTGTTTAACATTTCTTCATCAGGCACGGATCTGTGAACAAATTTGAGTGTCAATCGTTTAAGGGATACAACACATGAGATGTAGCCATGTAGGTACAAATCCATGTACTATCATTAGATTTCAGTTGGAAATACAGCTTCTCGGGAAAGAATATCAACCATGCTTTTAGTGGTCGCAATACTAAAATTAACTTGTGAAGTAAATGCAGCAGAGACTTTTAATAAGAGAACACAATACTCTAATTAAGGTTATAATCATCATCTGTGAAAAAATAACCAACAGCCACAATCACTGCTCCTTCCGCTTTAAAGATGTGGTCTGCAAACAAACTTTCAAGAGTCCAGGCACTCTGATCTAATCCAGCAATTTTAACAAACATTTTCCTAGTGTGTAGTACGCGTGCTTTAAGTTAAAATATGACATCACTCATGAAATTTATTATTCAACTTGAAATTGTCTTAGATATTGTTGATTAGCATGATTGTAGGAGATTTTATTCCTAGCCTAATTGTAGGAGCAGATTTTTTTATATTATTTAGCTGTAATTCACCGTCCTTCCTATTTTAGTCGTAGGACTCTTTGTATAAAAGCTCTCGTCTCATGGGATGTAAAAGCATACTGAAATACAAAAAAGCTTTCTCTTCTTTACTAAAATCTACAGATACATCTTCCAAGAAATACTTTTTTCTGCTTAGATAAAGTAAATTTTATTAAAATCAGAACCAAGATGGTACCGTGTGGAGTACAAACTACCTGAACATTACAGTTTCTCCACTATATCCTCATGTCTTCCCAAAAATTCAGAAAGTGACTCATATTTTCTGTGTTATAACCCCAACCAAAAGTACAAATTGCTTTTTATCGTTAAGATAAACCTACAACAACAGTATCAATTATGTAAACATCTATTCGTTACAAAAGGAATATGATATATCTTTCCCTCTAAACATCCTTTGTTCCTCTCCAACCAAACTGTCCATATAATGCATAATGAACTTGTAGACACAATCACAAAATGATACCAAACAAGAAAGGAGTTGTTGATGAAATATAACTATTTTGATTGATTTCATAAGATATCATTCAATCAACCAACAAGACCTATATATCATTAATTGCAGAGTATTACAACTCCGTTTGGATGTAGATTATGGAGGAGTATTATGAAGGGGTGGGAGGATTTCAGTGGTCATATTTCTTTTAAAGTTGGGGACGGAACCAGGATTAACTTTTGGGCGCATAAGTGGTGCGGGAGAGCGAGTTGAGGGAAGTCTTCCCTAACATAGACCGAGTGTCCTGCCAAAGAGAGATGACGATCCATCAGATTTGTAGGTCACACAAGGGGGTAATTCATTGGGATTTGAGATTCAGAAAGAACTTGCAGGACTGCGAGATGGAAGAGTTTCACAATTTGACTGAGATATTGTATGGGCTGGATAATTCAGCCAACATCTCAGATGCGTGGAGTTGGCGGGCGAGTGGAAACGGTATGTTTGCTATCAGATCTTATTACAAGTGTTTATTGGTGAGAGAGGAATGTACTTTCCCACATGATTCCATTTGATACCCAGAGCAGCGAGGAAGGTGTGTTACTTTGCGTGGTTGGCGGCAAGGGGTGTGATCTTAAAAGCGGAAAATCTGAGAAAGAAGAGAATCACCTATGTAAGTTGATGCTTCATGTGCAAGAGTTCGGGCGAAAATGTAGATCATCTTCTATTGCATTGCAACGTGGCTAATAGGTTATGGAGGGTGGCTCTTAATTTGTTTGGGATGCAGATGGTGATGCCGGGCACAATGAAGGAGGTTTTGCAAAGTTGGACTCACAGGAGGGGGAAGAGAAGACTAAGCTACCGTTTGGCCATAGATTCCAAAAAAAAAAAAAAAACAAATGAAAAACTTGATTTGGGTGAAGTTTTTCAAGTTTTGAAAATGTATTTGACCATAGTTTTTCAGAACATATTTCACTTTTTGTTTTGGAAAACATGAAATATTACTTATACCCATAAGTTCTAAAAACTATCAAGAATACCCAACCATATAAAACATACATACTTCCTAATCCCAAATTATTCAGAACATGATATTTTTATAACAACTGCTAATAACACGCTTACTAGCCATTACAATTCAAATTACAAAACAAAGATCCATTTTTCTCTTCGCAACGGATTTCTATAGTGACAGAGCAATTTTGCCTAGGGTTTCTTCTTCTACTGTTTGGGCACAGCTTAGCTCATTCACTTTATAAAAGAGACTGCTTTAATTGTGCAAACATTGTAGATACGGCTTTGATAGACAAACATGGTAGATAGAATTAGTTAGGTCATAAATAGATGGGGTTTTTTTTTTTGGATGAAGAAATAGATGGGGTTTTTTTTTATATAAAATATAAAAGTTGGGGAAGTTTTTAAAAGTTTTGAAAAGGTCAAAACATAGATATTGGCCCAAAAAGAGGTTTGAGCTAGAATTTGGGATTTGAAGTTTTGTTATCAAAATCTGTCAAAATTTTATGGCCAAACAAAGATTTGAAAACAAATCTTCAAAATATGCTCCCAAAATCTATGGCTAAACCAGTGTTTTGGACGGCGCGCGGCGACAAAAGGCGACAAGGGCCTGCCTCGCCTTAAGGCGCGGCGCGCGGCGAGGCGCTCGCCTTTTTGAAGTGCGGCGCCAATAAATACCAAAAAATTAAAATATTTAATTGCATATGTAAATAATCAAAATCTCACTAGCAATAACATATTAGCAAATATTTCAATTCAAACCTATGTCTTTTTTGCTAGCGTCCGACGATTCCATTGAATTTGAACCTACTGTTTATAACTGTATAACAAAATTTAAACAATTATTGAACAGAAAAAATAGGAGCAAAACAACCACTGCCTCACTGGTCCAAACAGAGAAAAAAAAAACAGAGGAAAAAACAGAGGAGAAAAAAACAGAGCAAAAAACAGAGGAGAAAAAAACAGAGGGTAAAAAAACAGAGGAGAAAAAACAGAAAAAGAAAAAGAGAATAGAAGAAGGAAAAAAAAAAGCAGAGGTGGCCGGAAATAGGGCAGTTGTCGCCGGAAAAAAAGAAGAAGAACAGAAGAAGAAGCAGAAGTCGAAAATACAGGAGGAAGAAAGAAGAAGAACTGAAGAAAAAGAAGAAGGAGAAAGAGACGTACCTGAAACCTTGAAGGAGAAGAGAGGAGGAGGCAAAAAAAACCCTAGCTACTATTTTCATTTAAGTCCTCCACTTCATTTAAGTCCTCCACTTCTTTTAATTGCTTTTTTTTCTAAAAAAAGGCATCTTGCCTCGCCATAACTGGGCGCCTCGCCTTGGCGCCATTAGCGCCTTTCTCGCCTTTGGCGCGCCTTTTGAAGGGCTGCTCACCACAGCCATAAAAGGCACTGCAGCCTCGCCTCGCCACGCCTCTCGCCAAAGGCGAGATGGCGCTCGCCTTTAACAACACTGGGCTAAACAGGAGCTAAGGGCATGGAGTGTTGCCCCCTTGGCAACCATGTGGATTATTTGGAAAGAGAGAAATCGGAGGCCTTTTGAAGGGGTGGAACAAGATTTTATAAAAATGCAAAGTAGTATGTTGTCTCTAGTTTCGTTTTGGTGTACTTATGAGGTCCCTATTTGTATAGAGGATTGGATCTCTTTTGTTGAGAACCATATTTTGGTGTAGGTTCTCTTTGGTATGTCTTGTACATGGAATTTCCACATTTGTCAATAAAATTATTTACCTTATAAAAAAAATCATTAATTGCAGAGACAGCAAATGACTAAGCTTTGCATAAGACAGAGCAACGTGTTATTTCTTTACTAGAGAACCTGATTGCAAGCATATTTCTAGTTTGACTGACACGACATCCACAAGAGCCAAGTATTTGCATGTCAGGCTTAAGAAAGGAAGATTATGAGAGATGGTAAGGAGAAGTACTCATTGCTCTGCACTCCAATTCGAACAGCCCAGTCTCCACCATAGCCACTACCACGATCCTTGGATTTAAGAAAACTAGTGGTCAAGGACATTGTCTGTTCAATCAGAACCTGATGTCCATAATCCCGTCCATTATGACTAGTCCAGCCATATTGTTTCAACTCATCTGAATCTTGGCATACATGACGCATGAAATACCTCCCATCCTTGACTCCAATCCACATTAAGCCAGCAACTAATGACTGCGGAGTCCTGCATTTTATATATAAGAACATATAAGTCAAAGTTCTATCAAAGAGTATATTACAAACATAATTACAAAAGAAAAAAAGAACCATGTAGTATACAAACTATAGAGAAAATGATAGAAGAGTTGACCAAGACAACACCAGTATGGGCGTCCTCATTATCGGTAATACTTTTATTTCCTACACCAGACCATAGCATTTGATGCATCAACAATTCCATTGTCTAGACAGAAATGCTCAATTGTGACACAATTAGTAGTAACACCAGGATGTTAGGCATTATAGCATCGTATTTATGTCCATCATTCTGTTTCCCCTGACTCGGAAACAGCCATCCTACCTTGGTAGGAGTAAGGTCTGCGTACATTCTACCCTCCCCAGACCCCAAGATGTGGGATTTCACTGGGTTGTTGTTGTTGTATTCTGTTTCCCCTGACTTCAAATATTCAAATGGAAATGGTAAACTATTACACAATTAGTACAGAACTTTACCATGTTTTTTGCTATCTCTGCACCAGATCTCACAGCTTGGCACTGGTTGCATTCATTCATCCCATGATATTAGGAATCAGGCAAAGCGGGGTGAAATGACAGCACAGTTTTGTAAGATAGTAAGATGCTTTCTTCAGATTATGTCAGCAGAAGATGAACTTGTTTTATTCTTATGCTAGAATTACAATAACCAAGAAAGACTATTTATCTACATTCATTCTATGATCTTTTTTATTTTTTGATAAGTCCATTAACTCTATGATATTATCTTATGAGGTCAAAAGATACCATTCAAGTCCTTATGAATCCCTCATATCTTAAATTGTGCAACAGTTATTGAGTTCAGATTTGCCACAATTCGAGTACATCATAGTAATAAGCAATTAATATCATCTTTCAACCTACAATGTTTTTTTCATGTTTTTGTTATACAAGTTTCAAAATTTGAGCCCTTTTATTTCAAACCATGCAGGGAAAGAGAAATCCGGGGTGGCCAACATCAGTAACCCAGTTATTATTATTATTATTATTTATGAAGAGAATTTCATTAAACGGCACCCAGAAGATGCATAGCAAGAATATACAACAAAAGAGTGTCTGCTCATATACAAAAAGTTATTGAACAACTGCAGAATAGACACAATCCAAAAAAGTTACAATACTAATTACAACAGCCTGATTGAACCAACTAAATAAGTTTTTTTTTAAACTGGTAAAGTTTGAACCAACTAAATAAGTTGATTAAACATTTAGCTTTTAACAGTGAGATCAAGAGTTTAAATCCCATCAACGCATCTATAAATCCTCTCATTCTAGATGCACCAAAAAATTGAAGCAGGAACCATTGGCCAAGTTTTTTGTTAATGGGTTTCCAAATTCTCGTAAGCATCTTAATTCTTAATATTGTAAGGCATGACCCAGGCAAGTTAAAAAACTGATAAAAAAGACTCTGTATGTCAGTTGCTACTGTACAGTGAATTAACAGATGTCTCACACTCTCAGATTCCTCCTGGCACATATAACGTTTATACACTATCTGAAGACTTTTTTCAACAAGGTTGTCTTGACCACATACAAGGTTGTCCAGATAAGACCATTTACTTTTATAGGGAATTTGGTCTTCCATATAAGCTTCTATGGCCATTTGTCAATCAGTTCCTTGCAGTGTTATCAAAAGCAAAAAAGCTCAAAGGTCCATCGGGGCTTTAAGGGCAAAGCACAAATAAAGCATGGGCTCTAGTGAAAAAAGGTGCAAATGGGCCCAAGACTAATAAGTATAAGCATGAATAACAAAAATGTGGACAAAGAAATTAATTTCTTTTTATGATACAGTGAAAAGTAATTGTTTAGTGTCACCACATCAGAAAACGCTCAAGAAAAGTTTGTCCTAGAGCCTTGATGACGACTCTGAAGTGCGCATTAAGCGAGGCGGAGTGTTGAACATGTTTTGAGCCTCGCTTTAGGGCTTAACGCGCTTTAAGTGCGCCTTTGACAATGCTGGTTCCTTGTTGAAGCATATATTGTCATATCCTGTTTTGACAATGTAGGTTCTATCTTTGGATTCTCCCCATTCCAACATGTCCTGCACCTGAGAGTTGAACTTAAAATCTAATAATTTCGTAAGCAATCCCAGCAGGTCATTAGCTCCCAATCTTGGATATCCCTTCTGAACTGCAGTGCCCATGAGTTATCTTGCCAATACTATGCAATAGTGGACTCTTTCTTGCTGGCTAGTAAAAATAGACTTGGATTAACCACCTGTATTTCCACATTGAAATACGAGTTCCATTCCCAAGCTTGAGGTATGACTTGAGTTGGAACTCACCCCATAACTTTAAAATGTGTTTCCTGGGGCCTGAACCATGTGGCGACCTACCTTGTATAGTATACCAATTGTTTGTCACCCCATATTTTGCTTTTATTACAGCTTTCCACGGCTCAAAGGTTCTCCATGTTGTACCTCCAATGCCATTTCATTAACATACTCTTTTTGTGGAAGGTGAGATCTTTTATCCCTAGCCCCATGCTCTCTAGGGAGACTAACTCTTTGGCCATTTAACCAGGTAGAACTTGTGAGTTTGATTGCGTCCTTCCCATAAGAAAGCTGTCCTTAATTGATCAAGCCATTTGTTAACATTCTCACTAATATCTAAAAGTTCAAAAGATTTTCTCCCGCTAAGGAGAACAATCTCTTCTCCATAATGGAACAAAAGTTAATTAAAAAATTCGTTGGCGATAGCTAGAGGTGGCAAAATTAGCCCATAAAATCATAACCCGCCCAAGTTTGAGCTGCATACTGACCAACCCATTTATTAGCTCAGCCCATCAAAATTTGAGCTGATAGTTAGCCCAAATTGATCCATGAGAAATCTTGTTAAAATATTTTCAAAAAGACAGTTTTTTTTGTTTGATCTGTTATATATAGCCATAATAAGGAAAAATAATAATTTTTATTAGGTACTAAAAAACTATAAAAGAACAAATAAAGTAATCAAAACTTAGTACGAATTGGGCGTGTTGGGTTTTGATCCGCATTTTAGCCCATTTTAGCCCATTTCAGCCCAAGCGACTTTTGGGCTCAATAACCCACCCATTATTAACTCAGCCTATTTTGACCCACCAAATTCAGCC
This sequence comes from Lycium barbarum, assembly GCF_019175385.1. Lineage (NCBI taxonomy): Eukaryota > Viridiplantae > Streptophyta > Magnoliopsida > Solanales > Solanaceae > Lycium > Lycium barbarum. The sequence continues at coordinate 119,453,916 of NC_083341.1, forward strand.
CAACCCGCCCATTTGCCACCTCTAGACGATAGCCATCGAAATAATTCAAAAAAAAATCACGTCTCCCAAGAGAGAGAATACTCAGCTATCTCTTGAAATTGATTGGTACCCAAATACTAATGAGATGGAAGGACAGTGATTTTCCTCATCAACAAAGACATGATTTTTTTTATTATTTTTTTTTGATTAAGCACCGGGTGTCCGGGTCTCTTTGAGCCCCGACTAATCCCGGGGGTGCACAGGCCCTCGGCAAGGAGTTTCCCGCAAGTGCACCACGGGTAATTCAGGGTTTTACCCCAGTCCGATGGCCCTCAGAAATTGTTTGCACCTAGTGGGTTTCGAACTTGAGACCTTGAAAGGGAGCACCCCAAGGCTCAAGCCAATTACCACCAGGCCAACCCCTGAGGGTTACATGATTTTTTTTATTATTATTATTATTATTCTCATTCCCATTATTATTATTATAGTTAGTGATATGTCAGTTTCCAGATTATTTGCATCAAAACCTGAACATGGACAATTTAAAATTAAAAGAAAAAGGGAAAAGAAAGAACCATCTAACGCAATCTATACAAAAAACATGAAACTTTCTTGAAGCATCAATCCTTACCTTGTAACTTACTACTGCCATATCTCAATCTCAAACTAGTTGGATCAACTTTACCTATCCTCAGCATCCGTTCCACTATATGAGGATGACTTAATTCCAAATACTATCACGAGGATTCATCTATATTAACTAATTTTATACTCACTATCAACCTACAGCAAGACTTAGGACACTTCTCACATGGCACCACTATTAATATTCTTTCTATTTTTTAATTATACGCAAAAGACTACCTTGAGATACAACCCAAAAATATATAAAATAAAACAAACTCTACCCGTGAGGAAATAGTTTAATGATGTTGCGAAGAAAAGGAAATCTATACACAAGTAGTATACTAAGTCGTAGAAAATCAGTCCATGTGAAAAGAATATACATGCCTCACACACCAACAACAACATACCCAGTGTAATCCCACAAGTGGGGTCTAGGGTGTGTAGGATGTACGTACACCTTACCCCTACCCTTTGTGGGGTAGAGAGGATGTTTCCGATAGACCCTTGGCCCATAACGAAATGATTTAGAAGCGAGATTGTAAGAAAAATAGGGCAGCAAAGTAGCAAGATACAAAGCAATAGATAGGAGTACACATTGAATGATAAGAAACTATGCAATAACCAAAAGAATATACATACCTTGCACGAACTCCAAAATAAACCTGAGGCCTGTAAGTACCCCAGTACAAGCTCTCTCTATGCTCTCCTTGAAACTGCACCAAAATGTGACCTTTAACCCAGTTTTAAAATAATTTAAGAAACAAAAACTAACATTAAAAAACTAAAACAAACAAAAGAAAAAATTACTCCCTTAGTCCTTTATTACTTGTCCATGTTTGACGTGGCACACCCCTTAACTAGCAATAAATAAAATGACAATTTGACTATATCACCCATGATTATTTCAAATCATCTAAATAATTGAAATCAATCAAACATACTTTAAAAGTTGTGCATAAAAATGGACTGAGGGAGTAATTAAAAAGTTGCCAAAAAAAAAAGAAGGAAAGAAACATTATTTTTCAAACGGACTAAGACAAACAAATTGATACAGGGGAAGTAATTATGAAAATAAAAAGAGAAGACATCAATTGTTAATTTACCATTGGAAGATCCATTAGTTTAGGAGCTGGAAGTGGAGTGATCACTCTGAGTTTTTGAGGTTTCTCCATGTGATTATTAACGACTTGATATATGGAAAACGTGGCGATCACGAAGGCAACAACTGCAAACCCTAAAAGGAACTTGAGGTTCACACTGAAAACGCGAATTAAGGTGTTAGTATTTCTTGTTTTATCCTTGCGTGTAGGATTAGGAACTTGGGTGGTGGAAGATTTGGAAGCAGCTCTGCTTCGAGTACTTCCACGTGAACTTCCCGCCATTGTTCGTCTCGTTTGTTGCCAGTTTCAGAGCTTTAGGGGATACTGAAGTGAAGTGAAAAATGGGTGAGGAAGAGGCACGGATGTTGAGCTTTGGGAATTGCCCTTCTTCTTCTTTTGGGGGTGGTCTTTAGATTTTGCCCCTCAGCTAAACCGTCATATTTCAAAAATCTTTAAATTTTACCCTTCATCTAAACCTCATGGGTTTCAAGTTCGAACCCCCACATAATTAAAATTTACACTTGTAAAGGAATTACCAAACTTATGCCGGATTCGGCATACTTATGTCTTATGGGCAGACTTGGCATAAGTATGTCGGGTCCGACATAACTTTGGTAATTCCTTCACAAGTTTATGCCGGGTCCGACATAAAAGTTTACCCATTAAAAGTATGCCCCCACCAGCATAAACTTGTTAAGGAATTACCAAACTTATGCCGGACCCGGCATACTTATGCCTTATGGGCAGACTTGACACAAGTATGCCGGATCCGGCATAACTTTGGTAATTCATTCACAAGTTTATGCCGGTGGGGCATACTTTTAATGGGCAAACTTTTATAGTATGCCACATAAGGCGGAATTTTTCCTTAAAGCATAACTAAAAGTTTGCCTTATAAGGCAAAGTCTATACCTTAAGAAAAAGTTCTGCCTTATGGGGCATATGCCATAATTAAAAGTCTGCCCCATAAGGCATAGTTCCTTAAGGAAAAGTTTTGCCCCATAAGGCATAACTAAATTATGCCTTGAGGAAAAATTATGCCCCCTCCGGCATAACTTTAGTTTTTCCTTAAGGACTTTATGCCGGATCCGGCATACACTCCCCCAGCCCTGCTTTGCGAAATTATTTTATATTTTATGCCTGAGCGGGGTTTCGAACCGAGAACCTCAGGTATCCAAGCGAAGGGCAAAATTTAAAGACCACAAATATGAGGGGCAAAATTTAAAGACCACCCCCAAAAGAAGGGCAACCCGTGCAAAAAAATGCTTTGAATGTGGAGTGGGCAATTGGCGCGAATGCCCCTCTTTTGGGCTGGTCTTTAGATTTTGCCCCTCAAAATGGTGGTCTTTAATTATTGCCCTTCCGAGCAAAACCAACATAGTAAAAAGACATTACTACCCCTAACCGTTACATATAAAACACAAAAATCGTTATTCTCAAATCCTTCTATCGTTAACCCAGCCCAACTTCGTTCCCAAGCCAGATTTCTCAACTATTCAAATCGTTGTTTCAAGCCAGATTTCTCCATTGATTTTGCTGCTACAACATCAGTAAAATGTACAAATCTTAATTCAACTCAATTTAACGATTTTATTAAGTTTAGATTGTTAATATTTGAAAAAGATCATCTTCTACGACCTGATTATTAACAAACAGATGACATACAACTCAGATTGAACATTACGCATGATAAAATTAATCAGCAAAATAGAATCGATTGGATTTAATGCTTTGTTCTAATTTTAATTACTTTATACCTTAATTAAATTAGTATACAATGCTTATTTACTTGAAATTGTAATTATAGTAAATTCAATTTAAATCAGGCAATGCTTATCGATTTAAACTTGAATTAAGGTAAACTGTGTGCAAATTTAGAACAAGTATGCCGGAGGAGGCAAAAGTTCAATTTACAAAAAGAGTAGTATGCCGTTAACGGCAATGTTCTGAACCAATTTCGTAACAAGTATGCCGGAGAAGGCAAAAGTTCTGGTTTATATAGAAGTATAAATTAGTCCAGTTGCATCAATCCTCTAATTGGAATAACTGTTGCAGGAATTTGATTTAAATTGGATGAAGGTAGAGGAGGTTTTCATTTTTTTTATTTTTTTAAACAAAAACAGTTACTGCATTATCATCAGCAAAAAAAAAAGTGTTTATGCCGAAGGAGGAAAAAGTTCAATTTACAAAAGAGTAGAGTATGCCGTTAACGGCAATGTTCTGAACCAATTTCATAACAAGTATGCCGGAGAAGACAAAAGTTTCTGGTTTATGTAGAAGTATAAATTAGTCCAGTTGCGCCAATCCTCTAATTGGAATAACTGTTGCAGGCATTTGATTTAAATTGGATGAAGGTAGAGGAGGTTTTCATTTTTTTTAACCAAAAACCGTTACTGCATTATCATCAGCAAAACAAAAAGTGCTTATGCCGGAGGAGGCAAAAATTCAATTTACAAAAGATTAGAGTATACCGTTAACGACAATGTTCTGAACCAATTTCATAACAAGTATGCCAGAGAACGCAAAAGTACAGTTTACAAAGTAGTAGAGTATGCCATTACAGACAAAGTTCTGAACAAACTTCTGAACAAGTATGTCGTAGAAGACAATACTTCTGTTTAGAAGCCATTAAAGTAAAATTCTACAAACCTAAAGAAACATACACTTCATTAACATATATATATATATATATATATATATATATATATATATATGGTTTTCTAGCTGCTGATTTTCTAAGATAATATTTCTTTCTATTATATTGAGGATAATTTCTATTATACTGCGTTCGGTATTTTTTATATATGGGTTTGCTCCCATGGATACTAGGTGTTGAAATTCCATTGGAAAATTTTCTTTATAAGCTTCCCATAAAGCTTTGGCTGATTCTCCTAAAAATGTTTCTAAATATTTATACATTGTTTCTGCGTCTGTTTCACTATATGTTTTTATATAGTCTGCTACTACTATTCCTTTCCAAAGATCATATATATATATATATATGTCCACAAAACATAAACTCCTAACTTCATAAGTACCAAATTACCATCATCAGTTCTAATTTCATGTGTACCCATTCCAAATTGCCCCATCGTCAACTTGGCCAGTGTGCTGGAATAACCTCTGCCTTACAAATCGAAATTCTCTTCGCAAATCATCATTTTCTCTACTTAGAGCACCGTAAAGAGCCCTCAGAAAATCTATGTCTCTTTTGATATCAACAATTTCATGAGTAATTTGCAAATTTGCAATATTAGGATGGATTTGGTTATGAAGATGGGCATGTTCATGTGCTTGCCCATGGCCACCATTAACATGTATAATATGTTGATTTTGGTTCATTTTGTATGTGATTATATCTGGTTTTCAGAAGTAAAGTGTTTTTTTTTTCCTTCTTCCAAAAGTTGTGTTGGTTTATATAGAAGTATAAATTAGTCCATTTTAAATTGGAATAACTGTTGCATGGATTTGATTTAAAATTGGATAAAGACAGAGGAGGTTTTTCTGTTTCATGAAAATAACTGTTGCAATTTCATTGGAATAACTGTTGCAGAAACAGTTACTCCGTTTTTGAAGAATGCTGGTAGCGGCAGAACTTTTGTTTACAAAATGGTAGAGTATGCCGTTTCAGGCATACTTTATGACTTTACATACAAAGCCTGCTGGGGAGGGCAGAACTTAAATTTTCAAAACTAACAACTTAAATACATTTCATTTTGTTTTTTTTCTCAAGTGAATCTCTCTTTATGCAGGAAGTTTAACAAAAAAAAATGACACCAAGATGCATCTACATAGCCTTCAACGGCAAATGGGACGCCGCCTACAATTATGTTAATCATGAAACCAAGCTAATGCTTGTCAATGATGGTGTAAATTTTCAACAATTCACTCAACAGATATTTGCGGGGCATACACAAGATACTCAGCAAAAAGAGGCCAACATATGGTTTGACACCAGTGAGAAAACATCCAAAGGGATGCGTGTAACAAACGACATTGATCTTCACACTTGCTTGTACCTGCTCAACAACAATGACAACTTCAGAAATTCCCGTTTCATATTAGAGTTCAATTCAGCTGATGCGGAGAACAACCCATTACAAGAACATCATAATGAATCTATCCTAATGACAGAAGGGCAAACCATAAAGGAAATTGATAGACAACTCTGCATTGCTTATGAAGAAGACATGTCTGAAGTTGGATTGGATGACGAACAACACAGCCCTATTGGACATAACCTTGGGATTCCACATGAGCAGAGCGAGATAGTAACTCCTAACCAGACACCTCAGCAGCTACAATGGCAACCACCAAACATTGAGCAAGTTGTAAACAATGACCTTTCTCAGCATCCAACTTCAATGAATGTTGTATCACTTACTCCGAGCATGACAGTTGAAGAGACACAAACACAACCATGCAACAAAACAAAGACACTAAAGAGGAAGAGGATACAAAATGATACACAAATTTTGACACCTAGTGCATCAATTGATCAAATAGAAGTTGACATTTTATTCAAAGACAAAGATACCGTGAAAAAGTGCATGAATAACATTGCAATTACTCGTCATCAACAGTACAAGGTAGAAAAGTCATGCACGCAATGGTATTACATCAGATGTGTTGACCCAACCTGCATTTGGCGTTTCCACAGTTCAAGGTTCAGAGGATTAGAACTTTTCAAAGTAGTTAACTTTGAAAAGAGACATAGTTGTTCAATAAATTTTATCACCTCTAACATGAGGAATGCAACTTCAAAAGTCATAGCGGAATACATTACAGACCTAGTACGCCATACACTACAAGAGATAACACCCAAATTTGTCATTGAAGAAATGAGAAGCAGATATGGCTTGCACATTGGTTACCACAAAGCATGGCATTCCCTCCAACACGCTTATAATGTCATAAGAGGAAGCCCAGAAAATAACTACACACTTCTACCGCAATATCTTCACATGATGAAATTAAGAAATCCTGGAACAGTTGCTAACATCAAATGGACCGCTGACAATAAGTTTAAGTATGTTTTTTTCGCGTATGGAGCATCAATTGAGGGTTGGAAACACTGCAGACCAGTAATGATGGTGGATGCAACCTTCTTGAAATCAAAATACCGCGGTTCTCATGATAGCAGTAGCAAAAGATGGAAACAACAGCATATTTCCTCTCACATTTGGTATTGCAGACTCTGAGAATAATGAATCCTACAGGTGGTTGTTCAGACACGTGAAAAAGGTGTTTGGCACGCGCAAAGACCTATCAATTCTTTCCGATCGCCACTCATCAATTGCAACTGCAATCAAAGAATTGTATCCAGATACCCAGCATGGAATATGCATCTACCACATGGAGAAGAACTTGCAGAAATATTTCCCATCCGAAACGATCCTATCACTGTTCTACAGTGCAGCAACTACCTACAAACAGGCAGAGTTTCGTACCTATATGTCACAGATACAACAAATCGACCCAAAAGCTGCAGAATACATAGAAGAAGAACCACCGGAAAGATGGGCACGTTCATTCCACACCAACAGGCGTTACAACATGCTCACAACAAACAATGTCGAGACAATGAATTCTGTATTGAGGAAAGCAAGGGAGTTGATAATAATGGCATGTATTGATTACATCCAGAACAAGCTGCAAAATTGGTTTTACCAGAGAAAATTGGACGCAACAGGACCGTCCCATGACCTGACATGTTGGGCTGAAAAGATTCTGCTTGAAAAGATAAGTAGAGGCTTCACAATGAAAGTAAGTACATTTTACCAACACACACTTCAATATTAGTTTGGTGATGCATAGTTTAATTTTAATCAAACACAAAAGTTATGCTGGATAAAGGAAGAACTATGACACTATTTTTATACTTCGTTCTGCCGGAAGGGGCAGACACTTATTTTAACTAGCATGGAATTATGCCGGTAAGGGATAACTATGACACTGTTTTTATGCTCACAATGAAAGTAAGTAAAATTTACCAACACACACTTCAATATTAGTTTTGTGAGCAATGTATAGTTTAAAATTAACCAAACACAAAAGTTGTGCTGGACAAAAGAATAACTATGACCCTATTTTATACTTAGTTCTGCCGGAAGGGGCAGACTCTTATTTTCACTGTACAAGAAGTATGCCGGAAAGGGCATAACTCTCATATAATCTGAAAATTGCCACAAAAAATATCACTCATTTATATTGTCAATTTCCACAGGTAGAAAACATAACTCCCGTCAAATTTGTTGTGAAAGATGAAGGATATCAATACAATGTAGACCTGAAGAATATGACTTATGAGTGCTTGGAGTTCTAAACTGACGAGTTACCATGCACACATGCCATGACAGTTATCGACAAAAGAAGTTTGCCAAAATCTACATACTGTGCGGACTGGTTCAAGAAACAAGCCTGCCAAGAGACATACAAAGGTGAAATACTATCAGTTGGAAATCAAGACTCATGGATTATTTCACAAAACATTATGGATATTAAAATAACGCCGCCTGATGTTAAAATAAGACCCGGAAGAAAACAAACAAAAAGATATCGCCCAAAAAGAGAATCGACCAAGTACACATACAGATGTGGTAGATGCAAGTTCTTTGGACACACTAGGGCAACATGTAACCACGGTCCAGCTCTCAATCCATATTCAAGAAGATACAGGAAGAGGAAATTGTCATCCTAACATCACACTCTTATACATGGTTTATATGAATTTATCTTATGATTCTTGACGCATAATGCACACTCTGCCTGAAAGAAATGACAAAACTTTGGTATTACTAAGACTGAGACTTCAAGCATCTTATCACTCATTTATTCTTCTGTCCATTCTTTCTTTTATTATTTTCTTTTATTAAGTTGTTATCTTCTTGTTGCTGATAATAAAAGACTATATAATAGCAACAGATAAATGTCCCTACATGAAATCTACAATTCTCTACCATAAAACATTGAGGAAAAAGAAAAAAAATCATCAACTTTAATTATCCAGTTTTATAATTTATGCCTCATGTGGCAGGTATAACAATTTTTGCCGGGAAAACAAAATTGGTATCTCAAAGACTACATCCTGGTAAGTTTAATAGATGTATGCCTTGGGACATAACAATATTGTTTCTGTCTGATGTTTTCAAGTTTTACATTTATGCCAGAATCGGCAGGTCTTCCGCTTACAAAATAAATAAGTATGACGTTAGGGGCATACTTATGTGCTTTGTTATTTATAAAATATTTTAAAATGCTGAAAAATTGGATAAAACATTAAGCACAATACAGTTAACACTAAGTAAAATATTTCATTCATTAATACTAAAATTTCATTCATACAAATTTTGGATTGGAAAAAAAAAAACAACAACATAGACTAAAAATAAAAATTCATTCATACTAAAATAACAATTATGGGGTCTCAACTAATCCCAATAAAATTCGTTCTGACTGGTGAAAAAAGTTAAAAGGTTTTGTCTTTGTTGCTGGTTGTGGCAAGTTCTCTGAACTTAATTTCTGCCGGAAAGGGTGGAACTTCTGTTTATAAAATGACAAACTATGCGGACCCCGGCAAACTCCTATTACATAACCACCATAAAGTTGTGATTTAAAGGGCATAACTTTGGTTTTCAACAAAATAACAGCTTTACGTCACAAATAATCCTCAATAAATGCATTTTGGCTGGTCAATAACTTCAAAGGGTTTGTCTTTGTTGCTGGTTTTGTCAAGTTTTCTGAACTTAAATTATGCCGGAATGGGCAGAAATTCTATTTACATAATGAGAAACTATGCCGACCCCGGCAAAATTCTATTACACAACCACCATGAAGTTGTGATGGAAAGGGCATAACTTGGATTTTCAACAAAATAACAGCTTTTATGAACAGAGAAGTTGAGATTAAAAATGAACACCATCAATTTACAAAGGGGCTTAAAGTTGAAATTTATAACACAAACAAACTATACAATCTTATAACATTTACAAAAAACACAAGGGCGCACGAAAAAAAAATTACACAGTGTAAAAATAACTAAAACAAACTATTTTTTTCCTTTCTTCACAGATCTAGCTCAACTAAAACAAACTATTGTTTTGCTTTCTTCACAGATCTTGCTCTCCTTTTCATCTCATATTCATACTCCATATCGTTATGCTCATGATAATCACTTCCAGCTGTATCTGGTGGCGTGTCATAACCCTTTTTCAGCTTATCTTTCCCATGACAAACCAAATTGATTGACCACTCTTTCATGTAGTCCATCAAACCAGAACCATCCCAATCAGCAGGATTTTCACCACTAATCAGCATATCAGCAAACTTGATCAAAAAACGACCACAATTATAATATCTGAAAGTTATAAAAGAGAGATGTTTTAGAACAACAGAAAACCAAAAACAATTAAAAAAAATCAACAAAAAACAATGGAAAAAGCTAAAAAAGATAAGAATGAAACGTACGATCCTTGCTTTGGAGAGGCAGCCCAGGTATATGTCAGATTACTGAAGTTATTGTATGATGGCCTGAATAATTGAAAATCATTAACCATCAACAACTTAGGGATCATACCACAGTAGGCCTCGAGAATGCAAACCAAACGATCATCATTATGATTGAGTGAGTTATAAACTACCAATTTATGCTCATCAATCATGAAAACAACAAGTACATAATGAGAAATTGCTTTAGGATCATCAGATCCTGGGCGAATAGGAATTAATACCCTGTCGACATTCTCCCATGATATACCACATTTTCCTCTTTGCCCATACACAATATTACTCAGCAAAAATGCATCATCACTGCCCCCAGCAAACCAGTGGTAATTAACCGAGTCTTGGTAGTATCTATTGATGTCAAATTGCACAAGCTGATCAAACATCATATCTATGGTTGTGTACTTAACAGCATTGGCAGCTAGAGGATGATACATCATTTTCTTCCTTAAATAATATAGCATCACATCAATATGCTGTGTTAAGGAAAAAAAAATAGCGATTCAGCAATAAAGAAAAAAAGAAGAAGCAAGAAGCAATAACTAATAGAAAAATAAGAAAAGAAAAAGTAAAAGACAATCACGAACCTAATCATTAAGCGCATAGACATCATGGTACAGCTCCAAAAAAAACATCATATATTTTGGCTCAACATCACCCAACTTATAAACTTCACTCAGTTGGTTCAACTTTCCAGGATACATTACCTCATCTTCTTCCCTGATTAAAGAAAAGGGAACAAAAATTAGAAAAATACAAATAGAAGTTTGGTTCACAGAAAGGAAATTTTATGAATAAGGTTTGCCGGAAGAGGCAAACCTTATGCTTCAAAAAGGGAAAAGTATGCCGGAAGGGGCAAGATTTAGGTTTCAAAAAGTAAAAGTATGCCGGATTGGGCAGAAAATAACTTTCCAAAAGAGATGAGTATGCCGGAGGAGGCAGAACATGAGTTTGCAATAAAATGTGAAAGTATCCCGGAAGGAGCAAGAGCTAAGTTTCAAAAAGTAAAAGTATACCGGTTTAGGCAGAAATATAACTTTGCGAAAAAAGGTAGTATGCCGGAGTAGGTAGAACAAGAGTTTGGAATAAAAGGGGGGATTATGCCAGGAGGGGCAAAAATACAGAGATTGTACTTAAAAGACTGAAAAGAAAAAAACATAAACCCAAAAATAAGCAAGAAAAATGCAAGAAAGCACACAATAACTAAAAACTTACCCAGTAGGCCGAAAGCTACTTGGTGGAAGATTTCGAGGATTGATAATTTTTTTCCAAAAGTTCACGACAAGTTTGCTTTTGAAGTAATGGCATAGGCACATCTTTCTGTACTGTTCATCCCAGTCACTTTCGTCCTTCCGTGACCCAAAAGGAAGATCGTTTGGTCCAGAATATAGCATCCATCCGGGTGCCGGGGTATCACCCACTACTTTCCTTTTCCTCTGGCGCCTTGTCTTCAAGGAAGATAGCACTTCCGCCACTTCAACAACAGGTTCTTCTTCAGCAATAGGAGGGGTTTGACTAACAGTACTCTTTTTGACAGCGGAAGAAGCGACATTTACAATATCTTCAAAGGACACATATCGAAAATTGTCCTCTATTCCTTGAGAGTTCTCACCCTTTCCATCAACAACAGCGGACTCCCTTGGAGTACTGACTTGAACTGGGTCTGCATTGGCTGGTTCGCTCCTCAATGGCTCAACCGCATTAATAGGCTCGGGCAGGTCTGCATTGGCTGGTTCGCTCCTCAATGGCTCAACCGCATTAATAGGCTCGGGCATAACACCAATACGAGGAACAACAGCGCGTTCATCACCCCCGTTAGAAACTTGAGCTTCAGGTGTTTCACGTCTTATATGCTCAAGATTTTCAAGTGTTGTTTGCTCAAGATTTTGAGCCATATCTCTTTTTGGTGGAGATACAATGGATTCTTCTTAATTGGCGTCACCAAACTGTTCACCGCCCAATTGTTCCTCCACAACAACTACATAAAGTAACAAATTAAGAAACACAACATCCGCCATCAAACCAAAAATATTAAAATAAAAAATTAACAAATTCTGCAAGGGGTAAAAGATTGAAAATTATGTCGAAACAAGCAGAAATTAGGTTCACAAAAAGGAAAATTTACGAACAAGTTCCGAAAAATATGTCGGAAGGGGCAAACCTTATGCTTGAAAAAGGAAAAAGTATGCCGGAAGGGGCAAGATTTAAGTTTCAAAAAGTAAAAGTATGCCGGAGTGGGCAGAAAATAACTTTTCAAAAGAGATGAGTATGCCGGAGAGGGCAGAACATGAGTTTGCATATAAAATGTGAAAGTATGCCGGAAGGGGCAAGAGCTAAGTTCAAAAACTAAAAGTATGCCAGTGTAGGCAGAAATATAACTTTGCGATAAAAGGTAGTATGCCGGAGTAGACAGAAAATGAGTTTGCAATAAAAGGGTTGATTATGCCAGGAGGGGCAACACTATCATTTGCATAAGCAAAACAGAAAAGAGCAAACAAAGTGTTAAAAACAACAAAGTATAAATATAAATTTACCGAAGGCAATTCAGCCTCAACATTTCCAGTTGCATTTCCTTCAGCTTGAGATACAATGGATTCATCATGATGAGGCGACACCAACGTATCACCCTCTTCTATCCTATCATCTCTGGCAGGAGATAAATCTCGTTCGAGATGATCAGAAACCACCACATCGTCATCTTGAATTTGCTCAAGATTTTCAAGCATATGTTCTTTCGGTGGAGATACGTTGGATTCTTCACGATTGGCGTCACCAAACTGTTCACTGGCAAATTGTTCCTCTACAACAACCTACATAAAGTAACAAATTAAGAAACACAACATCCATCATTGAAGAAAAAATATTAAAATAAAAAATTAACAAATTCTGAAAGTGGTAAAAGATTGAAAATTATGTCGAAACAAGCAGAAGTTAGGTCCACAAAAAGGAAAATTTATGAACAAGTTTTGAAAAATATACCGGAAGGGGCAAACCTTATGCTTGAAAAAAAGGAAAAGTATGCCGGAAGGGGCAAGATTTAAGTTTCAAAAAGTAAAAGTATGCCGGAGTGGGCTGAAAATAACTTCCCAAAAGAGATGAGTATGCCGGAGGAGGCAGAACATGAGTTTGCATATAAAATGTGAAAGTATGCCTGAAGGGGCAAGACCTAAGTTTCAAAAAGTAAAAGTATGCCAGTGTAGGCAGAAATATAACTTTGCGAAAAAGGTAGTATGCCGGAGTAGGCAGAACATGAGTTGCAATAAAAAAGGGGATTATGCCGGGCAAAACTATCATTTGCATATAGGGAAACAAAAAAGAGCACACAAGTGTCAACTACCAGAAAAGTGTGCCAGGCAACTTAGATTTAGAAAACAACAAAGTATAAATGTAAAATTACCAAAGGCAATTCAGCCTCAACATTTTCGGTTGCATTTATAGATTCAACTTGTTCAACATCTGTCTCCTACCCTTTTCAACATGACGAGGAGAATCAACATGTCGACGAACATTTTCAGCATCAGAAGCACTTTGGGATTCAAAATTTAACCCTGTTTTTTTGCAAAGCAGAAATCAGCTGATCCATCCGGGCCTTCTCCTTCTATTGATTATTCAAAATCCTATCCAATTTAACATCACAAACATTTTCCAGGAACTGCGAAAATAAACAAATACAGCAAAATGTTAAACTCAAGCGAAAAAAAAAGGAACAAAACTTTTACAGGAAAAACAGAGAGGACCCATGAGAAATACCTCAATGCGATGCTCTAGAGAAGAGCTTTCAGTGGATTTGCCAGCAATATTGGCATCTTCAGATTCACTTCCATCACCACTTGAATTGTCCGGAGATTCATCAACCACCCCTTTACCTCGCTATTGAAATAAAATCCATACAACAATAAAATAAATAATGACATCAAAACAGAAAAAAAAAACCACATTAAAAGTTGACACGAAAAGTAAAGGGCAATAAACACCATTACCTTTCCACTCGTGTACTCTTCGGATACAAGCAATTTCTTCACATTATTGAAATGTGGAGATTTATTGCTGACATACGACAACATCAGAGGTTCACGACAATTGCCAATAATATCAACATATTGTTTGCGATAGTCATTGAACATAGACCAAACCCAAACACTAAAGCCAAAAACAAAACCAACAACACCATAATCAATGGTATGTCTGTTTATCCCTTGCTTATATATTGATTTGAAACACCTCAGGAGTTCGGCAAAACACAAAGACCCCCATTAAACTGCTCAAAAAATTCACTGTCCTCTATGTATACAATATGCTGCCACAATACCTTTTTATCAATTCTACCGCCCAATAAAACACGACCAAGAATGTATACCTCTGCTAGCATCACCGCATCAAGGTCATCTTCAAAATCTACATTTTCAGCACTCATCACATTCGTCAAATCCCTCATTTCCAAATTCCTTTTACCATCTTCAACACCAAAATATCTTTTCAAAAGACGACTGCCATTGATTTTATTATATTTAGCATAGAAAGATCTAGGAGGTTCAGTAATTGATAACCCAGTGACTCTCTTAAATGATTGGTCTGTAAATGTCACAAGTTTATCTTGTATATTAAAATGCATTTCATTTGTTTCAGAACACTGAACTTCCGACAACAACATAAAATTCACCAAGATAACCGACATTTTTATATTATGTAATTCCATAAATTTCCCAAAAGGACGATTCTTCAAAATTACCAACTGTTCTTTTGTAAGAAATTTCTCAACAAATTTAACAAACTTTTCATCCCCTCGCCATACAACACTGATGCGTGTGTCCGTCCACTCTTCCGGAGGAATATAATAGTCAGCAACTTGTCCAAATTGTCGTCTCATGATTTAGCACACTGACATGAGCAAAACATAAAATTCAATCAAGAAAAAAAAAGGGAAAAAAAAAACACATAAAAAACATTACCAACAAAAATACATTACCACAATGCATTACCAAAAACGTAAAAGGAAAAAAAAAACAGAAAACCCTAGTCAAATAAAATACAGACACAAACAATTGAAGGAAATAACTTATCAACAAGTAATAAAATAGTAACTTATAACTTACAGATGAAATTGAAACCCCACTAAGAGAAATCAATGAATGATAAAGATGATATAGGAAACGTGACAAAGCAACTGCCTTCTTAAGCTTTAAAGTGAACAAGCGAAAATAAAAAGTAAATTACAGGAAGAGCGGGCAAATATATATTGAACAATTTTTTTTTTAAAACTGCACACGTGCTAACCACGTGACAAAACTTATGCCGAAAGCGGCATAATGTAAGTGTGTTAGGAATAAAAGTTTGCCGTTGTAGGCATAACTGTGTGGCTTTATATAAAAGTTCAAATTAGTCCATTTTAAATTGAAATAACTGTTGAAACGATTGGATTTCAATTGAATGAGGATACGGGGAGTTTTGCAGTTTTTTCTAAAAAAAAAAACAAAACAGTTAGTGAAATTTGAATTGAAGTAACTCTTGCAATTATTGACAAAAATACAAAGAGTTTTTCAGTTTTTTTTTCTTTTTTTTTTTAAAGAATTAATACATTTTCAATTGGAGGTAAATGTAGCAATACCTATTAGAGATATTGGGAATAAGAGTCACTTTTTCATTATTATTTTTTATTTCTAGCGAAAAAAAAACTGTTACTACGAATTTAGAAGTATGCTGGAAGGGGCATAATTTCTGTTCCCAACGGATAAACTTATGCCGGAGGCGGCAAGATTAAAATTATTGATTTTTTTTTTTAAAACCAAAAATAGTTACTCAAATTTAAATTGGAGTAACTGTCGCAACTATTGACAAAAATACAAAGAATTTTTCAGTTTTTCTTTCCTTTTTTTTTTTAAACAAAATAATTAATACATTAATTGGAAGTAACTGTCGCACTTATTCGAGATGTTTTGGAACAAGAGTCACTTTTTAATTATCTTTTTTATTTTTAGGAAAAACAATTACTTCCATCTTAGAAGTATGCCGGAAGGGGCATAACATCTATTGACAAAATGGCAAAAGTATGCCGGTTAAGGCAGACTACAGAACACTGTTTGAAAAAGTGAAACTTCATGATATGTACAGAAATGAAAGACCAATTTACATATACATCATTCGAAAAAGGGAGAAACACAAAAACATAACACTTGCCGTAAATAACAACAAAAAAATCAATTCACTTTCCTAACTCTTCTGCAGTACAGTATATATCTTCAACAGCAGAACTCAACCGTTTCTCAACTGGAATACTGCTTGGTGTAAGCAAATACCAATTAGGATAACCATCATCTTCTTTGTTTCCATCTTCACATCTCGGACGTTTTTTACTACCATCATCTTCTTTGTTTCCATCTTCGCATCTCGGACGGTTTCTACTATCTTGAACAGCAGTTGCTGCTTCATTTACATTTTGTGATGCTTCATTAGAAGAAAACACATAATCTCCGCATTGAAAAGCATTATTAATTGCAGCAATTTCTTTAACGCGGTCTTCATTTTCTTTCACAAATTCCTTTTCAAACTGAGAAAGAGTTTGAGTTTTATCAGACAGTTGACTTGATGAAGAAACAATAGCATCACAGAGCATATCGAGCATGGGAGACGTCTCATTTTTTGTAGACATTGCTTTACAAAGCATATTCTCCTCTTTTCCAATATGTGCATCTAACTTCACCTCATCATTCACTGAATAACCCAAATCAGGTTGTCTTTTACCAGATGCACAAGCTTTACAAGATTTATTTTCGCTATGCAGTCGAACTAAACTTTCAACACAATGCATCACATAATCAAATTTACTTTCCAAACTGTTAAGTCTACTTTCTAAACAAGTTCTTTTAGCACTTTCAGAACCTACTACACATGACTTTGTTTCATCATGTACACGAACTAAGCTATTCACAGCATTAATCGCGCCAACAAAATTTTTATCCAATTCTTCGAAACGGCTATCCAAAGACTACAAAAAAACAAAAAAACTAAAATTTAAACAAACAAGAAAGGAAAATGAGAATAAACAAAAACAACGAATGCAGCATGCAAAGTATACATATCATATTAACAAACTCAAAAAAAAAAAAAAGCCATACCTTTACTTGATTGACAATTGTAGATCGTTCATCATCAAGTTGCTTCTTCACACTAGACAAAACACCCTGTATAACAGATCAATAAAACAACACATTACTTTTGATGTCACTAAATTAATGTTGAACAAGTATGCCGGAACCGGCAGAACTGAAGTCTGAAAATGAAAACAGTTTGCCGGTAGGGGCAGAATTCAAATATGAAAGGAGAAATGTATGCCGGAAGGGGCAGATTTTAAGTTTGCAAAACCAAAAAATATGCCTCAAGAGGCATAAACTTTCATTTCCAAAACCAAAACAGAGAAGACTGCAAAATGTGTTACCTACTAAAATTAGTCTCAAAATGAGAACAGTATGCCGGTAGGGGTAGAACTGAAAATATGAAAGCAGAAATGTATGCCGGAAGGGGCAGATTCTACGTTTGCAAAACCAAAATGTATGCCTCAAGGAGCATAAACTTTAATTTCGATAACCAAAACAGAAAAGACTACAAAAATGTCTCCTACTAAAATACTATACCACAAGGCCTCTAACTCAGAATTCAGTTAAACAACCAAAAACACAAAAAGCAAAGTACAACTTACATCAACTATCTGAGAAGTAACTTCAGATGGCAAAACCGCATGGGAAGAACAAGGGCCTGAATCATCAGGAAATTTAAGTGCAACTGGATAATCCAGCATCTCTTGTTCCGTACCAACAACAACAGCATGGACAATAAATTTCTTGAATCTCTATAACACAATATAAACACATCAATTTAGACAAAAACACAAAAAATAACAAGAGGGAAAAAGAACCAAGAAAAAGAAGCATCAACAAAAGGGAAACACATACTTTTTCAGCATGGAAGAAATTATCAGTAATAACTTTATAATCAACTTGCTTTGAAGGACCCCAAGACAACATACGAGGAGACTTCAGACCATGAAAACTTGAAAACCCTCGAAAGATAGGGAAAACCTCCAACAGCCACACATTTAAAGCGTAAGGGAAACCACTAATCATATAACGTGTAGATGGCATGCTCTTGAAAGTCTTCACACAACCACGAATCGACGGTACCAACCAATTAAAACTAAGAGAACCCCAAGGATAAGACACCCGAAGACTGTCATCGTCAATTATCTTCATTAGATGACCTTTAACAACACATTTCTCGTTACGACCCAACAAAACCCTCTCCAATATATAGACCTCAGCAAGTCTAACAGGATCACTAGATCTTTCCCAAAAACCACCAGTACGATTACTTGACTTGATCTGTAAGAAACTCTTGAGATCACACAACCTTATTCTATCCTGATTTGGAAAATAAAGTCTCAACAATCTATTTGGTCTGCTAGACACAACACTAAAATCGCCAACACAAGAATCCAACCCAGTAATAAGATGGAAAGACTCAGAATCAAATACACACACGCGATCAAAAATCTTAAACTTTAACACACTATCATTACTAGATGAAAGTTGCGATAAGATCAAGCAATGGAAAATACTATCACTCAGGCGGACATTAACCAAATCCATAAACTGTCCAAACACACCCTTTTTCAACAACTCCAATTGAGAGACACTCAAAAAGGACAAAATCAAACTCCGAAAATGAAAATCACCACTCCACATGCCACCTCCTTCAACCCAGTGTTCAAACTTAACCAAGGGATGTTCCTCCTATAAAAGAAAAATTAATGTCAACAGAAACCAAGAGTTTACATAAGAATAAACCAAAAATGAGAATGAAAATAATTAACATATACCATAATAAAAAATCAGCCCCTAGATTGGTACACAAATACTTGCATAATAGAAGAAAGAACCAAAACACATAAGATTGCATAAAAAGCCAACATTATTAACAAAACAACACCAAAACACATAAAGATTGCATAAAAACCAAAATTATTAACAAGACAACACCAAAAAACCAAGACACATAAATTAACTTAATTCATGAAGTTATGCCGGAACCGGCATAACTTCAGTTTCAAAAAGCAAGAGCTCTGCCGGACCCGGCATATGTTGCCTCAGACAAACACATTCTTCACAAAACCCAGATTATTAAACAAAAACAACAGCAACAACATAAAACAACTGTTCACAGGCAAAACTTCAAAGATTCAACAAAGAGAAAACCAAAACTCATATCAAAATCAACTAAAACATATTACGACATTCATAATACGACATTCAAAAAACCAGAATATATACATGGAGAACGAAACTAAAGTTCAAAAAATCATACAGACACTGTAAAAAAAAACACTATAATTGTAAATAAAAAAGGATCAATTAAATATAAAAAACAACGAAGACAAAGATATCAATTCAACAAACAATAATTTAACATAAAAACAAATATTGAAACGAGCAAAAGATCCAAATTCGTACCTAAATTTTAGAACAGATAAGACAGACACAAAACAGAGGAGGAACGAAGAAGCAAAATAAGAAAAGAAAAGGGCAAATGACGAAATAGAAAGGGTTTTAATGGGGTAAGGGTAATTTAGTCAAAAAAACATTCATTAAACAGGCGGAAGGGGCAAAAATTAAAGAAGGCATAAATGAGGGGCAAAATATAAAGACCAGCCCAAAAGAAGGGCACTCCGCTCAAAAAAAAGATGTGGAGTCAACCTGCTAGCCCATAATATAAACAAAGGACATTTGAAAAAATATACTAGGTCATTTGCACTTCTTTTCCCTCTTTTGTGTTCGTCTCTAATTTTTTGTCCCTCGTAACAACTACTCCCTCTGTTTCAAAATATTTGTTTGGTTTTGACTTGACACAAATTTTTAAAAAATAAATAATACTTTTGAATCTTATGGTTAGGGCTATTCACAGTTTGATTAAAAACCGATCCAAATGGAAAATCAAAACCAAACTGATTAAATAAATAGATATTTACTTGGGTTAGGTTTGGTTTGGTTTTGAATTTTTAAAAACCGATAATATTTGTTATGATTTTGGATTTACTAAAAGTAAACAGAAGAAAAAACCGAACCGAACTGACAACTTTTATACGTAATTTTTATAATTATATATATACAATATATTGGTTTTTATAAATATTTTTATATACTTTTTAAGAGAATTTTTATTTATCTTTAATAGGCTAATGAACTTTATACTGTAAGTCGATTTTAAAAAAAGAAATTCATGAATTTAAACTCATTTATTCAAAGAAACAATTATATGAGATTTGCCTAGATTTACTTTTTGTATTTCTTATAAACTTTATTCACATAGTTAAAATCATAAATCTTAAGTCATTTTCTCCATGATGCAAGAAACTATAGCTACCACAATAGGGTAATAACGGATTATAAGTTGAAAAATGATAGAAAATTCTCTCATAATTGTAGGAAAAAAACATGAAAGAGAGAAATACCTGTAATTTTCTTAAAAACCTAAAGCCCCACGCAAACCCGACCCAAACCGACTACAACCAAACCGATGGATATGTATTATATTTTGTTTGGTTTGATTTTAATAATTTTAAAAACCGATTAGATTCGTTTGGTTTTTGTTTTAACCTAAAACCGACCCATGAACACCCCTACGTAGTTGTGGTCTTATTTTAATATAGAAGTGCTATTGGGACACCATGAGTGGAAAGTAAAAGAGTTAGACATTTCTTCATAATATCTAACTCTTTAACTTTCCACTCATGGTGTCCCGATAACACTTATATATTAAAATAAAAGGCGACACTGTGTAACTGAAGGCACCGATTATCTAAGTGTGGAAAAAAATTCTTACCCTTCATGGCACTCTAAGTCATTTTTCTATTATTGATAAATATCTACATAGATTCACCGTTCTTCTCAACAAACAGAAATTAAGCACCTCAAGGCGTTATACTTGGTTTGGTGACCTCTTAATCATGAAGTCTTGTAACTTGCTATTTTAATTCCTTTGACTCCACAAATTCATAATATAAGTACCAAATAAAAATATACTAAGTTTCTAGCAGTATATCGATATCAAAGTCTAACTCCCTATTAGGTGATACTCTAGAACTTAAAGTACACCAGAAACCCATTAATCACTAAAACTAGTTCAATAGTTGGTTACTCAACTATGAACTCGAGTTATAATTAGATACAACATATACCTTTTACGCATTATATCTAGAACTTTTACTAATGGGGTAGTTTTGCATGTATACGTACCAACAACAACACAACAACAACAACAAGCCCAGTATAATCCCACCATGTGGTGTCTGGGGAGGGTAGAGTGTACGCAGACCTAACCCCCACCTTGAAAGGTAGGGCGGCTGTTTCCGAAAGACCCTCGGCTCAAGAGATGAGAGCAAGAGAGGAAAAACAAGACAAAAGGTTAGATAGGACGAAGCATGTCGAAAACAATATGAAAGCAAGGAATAACAAAAGTGAGAAAGTCATGGTAGAACAGCCCGGAAAGAAAGGAGCATTAACTACTATAGATAACTAAGATAACCAAAGTACAACGGCCCAACAAATATAAGCAGCAATCAAATGCAGAAATCAAATGACAATAAACAAATGAGCAAAACTACAACTACTATGGTGAAAGGATTAGCCACCTAGCCTTCTATCGTAATTTGAGTCCTCCACAACCTCCTATCTAAGGTCATGTCCTCGGTGAGCTGAAACTGTGCCATATCCTGTCTAATCACCTCTCCGCAATACTTCTTCGGCCTCCCTTTGCCTCTCCTGAAACCGTCCATAGCCAACCTCTCACACCTCCGTATTGGGGCATTTGTGTTTCTCCTCTTCACATGCCTAAACCATCTCAGCCTCACTTCCCGCATCTTGTCCTCCACCGATGCCACTCCCACCTTGTCTCAGATATCTTCATTCCTATATACGTACCAAGTGACTCCTATATACTCTGTCAGTCCCAGTTTATGTGATACACTTTTCTTTTTAGTCTGTCCCAAAAGAATGATACATTTATATATTTAGAAATAATTTAACTTAAAACTTCCCCGTTTACCCTTAATGAAATTATTTACAACCATGCAAATATATATGGCTTATTTAAGACCACAAGTTTGAAAAGTCTTACATGTCTTCTTAAACTATGTGCCTTGTAATGACTCGATAGGTCGTTATGTGCCTTTTGACCATTTTGCTCTTGTTGATCAATTCCCGAGATTATAAAGCGTTTCTAGTGAAAACTGAAGGATTTAGAATCCTTAAGTGAAAGCGATTGACCTATAGTTGACTTTTGGGTAAATGGACCTTTTTCGGATTTTCGTCGATTCTGTGAGGCCCGGTGGGTTGATTATAACTTGGTGAGATGGATGGTTCGATTATCGAGGAATTTGATTGCATTATGGGTACTTGGTTGGAACTTGATTTTATCCATTAGGGGTTGACTTGGTAAATTAGACTTTTGTTGGAAAACCCGAGGCCACGGGTGAGTTCGCATCGTGTTTTTATGTGTGTGTGTGCATATCTAGTTTGTGTATGGGGGGCCTCTGATTGATGTAGGAATTTCGGGAAAGACTTGCAAAAAAACCAGATTTTGTTGGTTCTGGTGTGACCGCTGCGGCAGGCTTGGTGCCGTTGTAGCGGGACTGCCATGGCGGGGTTTTGACCGCCATAGCGGTGGCAAGGACTTTCTTTGATTCCGCCATGGCGAATGGTCTGACCGCTATGGTGCAGTCCCGGCCGCCACGGCGAGGGATGGCCTTTAATGATTTCCGCTACGGCGGGATTGCCATGGCGATCCTAGTGACCGCTGTAGCCGATCGACGGGACTAGAAACTCATTTGATATTCCTAAGTTCAAACCATTAGTCCAACACTTGTAAAATCTAATTCTAAGAGCTTGGGGAGACTAATATTGAAGAAACTTGGTGGTATCATCTTTGGGGGTAAGTTCCAACCCATTATCTTGCTTATTTACCTTTCTTCTTTGAGTTTCCATGGTAGTTTAAGGTCCTAGAGTGGTGGGTGATGAGACCTAGGCTCCTAGTCATGAAACCTGTAGTATAAATTGATTATTGTTGATTAACTTACTATTTATATCATCTAGAAGTGTAGATTAACACATTCTAGGATTGAATTGCTTGATTGTCTAAGAATCTAATTATGAGAACTAGGGTTTCACCCAAATTTGGGGTTTTTGACTAATTGATGAAATTGAAGGGTCTAATGTGATTAGAAACCCAGGAATTTAAGGATTATGATTGTTGGGACTATGGGTAAGGTAATTTCACCCTTAATTTTCCATTTTGCCCTCCTGACTCATTAAGGGTCTTTTAAGTAACCTTTCCCGAATTAATTTCTCGTTCGATTAGTTGGTTTTCATGGTCATTTACTTATTTGCGATGTTATTTACTAAACTACCATCATTCTGAGGTGCTTCGAAAACAGAAGGCTCTTGTGGAGTAGTTCGTGGCTCCTGTTCTGTATTCGAGGTAGGTTACAACTGACCTTAGTTAGATTTTATTTAGCGAAATGTATACATTGTGTAGAATTGACAGGAGAAAGCATGGATATGTATTCAAACATGATTTCTGGTTGGATATTACCTAGGTTGGTATGACTTCTGACTATGTGGGTTTGTCGCCGTTATTTACATATTGTGATTGGTGTGTTTGTATTCGTACTGTGGTGATTTGGGATGGTATTTTATTAGGTTGGTTGATTGTGGATTATTGCCTTGTTATTGTGATTAGGCTTGTTAACTTAATTGTTGTGTTGTGATACGTGTTGCATTCATTTCTCTCTTGTTGTGTTATTTATCATCGGAGAAAGGAAGGATAATGAGATTAGGCCTGAATCGTGTTGTATAATTATGATGATATCATGCATCCCATAAATTCTCATTTCATATGTATATTGATATTGAATTATGACTTGGTACTGATGATACATGAGAAAATGGAGCACTTTGGTGACACGAGACTTAGTTGTGAGGTGTACTTGTTATATTTGGAAGTAAAAGGTGTCATAGACTCTTTATGTTGATTGATATGGTTTGTATGATTCATTCCATGGTTGAGCTGATTTATCTAAGTCCTGATATGGCTTATAGCATTGTGACTTGTACTTTCATTGGCATTTGATTTCATTGATTTATCATGCTTACTTTTGAGTTGGAGTTTCATATTGGGGTTCTAGACTTGAACCATATTTTGAATACTCATCTTGCATACAATATATGTATATAAGTCACATCTGATAGGGATATATATATATATAAGGCACATTAGACAGGAGGTGAGGATGTGGCCTATTTGTGAATCGTGATACGAGATCTGTTCCGGAGCGAGTCGACTCGTGATCCGATGTATATTCTGGAGCGAGGGTACATGTCTCTCATGGGCCATGACTATTGAACTAACAATGCCTTTAGCATGTGTGTACAGATTTGAGGTATTTGGTCAATGCATTGCATAACATTGCATTATATTCTGCATCATCATATGGCTCTTCACGTTTGATTTGGTATGGTCTGTTTGTATGATTGTGGTGGCATAGATTGGATTATGGACTAGGTCAGATTATGGAGTAGTGACTCTGTCTAGGTTTAGAACTTAGTTTTGTGATTATCGTTTGAGATTATTGAGACTCGACGGACTTGTGGTTTAGAAGTTTAATCTTAGGTTGTGATTCAGTTATGAGATATTCTGTGACCTTGGTTTGGTTATTATGTGCTTGTCTGCTTATCTTGTTGATTTTATGCTTATATGCATACTCCGCAAATCCATGCCCAATCTAGGTCTAGGATCGTAAATAATAAGCCCTATGGAGTGTTTTAAGGGTTAAGAGTGGGAAAAATCAATTTCGGATAGAATTAGAAAACCGTGGGCCAGGGAAGGAAGCGGACCGCTATAGCTGTCAAGGGACCGCCATAGTTGTACCGCTATAGTGATCAAATAACTTCCGCAGCGGTCGATACGGGGCAGTGACCGCATTTTTGGTCACTTAATTTATTTTACCCTCCTTTTTAATAAAAGACTCCCAGAGGCTGCTCTTAGGTTTCCATATGAAAGAAAAACCCTTAACACTAAGAAAAAGAGACCTTTCTATTTCCTCCCCACCATTCTCTATGACTATTACCTCTCATGGATTCGGATGAAGGTTAGGAAGATGAGCAATTCATGGGGATTCAATTAGTTGTTCATCAAGTAGGTAGGTTATGGTTTACGTGAGTTAGACTTTGATTAGCGAATCGTATATACTTTTAGAGTTGACGGAAGACTGCATGATTAGGTCTTCGGACATGGAGTTTGGATGGACATATTCTCTAATATAACTAAAATCATGTGTAAATAGTAGCAAGGGTAACAATGAATAATTATTGAATGGGGAGTGCTATCATCACTGAGAGGTACTTTGTTGTTTAAACTATGCATCCATAGGAGTGAGTAATTTCCGTCTTTATTCTAGTTGTATTGAAATATTCACATGGTTGTCTTTCTGGTTAACAAGAGATTCGTATTGAGAGGACCTAGGTATTCAGGATTAGTACTACGCCCATCAAGGGCATGATTCATGACTTGTTTGATTTATTGCATCATTGCATTGCATGGGTTATGAGGAAATACATGGAGCAGGAAAGGCTGAGTATGAGCATTTGTGTTATCTGGTCTTACGGTTAATTTGGGTACGAGAAATTTATATGATATGGATCCGCATCCGAGGTTCTTTCTGGAGCAGAGGATTTATGGCTCGGGTCCGATGAGTATCCGGAACGAGTGGTACATGGACACCATGGGTCCTCTGCAGATCATGACTACTGAGCAATGACATCAGTTAGCATGTATGTACAACGTGGTTGGGCCCTTGCATCATATTCTGCATTGAACTACATCTCATATTTCTATATTATGCAAGTGTAAACTGCCAGTCATTTATATTGCTTATTCACCTCTATGATTTCGTTGAGGTTGTGTGTCGAGTGGTGGCTAATATAGAGATAAGTGTAGTAGCGGATTTCATACAGTGAGCTATTCCCTAGGTGCATCACATCGTAGTAAGTAAATTGAGTAGATGAACTTCATGGACAAAAAGGGTAGAAATTAGAGGATAGGATGAACGTGGAGACGAGATTTAATAAGTTGGATGGAAGGAAGGGAACGATTGTGATTAATTAGAACACATGTAATTCTTGGGAATAAAATAAGTAAATTGTTGGAATAGAAGGGTAGAGGGTGATAATGAAGGAACCTATATTGACAATTCCGAGAGCCTTGACTTATTTGTTTATCTTATTGACTTTATATTGTGTTGCGTGAACTAATCTTAGTCGACCTATGATGTTTACCAGTACGGGTGGTGTACTGATACTACTCTTACTACATTCTTTTGGGTGTAGATATGTTGCAGGTTTCTAGTGAGTTTCGTCGTGTAGATTTATCAGGCATCTTCATACAACCTCGCTCATCTCACTCCAGGCGGAGGCTATGTCATTTATTTTGTCTTTCCGTACAGTAGGAGCTCTTGTACCTGTCTAGACTAGATCAAAAAAAAATTCTTTTCAGTTTTATTATATTTCAAAACATAGTCTGTACGAAGCTTTTACTTTAATCTTGTGATTTTTAAGAAATTGTTTGTTGTAAACTGGCTGAATGTTTGGTTTGGTTAGTAAGGGTTTGCCTACTAGGTTAGTAATATGGTAGGTGCCTGCACGACCCGTGGGTTGGGTCATGACAGTTGGTATCAGAACTTAGGTTACCAGTCTCACAAGTACAAGAGCAAATGTCCAGTAGAGTCTTGTGGAATGGTACGATGACCTCCGTACCCGTCCGCAAGAGGCTATAGGGCATCTATAAAGTTTCCCTTTTATTCATTCTATCGTGCTACCCCATTATTGCGTCGCCTAATTGGATCCAATTGGTATCTAGTTGATTCCAATTGGTATCTGGTTGATTCCAATTGGTGTCTTGATGGGAAAATTGGTATCTGTCAATTCCAACTGGTATCTCTCTATCTATTGATTCAAGGATGACTTCCCATGAGTGGGTGCGCTCTAATCATGTGCACGAACGAAAATTTTTGTGATAAGTGTAAGATTTACAGTTTGTGTGCTTATTTTAGGACGGTTGGCAAGTTAATAACGCGTTCGTACTCGTAGGTGGAAACCATGTTTTTACGCGCTAAGCAATTAAGTGAACCCCTACGCGATTCGAGCTGGTGGGCAAAAGTTTCACCCATTAGCACTGTAGCACCGCTGCAGCGGTACGGGGACTTCTACAACGGGCTCGCTATAACGATCATCGGACCGTTATAGTGGACCTAAACTTCTGCAAGGGTCCGTTATAGCGAGAATCTCACCGCCATAGCGGTACCGCTGGAGCGATCAAGCGACCGCCATAGCGGTACCCTAAGACGAATAGCCTTTTCGTTTCTCCCCTGTTTTTCCAACCTAAATGATTTGTCAACAAACCAAGAAGAAAAGGATTCCAAAGCAAATACATACATAAAAGCATCTGCCCAACTAGGGAAATTGTCTTATGAGCACCCTTAAACTGGGGCACCCGCACCAAAATAACCAAAAGTAAGGTTATCCAAACATGCCAAAAACAACCAAAAACAAGAAATTTTCAGAACATTAAGCCCTACCAAGGAAATGATTACCAAAGCTGATAAAAAAAAGGAGAGGGTATCTAAGCCACTCCTCAGCTAGTCGCCTCATCAAAACCATCCTCCAAGTCACTAGAATCCTCGCTGCCAAGTCTGGACGCGCTAAGAAATGAGAACTAGGAGGCATATTTGGTAGTCACCTTGGGAGGCTTCACCTTCGGGACTAGGGCCTTCAAGAGATTCTTGACACCTTTCCATATCTTCACTAACAGCTTGTCCCTAGCCCGACTCTTCTTCTTCTCCTTGTCTAAGTCATCCCGGAGATATATGTGGGCCTGAGCCAGGGATCCATAGGCGCCCTGCAAGGCATCCACAACCTCTTCCATCTTGGTCTGGGTCTCTATGTACCTCTTTATTTGCTCAGTAGTAAAATATCCAGTACCCGCAGCACTGCTAGACGACCCGGCCTCCATGGAAAGCCGCACAAACCCTATCATGGTCGCCTTCACCGCAGCCATATCTACCTCCATACGCTCCAGGGTGCCCGGGGTCTGTGACTGACCACTCCCGGCCTGTGGGCCACCGCCGTCATCGCTGTCATCCGAGCCAGTCCTATTTCTTTTGCCTCTGCCCCGTGCTCCCTTGACCTTCAGTAGGTCCAAGGCGACATCACACTCCACATAGAGGTCCCTAGGCTGCATAGGCACCCCAGCATTGCGGCAAAGATAGGTAATCAAGGATGGAAACATCAAGCTCGGGCCAGCCTTGGCCACAAAACCTCGCCACTCCTTGATCACCTGTATCCCCACATTCACGGGCACGTTATCCAAGATACAAGCCACCATAAAGGTCTATGGGTAAGTGACATCAGTAATATTACTCGAAGGGCGGACCCGTCGGGCAACGAGGTTCAGCCACCTCCGAGCCTCAGGAGTAAAGTGTCGACTCTTAATGGCCGAACGGGTGACAACCCAGGTAGCCTTCCTCCTCTTTGACTCTTTCACCAACATCCTCACCAACCATGGCTCGTTTCCATCACGGTCCTTGGTCCTAAGCTCATCCTGTGAAGGGTTGGGCAGCCCATGAACAACATTGAGGGCCTCAGCACCTACTTCTACGTTGACCCCTCTGATAATAATTTGCGGCTCTGGGACAATCCAATCCACGATAGGGAGCATAGCATAGAACTCCCTGACCCAGTTACAGTTGATATTCCCGGGCTTCTCGACAAACTGACCCCAACGCATGCGGTGTAGAGTCTGATAGAAATCCGGGGCCAGCTCCTCCACCGGTCCATAATGAAAACCCGCTCGTGAAGTAGGACCTTAGTCTGCTGCTCCATGTAACGCCTCTTACAAGTATGGGAGGGGAACTTGATGTATGCGGGGGAAGCTGGTGGTTGTCGTCCTTCTTGTTGTTGCTGTGAATCTGCCATAGTAGAGTGAGAGAGTTAACCTAAAAAAGAGGAAATCAGAGTTAGAATAATGTGGCGCTAAGAGTTAGCAGTGATATACCATGCATGGAGAAGTATAAAAATCCCAACTTTCAGTTCTGCCTCAAGCGGCGACGATGGTATGACCGCTGCGGCGAAGCCGCTATACAGTAAGAGGGCCATTACAGCGGACAAGGCGTCACTATAACGTTGCCTTGTCGCTGTAGTGGGATCACTATAGCGAGCAGGTGACCGCTATAACGGTTACCTCCTAAACAGAAGGGCCGCTCCTAATGATCAATGGAAGGACCGCCGCAGCTGCCCATGTTCTCCAGTCCGAAAAATTCCCTAACCCAACCTTTAGCAAACCCAAAATTTCGCCATGGTTTCCCTATTTTTGTCATGGATTAAGTAGTATGATAACATGCATGACTTTTACAACCTATAACACCCTATTCTAACTACAATGGGTACCAAAATTTTAAGCAAGAACATCGAAAAATTGCATCACTACCAAACATCTGTTACACCTCGGAAAATTTCTCGCTAACGTACAGTGAATAGGATAGCGAAGGTCACGACGTATACGATGATTTGATAAGTAATAAATAGCATTAGATAACCCTAATCGAGATTTAATGACATTTAACATAAGGGAAGGAAGTTGTTAATGGAAGCCCGGACATGTTGTGCGTCGATTTACGAGCATCGAATTAATGATAGCTTAATGATGCTTTAGAGAAGAGTTATAATGCCCCTTATATGGTTAATGAAGTGTGAAACAAGTGTTAAGAAGGTTGTATAAGGATTGGAGACCAAACGAAACGACGAGAACAACTTCGGAAAAGCTGTGAGTTACACGACCACATTATACGGCCGGTGGAACTTTATACGGACCGTATAACCCAAAAGCAGCAATGGTTTCCAAGGTGGTGAACCACGACCACTTGTACGGACCGTGCAATGTTCCACGGACCGTACAAGTGTTCGTGGAAGTCCCGACGGGCTGAGTTATTCCAAGTATTTAAATGTGATCCCACTTCATTATACTCATTCTCCTCACTTCTCCACTTCTCTCCAAGCTTCTAGAGGGTTCCGCACACACTTCATATACAAGAATACAAAGGAAAGCAAAGATCAATATCAAGAATTCAAGTGAATCAAGTGCAAGAAGCTCACTAGGGTTCCTCCAAGTCAAGAATTCTCTTGGGAGTGAAGCTAGGGTTTTCTCCAAGTGAAGTATTGCCAACCAAAACCCGTTCCTACGCATTCAAAGGTGAGTTTCATGATTTTTCCATGTTGTTTAAGGTATGGAAGAGTTGAAACACTTCGATTATGGAAGGAAATGGAAAATGGATTACAAAATATGGAATTTGTGGTAATTGTGAATAGTAGATTAATATGAATCATGAATATTGATATGATTGTGATTGTAATTACGTTATGAATAATGTTAGGAGCATGAGAGAAACATTAGACGAGAACAAATGTAACGTTGTATTATGATTATGGATGACCTTGAGAGGAAATTGTGGGGATTGGATAATGATGAATTTGACTAAAGTCATTGATGATGATATTATGAGTGTTATTATTGACGTTTGGGAGTTGATATATGATATGGGGGAAAGTAGTAGAAACAAAGGAAATGCTGCCCAATTTTCCCTAGAAATAGTAAGCACGTTTAAGTAATCGATTAGCTAATGTTAATGCGAATTCTCTTGAAGGTGAAAACGTGAGCATTGGAGGAGGACAAGTAAGCGATAGAATAGCAAAATGAAAGAGGTATGTAAGGCTAATCCTTTCCTTCTAAGGCATGAATCTTCTTAATTTTCCATGATCTTCCTATATGATGGAAACTATGAGTCCAAGAATATACAAAGCTACATACGCATATGATTAAGAAAGGAAATACGATACGAACATGATAATGATGATGATGAATATAAGTATGAAAAATCCTAGAGTAATATAAGATGTCCATGAAGCAAATGATCCTAAGTATTGTTTCATTGATGATTTTCCTTATGTACACTCACCTTAAAATGCTAGTTCCTCCAAGGTGAGACATGATGATTATGACTACTCCATAACGTAGTCGGGGGTTCACGACCTTATGTCACCTCGACATAGCCATAGTTGCCTTCAAGTTCTAATGTATGTTTTGATGATAAATGTATAATGATTCTAAGTCATGATATGTCTATGAGATGATCAATAATGTAAGTTTATAATATGCCTATGCCATGTATGAAAATGTTGAGTTACGATGGGTATATGACGATACGATTCCACCGTGCCCAAGAGGCCGGACATGTCGCCGCTAAGGCGGGCTGCTTATGACTCCACCGTGCCTAAATGGCCGGACATGTCACCGCTAAGGCGGGCTGCTTATGACTCCACCGCGCCTAGAAGGTCGGACATGATCACCACTAGTGGGCGGCATATGACGGTTACCCGGACGCGGGTTAACGATGAGGATTATGATGTGATGATATATGCGCTGTGATGACACATGTACTATGACTATATAAATATACGATATATGTATGAAATGTATTCACCTATAAAACTCATGCAGGTTATATCTTCCTCCCATGGCTTATGATTCCTTCATTATGTTCATTTCATTCTTGTCTTACATACTCAGTACAATATTCGTACTGACGTCTGTTTTCTTTGGACGCTGTGTTCATGCCCACAGGTAGACATGGAGGTGAGCTTGATCCAGACTCGTAGGAGCTGTTAGCTGACTTGAGAGCACTCCATTGTTCCAGAGTTGCCTTTGATTACTCTTTTGTGTACATATGTATATTTTGGGCATGACGGGGTCTTGTCCCGTCTATATGTCTAGTACTCCAGTAGAGGCTCGTAGATACGCATGTGTGGGTAGTATGGTCTCACGATGCTACAATTGTATATATATATTATTATTATTTTAATAGCTGAAGGGCTCATGTATACAAAATTAATTATGTTTTCAAATGAAAAATGGTTGTTTTGTGATTATGAGTATATGAATGGTAAAGAAGTGTATAATGACTATGACGAGTAAGAAAATGAGTGGTGCTTGGTGGTTAGCCCCGGGTACCCGTCACGGCCCCTAGTCGGGTCGTGACAACATCCCACCCCAACATAAAACTACCCCATTTTGAGCAGATCTTCAGTACAAAGTGTTGCTAAAACAATATGAACGTGAAATAACCCTCCATGATCCAAGGAACTACCCAACCTCAGCCAAAACCCTGTTTGTCTAGAAAACCAAATTTCTCCCTAATCTAGTAAGTCAAGCATGAAAATTTTGAAATAGGAAGCCATAGACAAGTTATAGGACCGTGAAAGCGAGCACATACCTTGAAATAACGAGAGATCTGCAACTTGGCAAGAAAAAGTGAACTTTGGGTGTAGAGAAAACCCTCTCTTTTATCAAATTCAGTGTAGTGTTTTAGTAAATAGAAGGGGGTAGGGTGGTTATAAGGAAGTGGGGAGGGAGATGAGGGGGCTGAATAGTGTACAGGAGGTTATAATTTTCATAGTAGAGAGGGAGTTTATCAGTTATGAGGGATAAGTGGGAAGTGGAAGGGGTGAACTCCATTTATTTTTTTGATTCTGGTCGATGACCGCTGCGGGCGGAAAATCCACTACTGCAGCAGTACTGCTATAGCGGTCCTCTAGCTGCTATAGCGGTGGCATTGAAAAAAATTGTTCTATTGTTGAAAATATTTCCTTTTTCCCATGTTGATAGCTTGAAATCCTGTCTCCTATGGTGTAGGGACCAGGAAGGTGACCCTTACCTCACCCCACTCCGTTCGGGGATGAACAATGATTTAATTAATATCTGGTGTAACGACCCGTCCGGTCGTTAGTTAATACTCTGCGAACCGCTGCCCAATCTAGGTCTAGCATAGTAAATACTAAGCCCTATGGAGTGTTTTAAGGGTTAAGAGTGGGAAAAATAAATTTTGGATAGAATTAGAAAACCGTGGGCTAGGGATGGAAGCGGACCGCTATAGCGGTTAAGGGACCGCCTTAGCGGCACCGCTATAGCGAGCAAATGACTGCCGCAGCGGTCGACACGGGGCAGTGACCTTGTTTTTGGCCACTTAGTTTATTTTACCCTCCTTTTTAATAAAAGTCTCCCAAAGGCTGCTCTTAGGTTTCCATATGCAAGAAATACCCTTGACACCAAGAAAAAGAGACCTTTCTATTTCCTCCCCACCATTCCCTACGACTATTACCTCTCATGGATCCAGATGAAGGTTAGGAAGACGAGCAATTCATGGGGATTCAATTAGTTATTCGTTAACGAGGTAGGTTATGATTTACTTAATTTAGACTTTGATTAGCGAATCGTATATACTTTTAGAGTTGACGGGAGACTGCATGATTGGGTCTTCAGACATGGCGTTTGGATGGACATATTCTCTAATGTAACTACAATCATGTGTAAATAGTAGCAAGGGTAACAAAAATAATTATTAAATGGGGAGTGCTATCATCACTGAGAGGTACTTTGTTGTTTAAATTATGCATCCCTTGGAGTGAGTAATTTCTGTCTTTATTCCTAGTTGTATTGAAATATTCACATGGTTGTCTTTCTGGTTAACAAGAGATTCGTATTGAGAGGACCTAGGTAAGTCGGGATTAGTACTACGCCCATCAAGGGTATGATTCATGACTTGTTTGATTTATTGCATCATTGTATTGCATTGCTTTGCATGGGTTATGAGAAAATGCATGGAGCAGGAAAGGCTGAGTATGAGCAGTTGTGTTATCTGGTCTTATGGTCGTTGAGCTGAGTACGAGAAATCTATATGATATGGATCCGCGTCCGAGGTTCTTTTCGGAGCGGAGGATTTATGGCTTGGGTCCAATGAGTATCTGGAACGAGTAGTACATGTACATCATGAGTCCCCTGCAGGTCATGACTACTGCGCAATGACATCAGTTAGCATGTATGTACAGCGTGGTTGGGCCCTTGCATCGTATTCTGCATTGCACTACATCTCATATTTCTATATTATGCTTGTGTGAACCGCCAGTCGTTTATATTGCTTATTCATCTTTATGATTTTGTTGAGGTTGTGTGTCGAGTGGTGGAAAATATAGAGATATGTGTAGTAGCGGATTTCAGATAGTGAGCTATTCCCTAGGTGCATCGCATCGTAGTAAGTAAATCGAGTAGATGAACTTCATGGACAAAAAGGGTAGAAATTAGAGGAGTGAACGTGGAGACGAGATTTAATAAGTTAGATGGAAGGAAAGGAATAGTTGTGAATGATTAGAACACTTGTAATTCTTGGGAATAAAATAAGTAAATAGTTGGAATAGATGGGTAAGAAAGTGATAGTGAAGGAACCTATATTGAAAATCCCGAGATCCTTGACTTATTTGTTTATCTTATTGACTTTATATTGTGTTGTGTGAACTAATCTTAGTCGAACTATGATGCTTACCAGTACGGGTGGTGTACTGATACTACTCTTGATACATCCTTTTGGGTGTAGATATGTTGCAAGTTTCTAGTGAAGTTTCGTCGTGTTTTTATCAGGCATTCTCATACAGGCTCGCTCATCTCACTCCAGGCAGAGGTTGTGTCATTTATTTTGTCTTCCTGTACAGTAGGAGTTCTTGTACCTGTCTAGACTAGATCTCGAAAAAATTTCTTTTAAGTTTTATTGTATTTCAAAACAGAGTCTATACGAAGCTTTTACTTTAATCTTGTGATTTTTAAGAAATTGTTTGTTGTAAACTGGTTGAATGTTTGGTTTGGTTGGTAAGGGTTCGCCTACTGAGTTAGTAATATGGTAGGTACCCGCACGACCTGTGGACTGGTTCGTGACAGGTTATTATGTGCCTGTCTGCTTATCTTGTTGATTTTATTCTTATATGCATGAATTAATCTTAGTCGGCATATGATACTTACTCAGTACATGTTGTTTGTATTGATGGTACTCTAGTTGTACTCTTCTTTTGAGTGCAGAGTCTGTTACGGTTTCTATCTCTGATCCTCGAGAGTGTTTTCCCGAGACGGTGCTGTTAGAGACTTAGGGTGAGCTACTGCCAGATCTATAGCCCGAGTTTTCATTCTTCAAATACTTGTCATCTATTTCTGGACAGACCTATGTATTTATTACTAGCTCTTGTCTTGAGCCTTGGGTAGAAGATGTATTCCGCACTTATTCTCTTTTAATTGATTTTGAGATTTATTATTGTTTCATTGTTCTTCCACATTGGTAGATTGCATGTTGGGTAAGGGAAGGGTTCTCCTACCAAGGTGGGGAACGGTAGTTGCCTACATAACTAAAGCGATTTTGGGTCATGACATGCCTAGTCAAGTTATATCACATAAATTGGGACAAAGGGAGTATTAAGTTGTAACGACATGTTAGGTCGTTTTGAGATTTTTACCCCTTTTTCTTCCAAACGACCTTTTTCTTATCTTTATTATGGTGTATTTGACTTGCGAGAATGGGTGATGCGAGGCTGGCTCTACGATCGCGAAAGCCTATTTTTGGGCTGGGTCGCGATTACACTTCGTAATCGCAAGAGCCCACTCGCGTTCGCAAAGAAGGAATCATTTGGACAGTGTTTTAATTCCAAAAAATGCGAGAACATTTTATTTTTGGATATTTAGAGTTCTAAAGCTTGGATTGGAGCAATTTTTAGTGGGATCTTTGAGTTTCTTCAAGGGAGTAAGGATCTAACCTTCATTTTAGTGTTTTATCATTAAATCCCGCAAGAGTCTATCTTTTAAATCATTTTTCGGTTGAGAAATTTGGGGGTTTTAACCCTAAGGCAAAATTGAGGGAAAAGGGGACATTGAGGGCCAAGATCATGGCTTTTTGAATGGGTTTTCTGGATTTGAAATCCTTAGACTTAGGATGAAATAGTTTTGTCAGAATTTTTTGATTTCGTCGACGTAGGTCCGAGCCACTTTTGAGGCGGTTTTGACTTGGATTTTTATATAGTCAATATGGGTGTCTACGGACTCGTATGTTAATATAGATTTCATATTTGACAGACTTTGATCGTTCGGAGGCACTCCGGAAGGGGAAAGCTCAAATTTGATTGTTCGTGGCTCCCGCTATGCTTCGAGGTAGATTATGGCTTCCCCTTTTAGACTACGATTGGTGGGCATATATAGCTTATAAATACTGATGGGTTGAGGGTCTGTAAAGGGGGGTCCCCACACTTGTGACTAAGATAAGCGCTTGTGTGGGCCCTGGTGTAATTGTATGGGTAGAATATAATGATAAGTTGATGAACTATGAGCGTTGATACTCGGAAATCTAAGACATGGTTGTGTGCTGGTAGATGATATCGTGATATATGAACTTGTCAATGTTTTCCTTCTGTCTACTATGTGCATCACTTATTAAATGATAATTCTCATATACTTTTGTTAAATGGACCTACAGGCATTTGTTGGAACATTAAAGGCTATTTTTTTTTTTGCATATGATATCCTGCATATTGTGATCATTCATACTTATATATTGTTGAAGTGAGTCAGGAAGGAGATATGAGGTTGTCTTTTAGGCCAATAATAAGGTAAGAGAGGAGTTCTCACAGTCTAACAGTAAAGCCGAGCGGTACAGTGAGCAGTTATAGTCCAAAGAGAAATGGCCCCGAGCAGTCTTTGCGAGTCTCTCATGGCTCATGACTATACGGCATGGCCTATAGCATGCATGTACCGGAATTTATTATTGGGTAATGCATTGCAGTTATTCATTCTTTTACTATATCTTATGTCACACCCCGAACCATGGCCTGAGGGTAACACGGTACTCGGTGCCTAACTGCATGATATCAAAACATACTAAAATGCGGAAATAATACTAACACATGTTGATCTACTAAAAAGTCTGATTGCAATATCTTATAAATGCGGAAATACTGAATGAGTCTGAATAAGTAGCCAACAAGGCTAACACAAATGTCTGCTAACATCTTACTGAGCTATAATCTATAAATCCTCTAAAGTATACTGAAACGATAACTGTCTAACCAGGACAAGGCCTAGGCATACCCAATTGACTGGCATAATGTAATGACTAAGATGTGATAATGCCCTGAAGGAACTGGGGCTCACCAAGCAGCTGATATGAGCAGGTCCTAGCTAGCAGAATCGTCAACCCAAGCAATAAAAAGGACATCAACACATTTGAATTGTACTGGTATGTAAAGCAACTGAAAGAAAGAAGTGCAAGTACATAAAACTGAAACTGATATTTGATACTGAACTAAACATGAGAAGTGAAGATATGAATACTTCTCGTTTCTGAATGAAGAATCACCTATGTAACTGATAATATAATCTGTGGCCTAGGGCCTAATAAATGTGCACAAAACTGTGTCTTCAGGACCAAGCAATACGTATGCATAAACTGTGGCTTGGGTTCCAAAATACAGATACAGGTGTTCAACATTAAGCAATTCATAATACTGAGACTGAGAGATAACTGATAATATGATAACTATTTCTTATTATAGAACTTAAGCCAATAACTGATTATATACTGACTGAGACTCATGTGATGTCCACATACAAGTCTATAATGATTACGTACTGAGCTCATGATATTCAAAATGACAAAAACAAATGAATTATGAAACTATATCCCTAGAAGATAAAAGTTCTACAATTATTCATGAAACTCGGGCTAAACTGTATTCTGAGTCAATTCTGATAAGCATGAAGAATGAGGCATAGGAAGAATCGTAAACATTCCCTAACCTAGACAGTTAGACTCACATACCTTAATTGTTTCACAATCCATAATAAGAATCTGAACTTTGAGAAGAATCCCAAAAGCCTGTGTCTCAAACCTTGAATGAGGGTTTTCTTGAAAACCCTAGGTTAAGAGCAATGTTTTTCCCTTAGGTTAGATGAACACAAGATTAAATCCACTTAGAATAGGTTAGGATTGCTTACCTTGATGTTCATGGTGATAAGGAGAGGAGAAACTGTGTTCTAGGTCTTGGGAACTGTGAAAACTGAGAAATAAAACTGAAGTCTAGTATTTATATTGTTCACTAAAGCGGGAAAAGTACGGTCACAAAGTACGCCCCGTACTTTGAAGTATGGCCCGTACTTGTATCCCCTACTTGGATTATCAAAATCCAGTAGCTAGGCTAAGATCGCTTGGAATTAGGGCTGGGCATAAATACCGAAAATCAAAAAACCGGACCGAACCGAACCGAACTTCAAGAAACCGAAACTGAAAGAACCGAACCGAACTAGTTTGGTTCGGTGTTTGGTGTTCACCTTTAAAAAACAGAAACTGAAATAGTTGAACCGAACTTTGATGAAACCGAACCGAAGAATCGAAATTTAAACCGAAATTTATACATTACCCAAAAAAATTAAAATAGTCTAGACCCATTAATTTTAAGCAAAAAAAAAACCAATTGTAATAAGCTCCCTTTTGCTTTTGTATCCCTAATTTTCCACTTCAGTTGAGAAAATCAAATATCCTTAACAAAAAAAAGTGACTAAGATGTGTCTTTAGGATTAATGTATGTCCTATATGTGTTTTCTTAATTATTATTACTGTATGTATATAACACCTAGTAATCTTATATTATGGTGATGGTTTGCTATCCTTGTGTATCCTGTTTGTTTGATTTTGATTTTAATTTGTTAGTTTTATATTTTGTTGCTTTTAAGAATATGAATTAGTGTAAATGGAATCGCTTCTAATATCATATCAAAAAAATTGAATTGAAAAAATCGAAACCGAACCGAACCAAACTTCAAAAAACCGAAACCGAAAGAACCGAACCGAACTAGTTTGGTTCTATGTTCGGTGTCCACCTTCAAAAAACCAAAACCGAAATAGCCAAATCGAAATTTGATAAAAACGAACCGAAGAACCGAACGCCCACCCCTACTTGGAATGTATGGGATGAAAGTAAGTCCTGCACAATTTGCCCGTACCTCGATGGCAATTTCCAGAAACTCCAACTTTTCCCAAGGCAAAGTGCGGCTTCAAAGTATAGCCCGTACCTTGAAGTACGGCCCGTCCATTTAGCCCAAACCTTTACTGGTGAAACCAAGTTTTCAATTCCAACACTTCCGTCTCAATTTCTAAGTCCTGAATCATGAGCGTAAGCTAGTTTAAAGATACTGGGTGTTACAGCCTACTTAGAGCATCTATGCCTATCTTTTGCTATTATATGAGACATGTTTCCCCTCGTACATTTTCATATATAACTGCCTAGTTCTATATGTGTTGTACTATATACGTGGTTTCGATCGTTGTCGACCTATGATATCTACGAAGTACTAGTGGTTGTACTCATACTACACTGGTTGTACTTTGTGCAGATACCGATCTTTGCTCCAGTACTAGGCCTTATGGCTGATCCCGAGGCTATCCATCAGAGATTCTAGGGTGCGCTATGATACGCTCAAATTAAACCTATGAGTGGCGTAAAGCGGTCATTATCAAATATAATAACTCAAACAAGGTTGGGGTCGAATCCCACAGGGAATATGGAGAGAAAAGGGTACTAATTGTATGCGATACTAGTCTTTAAAGGCTTTAATCTTATTCCGAATAGTTTGAAATGTTTGTTGTGTAATGTAATTGAATACTTTGACTTGAATTGTACTTAATGCGAGAGAGAGACTAAGGTTGTGTTCCCCACTTTGATTAGATATTATGCTTCAGGTTTCAATGTGATATACTTCTAATGGTTGTTCTAAGAGTATGCACTTGATCTCTTAAGGACTTCCTAATGTTTCCCAACAGTTAGGCCGTATTTCCTCTTTATGATTTTTCCAAATGTAAAAGAGTTGAACTCGAAAAGCGACCAATAATGCCAATTAGACTTGTTCTTATCCCTAAGTTAGTCTATTAAACGAGGGTTAACGTCCCGAGTCATTGTTATTCAATCTTACCAATACTAACTCTCTTTCCTAAGAAAAGTTAGTATAATGGCTTAGGCTAATGCTTGCAATCATTACCCAACGCTAACGCACAAAGATAGAATAAATACCAACAACCATTAGGCATATATCAATAGTAGAAACCCATTCACATAATACCCATCATGGGGCCCACAACCTTAGAATTAAAATTAGCTACTCATCATTTTAGTTAACAAAGAAAGCTTAAAAGTTAACATAATGTACTTACAATGCTAATGCAATGTGGAATGAGGATGAAGTTGGTGCTTTAAATGCTCCAACCACTTCACAAATATCCAAGACTTAAAGTTAATGCTCCAAAAGATCAGAATGAATGTTAAAAACCTAACTTTAAGTATTTATAGGGCCAAAAATCGCGCCAAAGTTCAGGACAAAAACACCCTTTAACGGCATCGTTACGAACCGTAACACAGGTTACGGTCCGTCCTTCGGTTCCGTCCTTTGTCAGCTTGATATAGGTCAACCGTTACGGCTTCTTGCGACGGACCGTAACACAGGTTACGGTCCGTATCTTCCAGAGGATCATGGCTTCAGTGTTCAGTGTCCAATGCGTTACGCCATGATGTTACGCCCCGTAACCTGCGTTACGGACCGTCCTTCTAGCGTAACATGTGACACTACTTAGGCTTCTTATTGGAAATTTCCTTCAGACTACGGTACACGTTACGGCCCGTAACATGAGTTACGGACCGTCCTTTATAGCGGCACGTATCTGGATCTTCCTCTCTGGGTACGGATCACGTTACGGTCTGTAACTCGAGTTACGGACCGTCCTTTTTCTCCACGTTGTCCGTTTTTCAGCATTTCTTATCATTTCCGTTCCTTAGTCAACCAACCTTACAAAACACCAAAATAACATAAGAAACGATGTAAAAACACTTAAAAACAAGCAACACTTCTAGTGAAAAAGACATAAAATGTGTCGAAATTCACGGCACATTAAGCTACTAGTCGGACCTATAGCCCTGGATCTTCTCTTATATTATTTTGTCTATTTCGTATTACAAGACAGTTATCCATTTCAGTAATATAAGAATTTTATTTCATTTTAGAAGCTTTTGTACAAGTTAGACCAGGTTTTGGGGTTGTAATGACTAAGTTATCTTTCCGCACATTTCTATATATTTAAGACTGTTTGAATGATACTTTGAGTGTGCGCTTATCCTTTCCGCATTTTTTTTTAAATGAGTTGACGACTTGGGGATTGTTCACCTACAGGGGAAATAGTGTAAGTGCCATCATGACTTGCGAATTGGTCGTGACATAAATACTAGGTTCAACCGAATGGAAAATCTGACAGTTTTTTCATGGCAATCAAGTTTAGGAGAACACGAAGTCATACAATATAGTCCAAGCTAATCTCATATCAGTTTGTAAGTGTATCATGACTTTGATCTGTGTTTACATATGTACAACAGATTGGTCAACAATGGTAAACTCCCCCCACTTGGGTCAAAACCACAAATGGTACATATAAGTACCCAAGTTATCTCTTTATCCTTATCTACACTATCATCTCATTATGTGTTGCTCATCTTCCTCAAGCTTGTGCTTTACCAAACACAATATATGTTAACAAAACTATGTAAATTGGTTACTTTTCACGGTGACAGTCATGTAATTTTTCATTTACTCAAACTTCTTTTATGGTTCATGTATTTTCATGGTGCATAGGAGTCTTAATATTCCACATCTTGGCCTAACATCAATAACTAATCATGTCACTGTGCGCTGCGTTCATAGTCAACCTCTTACCATGTTGGTTTATAAAGCCTTATACAACTCTTGTTTTCTATCTCAAGCTAGAATTCATCCACGGGCCTACTCCACGAACATGTTGTGCATCTCATAGTGTCACTATCATGTTTCATACTGAATGCACTAGAATTATGTATTCTCACGCCATAGTTACACATAAAATATCACCATCACAGCATCACTAATATTAGTGAATCTCTTTAAGAAGCAAAAACTCAGAACCATAGAGAGCCCGTTTGGATTGGTTTATAAGTCGCTTATAAGCTGTTTTTAGCTTTTTTTGAGTGTTTGGCTGGCCAGCTTAAAGTCATTTTGTGCTTAAAATAAGCTCAAAAAAATAATAATTGGGTCCATTTGACTTAGCTTATCTAAAGTAGCTTATAAGCTGAAAACAGCTTATAAGCCAAAAAAATAAGTTAGACTACCCCAACTTATTTTTTTTTAGCTTATAAGTTGTTTGGCATAAGCCCATCCAAACAGTCTCATAATCATTTTCCTCAAAATGTCTTTCACCACCAAGCCCAATAGCCTAGATGTGGCTAAGCTGTTACACTCTTTACTTTTCCATTCAGCTCTCTCCCTTTACCGATCAGACTTGTAATGAAGAGTTATACCCACAACCTCGAATTTGATTTAGTCGTTCTTAGACAAAAAACATATCCTTTGGCCACTTTTTCATTTATTCATATGGATTCTTACTAACGCTTACTTTTAAAAAATTTCAGTAGAAGTTTCTTTACAAAATTCAACTATCCTAAGATTTATAATCTGTTCAATCTCAACTACAACCAACGCATACAATAACCCATGTACTCAATGCCATTCTCAATTTTACACATATTGTTAAAAAAACTAAGTCAATTGCATCATCCAGTGGAGGAGGATACATGTGTCCTACCTGTATGCAAAAGGAACATTCCAAGATTAAACATGCTTTATCTTAATGCACAAATAATGAATGAAAGAATGGAGAACATCCTAGATGTTTAGTAATCTCAAGGTCATAAGTACTGACGTCTATATACCATGAACAAGACTCTACCAACACTGCTCCGTGATCCAATATTTAAAGCCTCAGCTTTGATGTCAACTATGTCACGTTCTAAACTACTCCCTAAATGTGATTAGCACCCAACACACATCACCCCCCAGGAAAACCAGATTTTCATACCTTAAACATTAATTTGCAGCATTTACTAAATTAAATAAGTATCCAAATAAGATAATAATTAATTATGAACAATTAGTATCTCAAATATTAATTTAAAATTCTTTCCCAAGCTCCACATTAGACCATGTAGCATCTAAGGAAATTACAAAAGACTCAGGTGTATAAACCCCAAAAGAAAAGAGATCAATAAATCAACGATAAAGACCCTTTTGGTAGCCTCCATGAACAATGCAGCAACTCACCTCAACAATTGGATCAACTCTAGTGTACTCATCAGCTACTAGCTTCGTCATCACCAATAATATCTGCATGCATGGGGACATGCAGGCAAGATGTGAATTATACGTAAATATAACCTAGTAAGATCTTTGACTTTGATACTCAAGGCCCCAACGTTATGTCATGAAGCAACACCACACCACAAATCGTTGATTAAATAATTTTTGTATTTTCACAAAATAATATATCTACGGTTGGGCAAAGACCACTGATTCTGCCAAGCACACGCTTGTCCCAACACATGGATCCGACAGACAAAGAACATTTTTAAATAAAAATTCTTAAAAACAAGAATTAAAGCTTAAAAATCTTAGTTACCTCGAATTCACAACACAAACATACTTTCCAATAAATCAGAATTATACTCTCAGATCTCAGGTTCACCTCAAGCTATACAAAACATATTTAGAATGGTAATTTCTTTTAGGTGAATATGCTCATAATTGCTAGTTAGAAGGTATATTGATGGCTAATGTCTTAGTAATATCTCTGCTTTTCTGAGCTATACATATTTTATTTTGGTAAATAAAGTTCTTTAATTACCAAAAGAAATACAAAGATAAAGAAAATGGGATCACATCTATTTTAGTACAGTCAAACCTTTCTATAATGGCAGCGTTGGTCCAAATATTTCATGGTTGCTATAATGATATGCCGTTATGTATGTACACTGACATTTAATGTTTAGATCTCATTTAGCTGTTATAAATATAAGTACACAAAAAGTTAACTTTCTGTACTTTTTATGATATAAACGAAAGAAAATACTTGTTAATTTTAAAATCATAATTGATTTTCATATTTTAATAATTAAAAATTAAAAAGACTAACAGATCCATAACTAGTTGTGCCATATATACCAATAAAGGATTAAAATCTAAGGAAAATATGTATTTCAAATTAATTAAAATTTAACTATTTAAGTTTGACGTAAGAATTATACAATAATAAGTTGTTTCA
The DNA here is from genome assembly GCF_019175385.1 of Lycium barbarum. Taxonomy (NCBI): domain Eukaryota; kingdom Viridiplantae; phylum Streptophyta; class Magnoliopsida; order Solanales; family Solanaceae; genus Lycium; species Lycium barbarum. The sequence goes on from NC_083341.1 coordinate 119,498,298, forward strand.
TAAATTTCAATCTCTTAGTGATAATACAATGCTTGAATTGACGAAAGTTTTTGTCGAAACTTTCAGCAAAAGGGAATTCAGTAGCTTTCCCCTGAAGGTTGTCGAAGAGCTTAACAGTTGACTCTTCTATCTCACTCCAAGCCATAGTAGGTTTAGATATCCGTATTTGAAATTTACTATGTGCATGACATTAATGATATTACCATAAATATTTTAATATTTTATTTTTATACATAATATATATTTTACAAAATATTATTACGCAGTATTTGAGTATGGCTGTTATAGAAAGTTAATTTTATAAAAACATTACCGTGACAATAAATGTCATTGCTTTTATAGGTAGAATGCTGTTATAGAGAAATAAAATATAATATGAAAAATCGGTTCCGGAGAAAATCATGCCGTTGTAGTGAAATGTTATTATAACGAACGACAATTATAGAGATGTTTGACTGTATATATTATGGGGCTTCACGCCTATTGTATTTGTATTTAATGTTTTTACACAGAATTTTTTGGACAATATTAGTTCCACTTAAAATTAGAATAACGGGGTAATAAATTATCCGTAAAGTATCAATGTGTAAATAACTTATTTGAATAACTTAAGAGGGCAAGTTATCTATCTACAATAAATTTATCACAGGATTGTTGATTGAAAATGTTCCATAAAATGTTTACCTGTTATTTTAAGGCATATTCACCAAAGATGAGAGTTTGCAGTAATGGTTGTAACAATTTCTTCCATGTTACAAAACAAAGGCTATAAAATAAATATACCAAAGACAATTAAATAGAAAGAGACTGATATATTATTCAACCTTTAACTTAAGAGAGATTCTGTCAGGACCCATTTTACTAGGACGTACGGGCACCTATCGTTGCCACCGCAACAGGCGAAACCTTATCCCAATATAACCAAATTAAGTAAAGGCGGAAGAATTAAATATAGAATAAGTCTCCAATCATCCATATAAGATAAAGTGTGGAAATACTAAATACAACCCTATAGATCTGGTCTAACTCATACAAGAGCACTAACTAAATACTACAAGTATGAAGGATGATAAAGTCTCATAATACAACTGTCTCGAAATAAGAATAAGAGAAGTAAAGGAAAGAACATCCGGGCAGCAGTCGTCATCGTGCTAACCCTGGAATGACTCTACAGCAACCTCGCCAATCAATCACGAGGGAAAGGAGTGGAACCTGTCTAATACTCTGCATCCATAAAAGAATGCAACAAGCGTAGGTCAGTACAAAACAACGGTACTAGTAGGTATCATCGGCCGACTAAGTATAGATAACATAACTCAGACAATAAGGCAGGATAGGCAGATAAATCAACAAGTATCAGTCAAAACACAATCAGAATCAAGTATCCGTCATCACCTAGGTCGAAGCATCTAAACCCAAGTATGTCAAGTCCCAATATATATACAATCCGAAAATCAAATAACAGAAGAACAACACTAAATCATCACAATATAAGCCAAGATGCAATGCGATAATGTATGAATGCAATGCAATGCCATGCAAATGATGTGTACACATGTACTCCGGACGAAAATATCGACGTCTCAGTTGCACAACCCAAGGTGATTCCGAAGTCTAAGTGTCACTCGTCCTGGATCTTTGCCCACGGGGGGTTCTCACCCGCACCACACTGGGGGGACCCGCGGATTCCATGCACTCACTCAATCCACGATTTCAGAATGAACATCGGATATCGGACTCTCACGTCACTCAAGTAAAAAGAGTTTTCATCATGTACCAATTCACTCAATCCACGATTACAGGACGAACATCGGATATCGGACTCTCACGTCACTCAAGTAAAAACTGAGCCCAGCTCATCAGAGTGTTTCATTAAGTATCATCAAGGTATCAATAGAGTATCATGAATGGATGAGAATGCGCGCAATGCATGTGTCAAAATCAATAATCCAATCAATATCACAAGTACCAACATGGGTATGCCAACAATATAACCAATGTCACAAGTACCAATAAGGGTACGCCAACAATATAATCAATTTCACAAGTACCAACATGGGTACGCCAATAACATATCAAAGTCACAAGTACCAACATAGGTACGCTAATAACATATAAAAGTCACAAGTACCAATATGGGTACGCCAATAATATCAGTGAAGACTACATAAGTCATATAGAACTCCATCCTCGTATCGACATCAAATCGTACAATAATATAATATCACAATCAAGATGGACAACAAATTCCAATAGCTACTAATAACACGTGGCATCAAGCAAACACAATAGAACAATCAAGTCACAACACAACGGGGTGGCTAGCCCCAATCACGCAACAGGGCCCAGCCTAAGACAATATCCAACCCAACTTCACACTCGAAGGTTTATATGCTCTCTCCGACAATATAATCTAAATATATGCTTTTCTATACGAAGTCTCACCAAAGGTAAGCCATAGCCTACCTGGATGGCCGAACAACAAACACCAGCAATCACTCTTTTGCCTTGCCTTTCCGCTTAGCCTCAGAACCAAAGTAGTTTAAGCATATTCGAAATCTAGATTAAAAATCATGAAGAATGATACTACTATTGCTATCTTTCAATTTAGGTCAAATCCAACCCTAGAAATTGGAGAAACATGGTCCACAAGGTCAAAACGGGAAGTTTGGAAGCAAATTATCAAATTAAGCACTAGGCGATCATAACCTAACAACTAATTGCTAATTTAACTCATGAAATCTTCTAATTTCGAAATTGAAGCAAAAACCCCCAAATTTGGGTATAAACCCTAACTCTTTGATTCAAGAATTTAACTCTAATAATGGAATATAAATGATTAACAACCTTAGATTCATCAAAATCTAGCATAAGCCCCCATCAAATTCATCATTAATCCACTCTTAATCTTCCATAACTAAGGAATGGATAAGGAAAAAGGAATTCTAAGATGATAAGGATTAATGGAATAGTAAAAGGATTAAGGAAACTTACCACTAAGAATCTTCACTAAAAATCTCCAAAAACAGATGCCAAGAGCTCTATTTTTGTAATGGTATTAAATGAGGGATTAAAGGCTTTTAACACTTCATTAATAACACTCACTGCCGGTCACCCGCTTTGGCGACACTGGGACCGCCCCAGCGGTCCCTTGACCACTTCAGCGGTCAAGCCCAATTGGCTTGGACTGCTCCAGCGGCAGGGTGACCGCTCCAGTAGTACCGTTGCCACCTAAGCGGGCACCAAACAATAGAAAATCCACCCAAATTCACAATTCAATCAGATTTTTTGACTAATTCCCAAGGCGATCTACTCACATACCACATACATAGACACACATAAAAACACGCTACGAACGCGCTCGTGGCCTCAAAACTCCCAACAGAGGTCTCGTTGACTGAGTCAACCACCAATACCTTAATTCCAATTTCCCAACTCAAGTCCCAAAATGCATCCGAGTATATTGGGAACCGAACCAAATATACACACAAGTTCTAAACGACTATCCGGACCTCTCGGAATCGATGAATTTTCGAAAAATGTCTGTTTACCCAAAAATCAACTTTAGTCAACACTTTTTCACTTAAAGCTCAAAATTTAAAAAAGTCGCCCGAATCAAATCTAGATGCCTTGGGAAGCGTGTCAATGGTCCCCTCGGGTCAAAATAAGCTAACCAAGCTCGAAAAAGGGTCAAAAGGGCTGGAAACGCAATAACGATCAAACGGGTCGTTACATCAGATACCAATTAAATAATCGCTCGACCTCGAGCGACAAGGAAGAGAGGACGGAAAATGCTCGAATCGGCAATAACTAAAGATATCTGCCACGTATGTTGGACTTCTCCGTACAAGAGAGATCCTTACCGAACAAAATTGAATCCCAACAAATGATACAGAAACCATCAGAACGGTACTTCTCCAACATAGAACCATGGCAAACTGGATGAACATTCGAAAGATCTGGTGAAAAACTAACTCATAGAATAAGGGTCCAACAACAGGTAGTCTCAACGACCAATACACCTCGGGCTCACTTGCCCTCCTTCACAAATCGCAAGACACCCTTGCCTGAGGTAACATTAAAACCTGATCGTTCACTCTACCAGTCACAACTCTCTAACTTAGCTCAAGCTCCAGTTCTCGTATCTCCGCATTCAAATTTCCTTCACAACTGATCCTCGAATAGAAATTGCTTTTACCTGAATTCTCTGATTGGATAATACTGTAATCCTGGACGCGATTAATAGGCCCCATAACCACTTTCCCAAACCAACGCAATCCTCTGAAACCTGATCACAGCCCACAGCCCGTTCTGAACCGATAAAATAATCTGATTCTGCTAACTCCTTCTCCTACATCTTCTAAAGCCGTTACTCGCATCGCGATTTCTTAGAAACATATGAACACGCATACCAAAATCCTGAACTCATACTTACTCTCGCCTGAAAGAATCCTTGATTCATCTGCGATCTCTACTCAATTCTATCAAAACTGATCTTACCGGCAGCCAACTTGGCCAGTTCCAAATCTTTTTGAACCTTCAAATCACAATACAGGAACCATACCACCGAATATCTTGTCGAGCAAACAACTGATCACTATAAAGACCCCTCGCACAACAGTTCCTCCTCAAATCTATACTAAGCTCATTGCAATCCATTATTCTATCCAAGCAACTGTTCTCAGAACATATCATCAAATCCACTAGGAAACCCTGACAAAGCTCGGTAAATCTGTCACACCTCAAATCTGAGCCGAAACATATCGAATCTTTAAATATCTTCCTGGAATTATAACCATGACCATTATGCCTAACTCGAACCATGCTGACCCTGAATGAATGCACAACTCTCGAATATCATTATTTAGTTGTTTGAACTGGATCCGAATTTCGAAACCATTCACAGCTATACCACGCATAACAAATCATGTCTATCATTTCCGACTCCACAAGTTGAGCCCTATCCAAGTTATTAACTTAGTACCAAAGAGCTATACCTTACGATTTCAATCTTCATATTTCTCAACCTTTACCCGATACGCAATTTCGATACAACCCCGAACCTTTCGATGTGAAACCCGAAGCCTCATATAGTAATTATATAACAATCGAACCTCTCATAGTATCACCTCGAAATGCTCATAAATTCCTTGAAAGTATCCAGTCTTATACTGCCGCTCTAAATATCACGCAATCAACCCCAAGTATTTAATAACCACAAGCGCTTACCCAAACTGTCCAGTCAATACTACTTGCAACATAAACTATCACCACGAGTGGGGTCTCACCTCGAAAATATAACTCTAGTCCTCACATGATAGGGATTTCACAGTCTTCTCTCTTAAGGAATGCTAACTCAACCACTGTAGAACGTTACGAAACTTATACGACGGTGTACCACCTAGCCACTTCTTATAAACCTCAACATGTCGGTTCACTGAAATTTGCTTTTCACTAGTCGCTGATCATGAACCTCGCGGAACTTTGTTATAACACATAGTCCATTCATGTAGATTTCTTTCTTAAGGTCACGCAACAATCACATCTCAGCAGGAATATGGAAGAAAACAACACCACAATCTGTACTGAACCAGGAAATCCCCAAGGTGTACTTTTTTCTTATTGATTCACAATCAACTATACATTTTCTCGAATCAATTCCTAATTTCTAATCAATTCACGATCATCAATACCGTAGTCAGTCCTCAAATCCACTCAATCGAATACCGCATAATCATAAATCATGCAAACTAGCCGAATTAATCCTGGAGATAGGATCGTACCACACACTCTGTACATAAGAGTTTTCTCAACGCTTACAACTCGAAATTGAACATTGTCTAAATCCAACTTATCACACAACAGTCTCACTAATATCCTCATGTATCTCATTGAAGCGTCCTTGCCCGAATTACATTACTCAATTTCTGAAATGTTATCTCGAACTCAACTCAATTAACCTATCATCGATCTACCATTTAAAGTATCCATGTTCACTAATCCCTTACTCAAATCCTTAACGTCACTAGTCCTCGACGGATCACAATTTACCTCAGTTATCGAATCTGGACACATCTAACCTCAAAACACCAATCGACCTCATCGGTCACACCCCTTACTGCACATTATCATATAATGTCCCCGCAGGCCAAACACGACTCAAGTACCTATAGTACCTCATCTCAGCTCTTACGAACCTTAATCTCCTGAACCCGATAGTAATATGCCTCATTGTAACCCTTCAGTTCCCGTATTCCATCTCAAATCACTCTATCACTATCACCAACAATACTCAAATCCACTCGATCCTCTAAACCAATCATCTGTTTGAGTCGAACGAACCACAAATAATGTCAATACTTCTCCTCAAATCGAAGTGTAGCAACTAGTAACTTCCCAAGTCATTGACTCATCGCATACGCCCATAATTGAAGTCATTTCTATCGGTTGATTACTAGCTCCTCAGAAGCCTACAACCTAGTCAAATTTACCGACCAACGATGATACCATAGCATTCACTTACTAACAGGGTAGTCCTCTAACATCAACTAACTTATATCAAGAATAACCTTAGCACCAGTACCAGTTGTAACCTTATCCTGACGATCATACCAGATACCAATTTTTTCCTTCCCAATCTCTCGAAAAGTACTCATGCCTATGATAGTTTAAGAAGTTTTACTTCGCTACACACTTCCCACAAAAATCTTCCTTTATGTCCTTATTGTTAACTTTTTTTCTTTATTACACGCGATCACAATACGTTTCCCACATTCGATGGTCATCACCAAACTTACACTTGTTCTTACACACCGAAGTTTAATAGTCTACCAGTGCTGAATCGTCGACCTAACATTGGTTCACCAGTGTCACGCACACCATCATAAAGCCCTAAGAAAGCTGAAGTCAAACTGATTATATCATCGAGCAACTCACTATTGCTAAGCCATAACCACTTTGTCACTTTTGAGCAACCTAACGCTAAAACATGGAGACCCTGTAACCCTCTGAACTATCTTCCAATTTCTCACGAACTCTCACAATAAATGAGTCTAATCACGACTCCACACAATCGAAACCTCATGCCATACCTAGAGACTGAACTTGATCACTTTCCCGAATCAGAATAACACATCTCGTACCATACCACGACACGTCATAGATCAACCATTCGCATAAGAATTTAAGGACTGATTTTCAGCTTCTGAGGATGATCAAGATAAGAAGGTCCAGATACCAATTGGAATCGACTAGATACCAATTTGAATAAAGTCACACGAGAGAATGAAGGAATTCAAAGTTTCCTAAATGTCTTATAGCCTCTCACAGACAAGTACAGAGCTCATTGTACCGATCCACAAGACTCTACTAGATACGCTCTTATATTATAGATCGGGTAACCTAGGGCTCTGATACCAACTTGTAGCGACCCATTTTACTAGGACGTACGAGCACCTATCGTTCCCACCGCGATACATGAACCCTTATCCTAATATAACCAATTTAAGTAAAGGTGGAAGAAATAAATATAGAATAAGTCTCAAATCATCCATATAAGATAAAGTGCGGAAATACTAAATACAACCCCATAGATCTGGTCTAACTCATACAAAAGCACCAACTAAATACTACAAGGCTGAAGGATGATAAAGTCTCATAATACAACTGTCTTGAAATAAGAATAAGACAAGTAAGTAAAGGAAAGAACATCCGGGCAGCGGCCGTCATCGTGCTCTTCCTGAAATGACTCTACAATAGCTCGCCAATCAATCACGAGGGAAAAGAATAGAACCTGTCTAATACTCTGCATCCATAAAATAATGCAGCAAGCGTAGGTCAGTACAAAACAACGGTACTGGTAGGTATCATCAGCCGACTAAGTATAGATAACATAACTCAAACAATCAGGCAGGATATGCAGATAAATCAACAAGTATCAGTCAAAACACAATCAGAATCAAGTATCCGTCATCACCTAGGTTGAAGTATCTAAACCCAAGTATGTAAAGTCTCAGTATATATACAATTCGAAAATCAAATAACAGAAGAACAACACTGAATAATCACAATATAAGCCAAGATGCAATGCAATGCAATGCAATGAGATAATGTATGAATGAAATGTAATGCCATGCAAATACTGTGTACACATGTACTCTGGACGGAAATATCGACGTCTCGGTAGCACAACCCAAGGTGACTCCGAAGTCTAAGTGCCACTCATCTCGGATCTTTGCCCAACAGACAGACGAGACCCTGGATCTTTGCCCACAGGGGGTTCTCCCCGACACCATCCTGGGAGACCCGCCGAGTCCATTTACTCACTCAATCCACGATTCCGAAATGAACATCGAATATCGGACTCTCACGTCACTCAATTAAAAAGAGTTTTCATCAAGTATCAATTCACCCAATCCACGATTCCGGGACGAACATCGGATATCGAACTCTCACGTCACTCAAGTAAAAATCGAGCCCGGCTCATCACAGTGTTTCATCAAGTATCATCAAGGTATCAACAGTGTATCATGAATGGATGAGAATGCGTGCAATGTATGTGTCAACATCAATAATCTAATCAATATCACAAGTACCAACATGGGTACGCCAACAATATAATCAATGTCACAAGTACCAACATGGGTAAGCCAATAACATATCAAAGTCACGAGTACAAACATAGGTACGCCAATAACATATCAAAGTCACAAGTACTAACATGGGTACACCAAAAATATATATGTCACAAGTACCAACATGGGTACGCCAACAATATTAGCGAAGACTACACAAGTCATATAGAACTTCATCCTTGTATCGACATCAAGCCGTAGGATACTACACTATCACAATAAAGACGAACAACAGATTCTAATAGCTACTAACAACACGTGGAATTAAGCCAACACAATAGAACAATCAAGTCACAACACAATGGGGTGACTAGTCCCAATCATGCAACAGGGGCCAACCTAAGACAATATCCAACCCAACTTCACACCCGAAGGTTTACATGCTCTATCCGATAATATAATCTAAATTTATGCTTCTCTATACGAAGTCTCACCAAGGGTAAGACATAACCTACCTGGATGGCCGAACAACAAACACCAACAATAACTATTTTGCCTTGCCTCTCCGCTGAGCCTCAGAACCAAAGTAGTTTAAGCATATTCGGAATCTAGATTAAAAATCATGAAGAATAATACTAATATTGCTATCTTTCAATTTAGGTCAAATCCAACCCTAGAAATTGGAGAAACATGGCCCACAAGGTCAAAACGGGAAGTTTGGAAGCAAATTATCAAATTAAGCACTAGGCGATTTTCGAAAAAAGTCCGTTTACCCAAAAGTCAACTTTAGTCAACACTTTTTCACTTAAAGCCTAAATTTAACAGACGATCGTCCGAATCAAATCTAGACACCTCGAGAAGCGTGTCAATGATCCCCTCGGGTCAAAATGAGCTAACCAAGCTCGAAAAAGGGTCAAACGGGCTGGAAATGCAATAACGACCAAACGGGTCGTTACAGATTCCATTCTGTATACCATTCTACAAATGAACCCCCTATTTATAGGAGGAAAAATCCTTGATGCCCAAGCAATAAGAGAATTACGTGATGGCCACGTTTTTTGGTGACCAAGCAATAGTCTTGGTCTCTAAGTTAGTAACTTGATGGACATCCATTAGATATTTAATATTTACAACATTCCCCCTTGGTTGTCCATTAGTTAGATGTGCCTCGTTATGAACTTATTAGGAAAAAACTTTTGGGAAAATATTCTAATGAAGAAAAAAGAGTACACATATCTAGTAATACGCTTTGAGAGCTACCTCATTAAAAACCTTAACTGGAAAACCCAATGGGATAAAACCTTGAGTAAGGGAAAAATAGTATAACGCGTATTTTACTCTCCCTAACGGAGACCAAAATTCAGATGTCGGAGTCGTCGCACTACAATCTTGAATAACATCTTCTCAACAGTTGAAGTTGGCAAAGATTTGGTGAACAAGTCTGCAGGATGGTCACTTGAATAGATTTGTTGTATATCAACATCACTATTTTTCTGGAGATCATGTGTGAAGAATAACTTTGGTGAAATGTGCTTCGTTCTATCTCCTTTATGAAGCCTCCTTTTAATTGAGCTACGTATGCAGCATTGTCTTCATATAATATTGTGGGTATTTTTGTATCATACTTCAAGCCACATCTTTCTCTGATGAAATGTATCACTGATCTCAATCACATACATTCTCTACTTGCTTCATGAATAGCTATTACCTCAGCATGTTTCGTAGAAGTAGCAACAATTGACTGCTTTGTAGATCGCCACGGTATAGCAGTACCTCTGCATGTAAACAGATAGCCTGTTTGAGATCGAGCTTTATGTGGATCAGATAAATTAACTGCATCTGCATCACCAACAAGATCTGCACTACCATTCTTAGCATAAAACAAACCTATGTCAATAGTTCCCTTCAGATATCACAGTATATGCTTAATTCCATTCCAATGTCTTCGTGTGGGTGAAGAGCTACATCTTGCTATCAAATTAGCAGAGAATACTATGTTAGGTCTTCTAGCGTTAGCAAGATACATAAGTGCGCCAATTGCACTAAGCTATGGTACTTCACGACCAAAAATCTCTTTATTTTCTTCTTGAGGTCGGAACAGATCTTTACTCGTTTCAAGTAAGAGAAAAACCATTGGAGTACTTAACGGATGCACATCGATCATGTAAAGTCATTTTAATTTTTTTTCGGTATAAGCAGATTGATGGATAAAGATCCGTCTGCTAAATGTTCAATTTGCAGTCTAAGATAAAGTTTTGTTTTTTGGAGATCTTTCATCTCAAATTCTTTCTTGAAATATTCAATCGCCTTTTGGAGCTCTTGCGGAGTTCCAATTATGTTTATGTTATCAACATAAACAGCAAGTATAACAAACTCTGATTTTGTTTTCTTAATAAAAACATATGGGAAAATGATATCATTTATATAACCTTTATTTATCAAGTACTCACTGAGGCGATTGTATCACATGCACCCAGATTATTTTAAACCATATAATGATCTTTGTAATCTGATTGAGTACATTTCTCGAGGCTATGAACTAATTGCTTCAGGAATTTTCATATAAATTTCATTATCAAGTGAGCCATAATGGTAAGCTGTAACTACATCTATCAGATGTATTTCAAGGTTTTCATGTACAGCTAAACTGATGAGATATCGAAATGTTACGCCATCCATAACGGGTGAGTATGTTTCTTCATAGCCGATACCGGGTCTTTGAGAGAATCCTTGTGCAACAAGGTGTGCCTTGTATCTCACAATTTCATTCCTTTACCGCACAAAGACCAATTTGTGGACAACTGTTTTACACCATTAGGCGTTTGGACTACTAGTCCAAAACCTCACATTTAACAAGTGAATTCAATTCTGATTGAACTGCCTCTTGCCATTTCGGCCAATCATATCTTAATCAATATTCTTCGACAAATTGAGGTTCCTGATCCTCAATGTCTTTCATAATATTCAGTGTAACATTATAAAAGATTATCCACTATGATCTTCGATCAATTCAAATCTATCCCATCACCAGAAGAACTTAATGATAGTTCTTTACTTACTTGAGTCACGGGTCCCCTGATATCTTCAGGAGTATCAGGATTAATTAGATCTTAAATCTCTTCATGATATTCTTTCATAGTGTCATTCTGATCATTTTTCGTGTTATTTTTCTAGGATTTTTATCTTTAGAACCTAGTGTCCTACCACGTTTCAAGCATCTATGAGATTCAGAGGCTATGACACTAGTAGGTTGTCCCTTTAGGACATCAATTCGGATAGGCACATTCTCTATAGGTATATGTGACTTAGTTATTTTTTTTCAAATCAGTAAATGCGTCTGGCATTTGATTTGCTATTTTCGGCAAGTGGATTATCTTCTGGATCTGTTGTTCACATATAGGGGCACGTTGATCAAAATGAGACAGTGATAAAACTTTTCACGCAATTTCTCTTTAGATTTCTTATCTCTCTCCCCCTAATTGTGGGAAATTTATTTCATCAAATCAACAATCTGCAAATCGAGTAGTGAATAAATCTCATGTTAATGGCTCAAGGTAGCGAATATAGAGAGTGATTCAAACCCAACATATATTCTTAGCATCCTTTAGGGGCCCATCTTAGTGCGTTGTGGTGGTGCTACGGGGACATATACAACACAACTACAGATTCAGAGATGAGCAATATTTGGTTCGTGACCAAATACTAATTTTGACGGGGAGTATTTATTATAATGAGTCGGTCTGAGATAAATAAGAGATGTTGCATGTAAGATGACATGATCCGAAACGGTAGCGGGCAACGGTGTTTTCAGAAGTAGTGGTATTGCTATCAATTGAAGGCATTTAATAAATGACTCGGCAAGGCCATTTTGGGTATGAACATGAGCTACAAGATGTTTAACTTTTATCCCAACTGATAAACAATAATAATCAAAAGCTTGGGATGTCAATTCTCCGGCATTATCGAGGCGTATAGCCTTAATGGGATAATCTGGGAGCTGTGCCCTTAAGAGTATTATTTGTGCCAATAATTTCACAAACACTAGGTTGCGAGACAATAGGAGGCATACATGAGATCATCTTGAAGATTCATCTATTAGGACCATAAAATATCTTAATGACCTACAAGTTGGATGAATAGGTCAACATATATCCCCATGTATACGCTGTAGAAAGGCCGAAATTCAATGTCAACTTTCATTGGTGATGGCTTAGCTATAAATTTTCCTTGAAAACAAATGGCACATGAAAATTCACCCCTTTCAAAAATCTTCAAGTTCTTAAGTGGATGCCCATTTGAATTTCAATAATTCGTCTCATCATTATTGATCCAGGGTGACCTATTCTGTCACACCAAAGCACAAAAGTACTTGAATCATTAAACTTTTGGTTTACGGTCAAGTGTGTTTCAATTGTACTAATTTATACATAATACAGGTCAGAAGACAAAGTTGGTAATTCTCCAAAACTTATTTCTGGCTGGAGACATTCTTTGTAATCCCAAGATATTGATTATTTATTTCATTTAATGCCTCAACATGATACCCATTACGACGGATATCTTTGAAACTTAACAAGTTTCTTAGGGATTTAGAAGAGAATAATGCATCTTCTATAACAAGTTTCGTTCCCTTAGGAAGAAATATAGTAGCTCTTCCTCCGGAGCTTTCAATCAATTTCGAATTGCCAGAAATTGTACTAACATTTCCCCTTTTCCTACGCAAGTGAGAAAAGTATTTCTCATCTTTGAATATGACATGTGTTGTTCCACTAAATCACACAAATATCTTCATGATTGGGCATTCATCCAAACAAAATTTGAGGAATTTCCATATATTCTTCAAAATGAAAGAATAGACAAAGTTAACATTAAAATAGATATTATTATTAGACAAAGCATTACAAAAACATTAGTTACATAACTATGGAAACAGAACTATATTAGCTAATAGTAATAACATGGATGAAAATATCTAAGTTATTACAGATCCATCACCAATCAGATGATCTATTTTTCCTTCAGGGAGTTCAAAAATTTGCCACATCTAGATGCATGGGCTCAACATTATCTTCAGAAATAAAATTTGCTTCAACATTATTTTCTGCCTTTTTTAGGGAGGCTTGATAAAGCTCAACTAGATGCTTTGGCATACGACAGGTACGTGACCAGTACCCCTTTCCTCCACATCAATAGCATTTATTTTATGAATTTTTCTTTTGCACAACTTCATGCTTTTCATCTTTCTTCCTCGACCACGGCCATGACCACGACTGGAGCCATGACCTCTTCCACGCCTAGAATGGTAAAATTTTGCCTCATTCACTTCAGGGAATGGGATAGTACCAGTAGGTCAGGTTTCGTGATTTTTCATTAATAGTTCATTATGTTGTTCAGCCACTAGAAGATGAAGATTAGTTCAGAATATTTCTTGAACCTCATCTCTCGGCATTGCTGTTGCAGGAGCATACTCGAAGAAGGAAAAGTGAAGAATATTTTCTCCAACATATCACGATCAGTGATATTTTCATCACATAATTTCAACTGAGAAATAATTTTAAACATAGCAGAATTATACGCACAGATAGATTCAAAATCTTGTAGCCTCAAATGGATCCAATCAAAATGTGCTTGTGGAAGCACAACCATCTTCTTGTGGTCATATCTATCTTTTAAATTGTTCCACAACATAAGAAGATCTTTAACAATGAGATATTCCAGTTTCAAGCTCTCATCAAGGTTATGACGGAGGAATATCATTGTCTTGGCACGTCTTGATTCGATGCCAGGTTTTTTTTTTATCTTTGATGGTGTCTACCAGACCCATCACATGAAGATGAATTTCGGCATCAAGAACTCAAGACAGGTAGCTTTTGCCATGTATATCCAAGATAACAAATTAACGTTTAGAAAGATTTGCCATTAATTAAGAAAAAGAAAGTGAATACCTTTGAGGCTTTCAAAGTATTTACTCGAGATGGCAAAGTCTCGTTCTTTCAAAATGAGTTTCAAGTTTGAATTTTTTCTTAAAATTCTTTTTTCCACTTGCAAAATACCTACTTTTTCTTAAAATGAAATACATATTCAAATGCAATTCCAAGTTTAAGTGTGTATTTTTAGTTTTTTCTTAAAAAATGTCCTTAAACTATGTGAAATTGAATTAAAATGTCTATCTTTAATTGTTTGGTCTAAAAGTGTCCCTGTTGTTAATTGTTTGGTCTAAAAATGTCCCTGCTGTTAATAGTTTGGTCCAAAAATGTTCTCAGTGTTAATAGTTTGGTCCCAATTAAGTAACAATAAAAGCATTTCTCGGCCAAACTATTAACGGGAAGTATTCTCGGAACAAACTATTAACGTAGGGCACTTTTATTCAATTTCACATACTTTTAAGGACAATTTTTTCTTTTACCCTTTTTCCATTTTTAATATCACTTTTTTTTCTGTTGGTCCAACATTTTTTTTTGTGGCGAACTCATGAGAAATTCTAAATTTGCCTCTGCGGATAAGGAGGAGGAGGGGGGGGGGGGGGATAATCCGTATCGTTCATTCGGGTCTGTGATGTGTTCTGGTTCTATAAAGGTGGGAGTGTGCATCAGAAGGTGTACCTCAAGCTTGCGGAGAGTACATGGTTATTATAATGAGTTAGTTATTTACTTTGGGTATTTACAGATTAGCCCATTAGTTATTACAGTTTAGTCTTTTCTACTTTCTCAATAATAGCTAGGCCTACTAAGTATTTCCTATTGGACACTTTAGGTCCATACCCTTTTGGGTAAAGTCCACATACTATTTGTACTGAACGAAGCTCATTTTCAGAGGTTATGAATGAAGAAGCATATTAATTTCTCTTTCTCTTATTTGTATTCCTGTTGATTTTGTTAAATCTTATAAATGGTATCAGAGCATCGATTCTCTCATCTGTGGGTAATCGAATGGCATCAGAATTTCTGAAGTTTTGAGTCGTTTGGATAGGATAGCTGGTGAGGTCGCGAGTTTCTCAGCTCGAAAGTCACAAATGGAGTCAGTGCATGAGAAATCTTGCCGGTAATTACGAGAATCCATTGACGCCGGGAAGAGGTTAGAGAAGAGTAAGTTACCTGTTATTTTAGAGGTCAGTGAAGTAGAAATTTATTCACCCACACAGGGCCGAACTCAGTTTCAAGGTATTGGTTCTAATATTCTTCTTAATTCAGCTCCTATGGTTACAACTATACCTAGAATCCCAACTTCGTCAAACCTTAATGCTCAATTTCAAAGTAAAGTTTCTAATCCTCCAAATCTCAATGTTCAAAACCCCAATTCTTCATGACCTGTTATTGTACCTAATTCACTGCCTCAGTACCAATTTAGCACAGTTCGAACAAAATCATTTCAAACCCCACCTTATTATGGTCAGACACACTTTACTACCACGAGGACTGACCAACCTCAATACTATCCCAGTCCCTCTCAGCACCCAATCCACTATTATACCACCACTGCTATCCAACCCGACCTCAATACTATCCTAGTCCTCTTCAACAAGTTTACACCCACAACATACCTCCTATGATACCCCCATTACCAACACCTCGCCCTTGGACTAGGTACTCGAAGTTTGAATTTCCAAGGTTCAATGGAACAGGATTTCAAGATTGGTGGTATAAGGTGGAGCAGTTCTTTGATCTAGATGAAGTGTTACCCCATCAGAAAGTATCAATCGCAACATTGCATTTTGATGATATTGCATTGCAACGGCATAAGGCTTATCTGAGAAGTAGGCAACATCTACCCCCTTCTAATTGGGAAGAATATTTATAAGCGTTGTCTGATAGATTCGGGGCTGAGTTTGATGACCCTATGGCTGAAGTGCTAAGGGCGAAACATACTAGCTCTGTGAAGAATTTTCAAGAAAGTTTTGACAGAGCAATGGCCTGACTTAATTTAGTACCCGCCTATGCTATTAGTATATTCTTAGAAGGCTTGAAACCTGAATTGGGGGATGTTGTTAGGATCAATAAACCTTATTCCCTTCCTCAAGCATATCACCTAGCTAGATTGCATGAGTCTAACTTCCTTAAACAATCCAAGGCTATGAAATCTTCTTTCTATTCGAGTCACTCAAATTCCAGACCTAACTTCCCTACATATGCCTATACTCATGCTAAACCAAACACAACCCCAACCACTTACCTTTCTAAACCAAATACCACCAGTTAGAATACTAACACTAGAAGAAGGAGGTTGAGTCCTGCTGAATTGAGTGAGAAGAGGGCCAAAGGGCTTTGTTATCACTGTGATGAAAGATGCATGCCTGGACATGTCTGTAAGACTAAGGCAAAATTGTTTTTTCTTTAACTGGAAGAAGAGGTTGAAGTGATGGCAGAACAAGATGATCAATTGGTAAATGTGGACTATGTTGAGGAACCTCAAACTTGTGAAATATCTATTCATGCCTTGCATGGGCTGAAGGGCTCTAGAACCTTGAGGTTGATAGAATACTGTCAATAGAGGTCTTTTAATATATTGATAGATACTGGGTCAACCCATAACTTCCTTAATTAGTCTTGGGCAACTAAGATGGGTTGGAGGGTGGATCCTTGTGACCTGTTTGATGCTTGTTTGGTAGATGGTCAATATCAGGGATGTGTAAGGGGTTAGAATGGTTGCCGAAGAGTACTGTCTTTAAAACTGATTTCCTTCTCTTACCTCTAAGCACTTGTGACATGGTGTTAGGTTGTCAGTGGTTAAGTGAACTAGGGGATATTATACTCAACTTTAGGAAACTAACTATGAGTTTTGAGTATCAAGTAAGGTAATTTCATTACAAGGGAATGAACAAAACTTGAAGATAGTGGAAACAGATCCCTTACCTAAGCTTAAGGAAGAAGCTGCTCAAATCTTTATGATTAAGGTTATCCCTAGGGAAGAGTAGAGTAATAGTGGAATGAAGGGTGTAATGATTGAATGTTCTACAGGCATGGAAGACATATTAGAGGAACATAAAGAGTTGTTTGAAGATCCTAAACGCCTTCCCCCTTCTAAAGGTTATTTTGATCATCACATACCTCGGGTGAAAGGCCATAAAGTTGTGAATACCAGACTTTATAGATATGGTGGAGGAGCTGCTAGAATAAGGACTGATCCAGCACAGTTGCAGTCCCTTTGCCTCTCTAGTGGTCTTGGTATGTAAGAAGGATGGTTCCTAGAGAATGTGTGTGGATTATAGGGCTATTAACCAAATTACTATTAAAGACAAGTTTCCAATACCTATCATAGAAGAATTATTAAGAGAATTAGGGGGTTCACAGTGGTACTCTAAAATTGATCTCAGATCTGGGTATCACCAAATAAGAATGGCACCAGAAGATGTGCATAAAACAACATTTAGGACTCATTTAGGCCATTATGAATATCTTGTTATGCCATTTGGGCTGACAAATGCTCCTTCTAGCTTCCAAGGGTTGATGAACCATGTCTTCCAAAGTCAATTGAGGAAGTTTATCATGGTTTTTTTTTATGACATTTTGGTATTTAGCAAGAATTTGGGTGAGCATAGGGATCATCTGAGAATTACTTTTGATCTGTTGAAACAGCATCACTTATATGCTAGGAGGGCCAAGTGTGCTTTTGCTGCTAGAAAGGTGGAGTACCTAGGATATTTGATTTTAGCTCTTGGTGTAGAAACAAATCCTCAAAAGGTGCAAGCTGTAAAAGATTGGCATGTTCCCACCACTCTTAGACAGTTAAGAGGATTTCTTGGTCTTTGCTGGATATTACAGGAGATTTATTAGAGGGTATGGCAAGATAAGTAAACCATTGACTGATCTTTTTGAAAAAGAAAGGATTCAAATGGAAAGACCAAGCTACAGATGCCTTTCAGAAGTTAAAAGATACCTTGGCATCAGCACCTGTCCTGGCATTGCCAGATTTTTCACGACTATTCATCATTGAGACTGATATATGTGATTTGGGCATTGGAGTTGTGCTTATGCAACAACACAGACCCATAACATATTTTAGCAAAGGATTATCTGGAAGGAACTTAGCTTTGTCTGTGTATGACAAATAGTTACTTGCTCTAGTCATGGTTGTATCTAAATGGGGACAATATATAGTGGGCAGTCAGTTCTCAAAGGCTCTTAAGTTTTTGTTGGAACAGAAATTACACACTGGATCCCAGTTAAAATGGATCACCAAACTTATGCAATTTGACTTTGATATTTAGTACAAGAAGGGGAAGGAGAATATAGTAGCAGATGCCCTATCTAGAATTCCAGCTGTGGAATTATCAGCACTTACACTTTCTACTGTAAAGACTGATCTCTTGCAAACTGTTATTGACAGTTGGGACCTTGATGATGCACTCAAGGAACTTATTCAAAAGCTTAAAACTCAACATGAGGAAGTACCTGCCTACACTTTTATTAATCAACAACTAAGGAGAAATGGAAAACTTGGAACTGGACCTGATCCTGTTTTCAGAAATGAGATACTATCATTATGGCATGACAAGCCTATGAGAGGACACTCTGGCATGGATCACACTTATAAGAGGGTTGCTGCATTATTTTGCTAGAAGGGTTTGAAAAAAGCTGTGATTTATTATGTTAGAAAATGTGTTGTGTGTCAGAAGAGCAAGAGTGATACTGCAGCATATCCAGGGTTGTTACAGCCCTTGCAAATTCCTGCTATGTCTTAGGGTAGCATTAGCATGGATTTTATAAAGGGATTACCCAAGGAGAAGGGGAAATATGTGATTTGGGTTATGATGGATAGATTAACCAAATATGCTCATTTGATAGCCTTAGCTCATCCTATTCTGCTAGTGACTTGGCTAAGTTGTTTATGGACAATATATTTAAATTACATGGCATGCCGGAGGATATTGTGAGTGACAAGGATCCCATTTTCACAGGCAAGTTCTGGCAAGAGTTATTTTCTATTCAAGGAGTCACTTTAAACACTTCAACAGCTTACCATCCATAATCAGATAGTCAGACTGAAGTAGTGAATAGCTGTTTGGACACTTATCTCAAATGCTGTGCAGACTCTTCTGCTGATTGGCTCCAGTTTTTACCTTCTGCAGAGCGGTGGTATAACACTTCTTATAAGGCCTTGTATGGTCAGCTACCTCTTGCATTTGCCATATGTAACTGGTGAGTCTGATTTGTCTGAGGTTGATAGAAGTCTGATCACTAGAGATTTCAAACATCAATTGTTGAAGTTTCATTTGAATAGGGCTCAACAAAGAATAGAGGTTCAGGCTAACAAAAAAGATCAGATAGACAGTTTTCACCAGGTGAATGAATGGGTGTTCCTTAAAATACAACCTCATAGGCACGTTACTATGTCCAACCAACAGTTTAATAAGTTATCTTCCAAATATTATGGTCCATATATGATCTTGGAGAAAATTGGATCAATCGCTTGCAAGCTTTCTCTTCCACCTGACCTGTTACTTAATCCCACATTTCATGTCTCATTGCTAAAACCTTGTCATGCTATCCTAGTTATCATCACTCATCCTCCAGTTTTGAACATTTCCAATCCTTATTGTCCTAAATCAGAGAGGGTGTTGGATAGAAGGTTAATTCAGAAGGGAAACAAAGTTATTGCTCAAGTTTTCATTCAATGGGAGCACATTCCTGACGATCAAGCAACTTGGGAGGATTTTAATGCCATCAAAACTAGATTTCCTTTATTTGTTCCATGAGGACAGGGAAATTTTTATCGGGGAAGTATTGATGTGTTCTGGTTCTAGAAAGGTTGGAGTGTGCATCAGAAGGTGTACCTCAAGCTTGTGGAGGAGTGCAGGGTTGTTATAATGAGTTAGTTATTTACTTTGGGTATTTATAGATTAGCCCAATTAGTTATTACAGTTTAGTCCTTCCTACTTTCTCAATAATAGCTAGGTTAATTATACATTAGCCTATTAAGTATTTTCTATTAGACACTTTAGGTCCATACCCTTTTGGGTAAACTCCACATACTATTTGTACTGAACGAAGCTCATTTTCGGAGATTATGAATGAAGAAGCATCTTAATTTCCCTTTCTCTGATTTTTGTTCCTGTTGATTTTGCTAAATCTTATCAGTCCGGAGTTTCTGATCACTGATCGTACTCCTTTCAGCATATTACGGTGCCCTATATCGGAGTTCCCTCCTCTTTCTCGGGTCTGGATATAGAGTCCGGAGCCTAAAGGGCACTAAAATGCACAAAATAAACCAAAAGGGGTGCTCCTTTCCATAATATACCAAAAGGGGTATAACGTGGAGGGGCCAACATTATACCCCCAATTTCCCCCCCCCCCCCCCCCCTGTCAGACCAAAAAAAAAAAAGTTTAAAAGTATAACGTGGACTGATCCACGTTATACAAAATTTATAATTTTATAGTACGTGGTACAAGTTTTCATCTTCCCATTAGAATTACACGACAAAGATGACTCTTCCTATTTCATTCTAATAGTCATATATATATTGTATAACGCGGATCAGTTATACAATATATATATATATATATATATATATATATATATATATATATATATATATATATATATATATATATATATATATATATATATATATATATTATACCCCCTCCCCCCCCCCCCCCTCCAACGTTTTACAAAAATAGTTTGTAAGACGTTGGCCACATTTAAATCATATCCGGTTGTTTTTTTAATAAAAAAAAAATCAGTGATTTTTAAATTTTTAACTCAAACATATGCCACAAGTCATATAATAATTAACTCAAAAAAATATTTTAACTCATACAATAATTAAATATGTGTTATATATGCGAACATAAAAAAAATACTAAAATATAAGTTAAATAAATGTCACACATTAACTGAGTAGTAAATGTTAAATTACATATGTTATTAAATGGCAGAAGACATATTATATATTCTTGAAAGATTACATAAGGAAACAACGATCGTACAACTTAGGAAAAAACATAAGAACCAACAAGCAACAACAACTACTGATTTCTGTCGGGGCAGCGATTCTTGTTATGACCAGTTTGCTTGCACGTACTACACTTCCTAGCCATGCGAGCAGAAGCTATATCCATTTCATTCCTCCTTCTAGTTGTACTCTGCGCTCCTGAAGTTTGCTCGTATTCAGTGTTTGCAATTAAACTGAAGGGAGAAGGTGGCCAATGTGCCTCATTACCCAACGGTGAAAAATTTCCGCTGTACGTTTGCTTGTAATACCTGCAACTGTAGTACTTGCTAACATAGGTCTTTGGTTGAATTCTGAGGATATCACAAAATTTAATGGCATGTGAACATGGCATATGGTAGTTTCTCCACTTCCCACACGAACACTTTTTCCCTTTGGCAGAGACTTTATGGATATTTCCGCCCTTACCTTCGTGTGCAAATGTCAGAATCTCAAACACCCCTTCAGCTGTATTGTATTGCTTCATGTTAGTGTGCTTTAGGGACCACTCCCAGAATTCATCAAACTTCTTTTCAACAGCGATCGGCCGAAACTTTTTATCCGCAATCAACAAATCAGCAAGGGTGCTTCTCTCAACAAACCGATCAACAAGATTTTTAAACGTATAACGGACCATGGCAGTAACGGGCAATCCACGAGCTTTCTTCAATATACCGTTGTAAGACTCAGAGACATTCGTTGTCATAGCCCCCCCACATATGATTGTTGTCCTTATTCAATGTCCATTTCTCCTTCGGAAGAGCTTTTAACCACAGATGCACTGGAGGAGACAATCTTTTAATTTGTTCCATCCTCATTTTATACTTCTTCTTCTGGTGCTCTGTAGCCGCCAACCACATTAGTTTCTCAAGGTCACTGTTGAGGAACTTTTTATTGAAGTTTCTTTTCAAATGTCGAACACAAAACCTATGGTGTGTGGATGGTGGTTGTAACCAATCATGTATTTGGACACATTGGAAGATGCCCTGATGACGGTCAGAAATAAGTCCAATTCCTTGTCTCCACAACAACACAAGGAACCACGTCCAAGACTCAAAGCTCTCGCGTGCAACAATAGCATATGCAAGTGGAAAAATGTTATTGTTCGCATTAATTCCAACAGCAATTAACAGTTTCATCTCATACTTACCATATAGATGAGTGTCGTATATTGAGATGACTGGCCTGCAATTTTTAAATCCATCAATACTTGGTCTACAAGCCTTGAAAAGAAACTTGAAGATGTTTTCGTCTTGCATTGTAGTTGATTGGTGCTCCCACTCAACAACGGTCTCCTTTTGTGCTTTTCTATAACTATGAGTAAACGTATGCAACCCTTTTATTTTTTCCTGAACTGACTTAATACTGATGTATGGATCGACCATAATATATGGTATCAACGTAGTAGCAATTAGGTGATTGTTCAAATTGGAATGATTCTTCCTTTAATCATCCGTGAGACAACTGTGTTGGAGAACCATTTTGCCTGCCTTCCACATACCACTTGAAATTTCTGTAAAATGGATCATCCACTCACATCCCAACATATGACGCTTGCAAATAACCCTCCAAAATTTACCTTTGGACTGATCAGAAATGAACTCTTTCTTTTCTTTGAGACAATATAGTCTCACTCTGACACCACTCAGGGAGTCTATTAATGATGGCCTCTGAATAAGGCTGCCACACAAACTACGATAGAAAGGACATAAAATTACATTATAATAAAATAAATAAATTACACATAAGCGTAACTATTATATCAAAACGCCATTAACAATCATAATTATGATAAACACCTGGCCATCGATTAGGTTGTCCAATACATCCCTACATATGGGTAGCACATCACGTGCCTCATTTTCGCGGGATTTACGATGAGTCCACTTTCGTGCAAGAGTCGTGTGTGGCGGAAGAGCCCTGCATGGTGGCTGCATCGGTATAATGTGCTCCCAAGCCCAAACCTATATTAAAAAAAAAACAAAAAAAAAACTTATAACTCTCAAATAAGACAACCAAATAAAATCATATAATTTTTAAGGTCACGTGCCTGCAATAAGGAAATGAATCCACACACATCCTTGGCCTTTTTCATCGAAGCACGGCACAGACAAGTATACAAACATGACAATGCAACCGCTCCCCAAGCTTGTGTACTCATTGCTCTAAGGTCACGCATGTCAAGCAAATAGTCTAAATTAAGTAAGTCACCGGACTTATCTGGAAATATCGTGCCGCCACAGAGTCATAGCAAGTATAACCTAACTCGCTTTTGCACATCAATTTCTAGGGTCTGGTCTGTAATGGCATCTAAGCCTCTAATATATTCAATTAATTTTTCTACTTCCAACCTACTAACACCGTTAAAACAATCCTGACCGGGTGCCCAACCAGTAAGCTCGTAGATCAAATGTTTCCACCCCATAATGTCTATATTTCTAGCATTAAGTTCATTCAAGGGGTTACCATCTATAACCATGCCAAACATGATCTCAATATATTGTAATGTGATAGTGGCCTCACCCGTACGTAGATGAAAGGTATGCGACGCAGGACGCCATCTCTCTACAAGTGCAGTGATGACTGCCCAATCATATGATACACATCCTACCTCTACTACTCCCCTAAATCCACATAGGCCAGAGTAGTCAAGGATGCGAGGATGACGCCTCACGTGCTTCCAAAATTCGGTATCCGCGCGGCGTGGATTTAGGCATTCTGTCGGTCCTCTCAAGCTCCCATCCCACACACCTTGTGATCGATGCTTCTCCTGGAGTGTTAACCCATCGTACACTTCTGGCCCCGGATGTAGGGGTACCCGTGGAAGCTCCATGCCTAAAAATAAAATAATTGAAATCCAAATCAAGCTATTTGGAGTAACTTAATATAAAAAAAAAATATGTTTGTTATTCCAATTTTAGCAGAACAAATATGCACTGACTAAAATAAAGCCAACTTCCATACGCTTTATTTAGAAACCACTGATAGTGGACCAGAGTAGTACCTATAAAATATAGAGAAAATAATTGTCCACCCACTTAGACTTAGGTCCCATATAATAATGCATTATCACGACATTTTAAGTATCCACTTTTCTGGACCAGTGAGACATCAATTAAGTTCCACTCTTCTGGCTATATAAATATCACATTAAAGGTATAATGAAAAACTTAACAAATCAGACCTTTTATAGAGCAACCCATGAAAATAACAGTTACATAAGAAAAAATTTCTTCAAAAGTGCTACCTAACAAATCAGACCTTTTATATAACAATGCTTTTAACAATCATGTCTAAAGTTCAGATAAAAATAACACAAACAAAAAATTAAAGAATACATACAATCAAGATATATAAGATAAACAGATATCCTACATTTACTATAAATACACAATATTATATGAGTTAGAGAAAATATCTTAATTTAGATAGTAGCAAAAGGTTTTTGATGAAGAAATTGCTCCAAAAATTAGACCGCAATACAAGGTTTAAAAAGAAAATAAATGAAGAAGAAGGAGAAAGAGAAGATTTTTGGGGTGAGATGTTTGTAAGTCATGGACTGAGGAACGATATGTAAAATATATATATTGTATAACGTGGACTGATCCACGTTATACACTATATATGACTATTAGAATGAAATGGGAAGAGTCATCGTTGTCGTGTAATTCTAATGGGAAGATGAAAACATTGTATAACGTGGAAATGTAATTCTTCACTGGGGAGTCTGCAAAGATGATGCTAAAAGATGGAAACTTCCTGCAATGCCATATCCAGCGGAAACAGTAGTGTTCAAGAATAAGGCACTGCGGACTTTGCTCCAGAGAAAAGAGGGAGGAAATGGTTCTTTGGGACAGTTCACTTTGGATGGAGGACTTTCCATATTTGTTTTTGTGGTGAAGCTACATGAAGATACGTGGTTAAATTGTAAGGGAAACGAATTTTATATACCTCTGTCAAGTAGCAAGCATTAGTCTAGCACCATACATTTGGAGGAGAGAAAACAAAATGAGGAGTCAAATTCTTCCCAGATAGTCAACAGTTCCCCTGAGGAGAATCAAACAATCTCTGTGTATACTGATGATATAATTAAGGAGATAAGGAATTTGGTGAGTGACATTTCCTCTGAAAAGAGCCGGAAGACAAAGAGCAAGGAAATACAAGAAACCATTCTTCAAGAAATTGAGAAGCTTGTCGCGGAAGCTTATAGGATATTCAAAAGTTCAAGCCCAACAGTGTCAAAAATTATGGTTTCTGAAGTTGAGGTTTCACAAGCTGACGTGAAAGTATCTTCAGGAACTGGTACAGGATTTGAGATTTTGTGCCAGGGTTTTAATTGGGAATCTCATAAATCTGGAAGATGGTACAAGGAGATGCATGAAAAAGCTGCAGAGTTATCTTCACTTGGATTTACTGTCATCTGCTGCCATGTGACCAGGAGGTCACGGGTTCGAGCCATGGAAACAGCCTCTTGCAGAAATGCAAGGTAAGGCTGCGTACAATAGACCCTTGTGGTCCGGCCCTTCCCCAGACCCCGCGTATAGCGGGAGCTTAGTGCACCGGGCTGCCCACTGCTTACCTCCACCAACTGACTCAGTGTCACCAGAGGGATACATGCCTAGGGATTTATATAACTTAAATTCCAGATATAGTAGTTTTGATAAATTGAAAGTTACAGTAAAGAAATTCCATGAAGTGGGCATCAAGATTCTTGGTGATGTTGTCTTCAATCATAGATGTGCAAGTGAACGGAATCAAAATGGTATATGGAATATCTTTGGGGGTCGGTTAAATTGGGATGAGCGTGCAGTTGTTGCTGATGATCCACATTTCCAGGTATGTATTTCTCTTTTGATTTTTCCGTGCTGTTGTACTAGCAAAGGAAACTTTTGCAGTGATGTTTGTCCTTCACTGGAAAAGTAGAAATAATCACAAATTCAGAGAGGACGAAGTAATAAACTGGAATATTTGAGAATGTGCTAGTCTACCACTGGGTGAAGAGTATACTCCCTCCATATTTTGTTATTTGAAATCAATTGCAGTGATATGAAAAAGTTTACATTAAAATATTTTTGATATGTGAAAACAAGGGTTTTCAAAGGACTGTTGTAGTTGGAAAAGGTGAAAGGTCTAAATGTTTATGTGTATTGCTCATCGTAATGTGGCACTAGTGATTTTGTTGTATCAGTTGGAACTTCATTGTAGGAGTAACTGAGATTCTTGTGCAAACTAACATTACGGTTCTTTAGCCTTCTCATATGCTGATAACTGAAAAACTAGAACCATGTGCTCGATATATCATTTAAAACACATTTAAATCTTGAAAACTGAATGGAGCACTAAGTATATTGTGTATTGTGTGTGTGTGTGTTTTTATATAAACACATATGGTTGTAGTAGGTTAGCATTGTTCCCATTTTTCATTCTCAAATTTGTCATTTACGTTACATTACTATCTCTTTCATTAAGCGTGTGTTCTAGTGCAGCGGTGCAAGTGGGATCAAATTCCACTTTAAACTATTTTATCTGTGTTGCTTTCGTTATTTTCATTTTCATATTGCTTTGGATTTCTTATCCTTATCTGACATCTTTTTATGCTTATTATTGAGCCGAGGGTCTTTGGGAAACAACCGTACTACCTTGGTAGGAGTAAGGTCTGCATACACTCTACCCTCCCCAGACCCCACGTTGTGGCATTTCACTGGGTTGTTGTTGTTGTAAATGTTCAATTTGCAGTCTAAGATAAAGTTTTGTTTTTTGGAGATCTTTCATCTCAAATTCTTTCTTTAAATATTCAATCGCCTTTTGGAGCTCTTCTGGAGTTCCAATTATGTTTATGTTATCAACATAAATAGCAAGTATAACAAACTCTGATTTTGTTTTCTTAATAAAAACATATGGGAAAATGATATCATTTATATAACATTCATTTATCAAGTACTCACTGAGGTGATTGTACGACATGCGCCCAGATTTTTTTAAACCATATAATGATCTTTGTAATCTGATTGAGTACATTTCTCGAGACTTTGGACTAATTGCTTCAGGCATTTTAAATTCTTCAGGAATTTTCATATAAATTCCATTATCAAGTGAGCCATAATGGTAAGCTGTAACCATATCCATCAGATGTATTTCAAGGTTTTCATGTACAGCTAAACTGATGAGATATCGAAATGTTAC
Source organism: Lycium barbarum (assembly GCF_019175385.1). Classification (NCBI taxonomy): domain Eukaryota; kingdom Viridiplantae; phylum Streptophyta; class Magnoliopsida; order Solanales; family Solanaceae; genus Lycium; species Lycium barbarum. Next base: position 119,525,982 of record NC_083341.1, read on the forward strand.
GCCATCCATAACGGGTGAGTATGTTTCTTCATAGTCGATACCGGGTCTTTGAGAGAATCCTTGTGCAACAAGGTGTGCCTTGTATCTCACAATTTCATTCCTTTACCGCACAAAGACCAATTTGTGGCCAACTGTTTTACACCATTAGGCGTTTGGACTACTAGTCCAAAACCTCACATTTAACAAGTGAATTCAATTCTGATTGAACTGCCTCTTGCCATGTTGTCCAATCATATCTTAATCAATATTCTTCAACAAATTGAGGTTCCTGACCTCAATGTCTTTCATAATATTCAGTGTAACATTATAAAACATTATCCACCATGATTTTCGATCAATTCAAATCTATCCCATCACCAAAAGAACTTAATGATAGTTCTTTACTTACTTGAGTCACAGGTCCCCTAATATCTTCAGGAGTATCAGGATTAATTAGATCTTAAATCTCTGCATGATATTCTTTCATAGAGTCATTCTGATCATTTTTCGTGTTATTTTTCTAGGATTTTTATCTTTAGAACCTAGTGGCCTACCACGCTTCAAGCGTGTATGAGACTCAGAGGCTATGACACTAGTAGGTTGTCCCTTTAGGACATCAATTCGGATAGGCACATTCTCTATAGGTATATGTGACTTAGTTATTTTTTCTCAAATCAGTAAATGCGTTTGGCATTTGATTTGCTATTTTCGGCAAGTGGATGATCTTCTGGATCTGTTGTTCACATATAGGGGCACGTTGATCAAAATGAGATAGTGATGAAACTTTTCACGCAATTTTTCCTTTGATTTCTTTTCTCTCTCCCCCTAATTGTGGGAAATCTGTTTCATCAAATCGACAATCTGCAAATCGAGCAGTGAATAGATCTCATGTTAATGGCTCAAGGTAGCGAATATAGAGAGTGATTCAAACCCAACATATATTCCTAGCATCCTTTAGGGGCCCATCTTAGTGCGTTGTGGTGGTGCTACGGGGACATATACAACACAACTACAGATTCAGAGATGAGCAATATTTGATTCATGACCAAATACTAATTGTGACGGGGAGTATTTATTATAATGAGTCGGTCTGAGATAAATAAGAGATGTTGCATGTAAGATGGCATGATCCGAAACGGTAGTGGGCAACCGTGTTTTCAGAAGTAGTGGTATTGCTATCAATTGTAGGCGTTTAATAAATGACTCAGCAAGGCCATTTTGAGTATGAACATGAGCTACAAGATGTTCAACTTTTATCCCAACTGATAAACAATAATAATCAAAAGCTTGGGATGTAAATTCTCCGGCATTATCGAGGCGTATAGCCTTAATGGGATAATCTGGGAACTGTGCCCTTAAGAGTATTATTTGTGCCAATAATTTTGTAAACACCAAGTTGCGAGACGATAGGAGGCACACATGAGATCATCTTGAAGATGCGTCTATTAGGACCAGAAAATATCTGAATGACCTACAAGATGGATGAATAGGTCCACATATATCCCCATGTATACGCTGTAGAAAGGCAGGGGATTCAATGTCAACTTTCATTGGTGATGGCTTAGCTATCAATTTACCTTGAAAGCAAGTGGCACATGAAAATTCACCACTTTCAAGAATCTTCACGTTCTTAAGTGGATGCTCATTTGAATTTCAATAATTCGTCTCATCATTATTGATCCAGGGTGACCTATTCGGTCATGCCAAAACACAAACGTACTTGAATCATTAACCTTCTGGTTTACGATCAAGTGTGTTTCAATTGTACTAATTTCTTCATAATACAGGTCAGAAGACAAAGTTGGCAATTTCTCCAAAACATATTTCTGGTCGGAGACATTCTTTGTAATCCCAAGATATTCATTATTTATTCCGTTTAATGTCTCAACATGATACCCATTACGGTGGATATTTTTGAAACTTAACAAGTTTCTTGGGGATTTAGAAGAGAATAATGCATCTTCTATAACAAGTTTCGTTCCCTTAGGAACAAATATAGTAGCTCTTCCTCCGGAGCCTTCAATCAATTTCGAATTGCCAGAAATTGTACTAACATTCCCCTTTTCCTTCTCAAGTGAGAAAAGCATTTCTCATCTTTTACTATGACATGCGTTATTCTACTATCAATCACACAAATATCTTCATGATTAGGCATTGATCCAAACAAAATTTGAGGAATTTCCATATATTATTCAAAATGAAAGAATAGACAAAGTGAACATTAAAATAGATATTATTATTAAACAAAGCATTACAAAAACTTTATTTACATAACTATGGAAACAGAACTATATTAGCTAAAAGTAATAACATGGATGAAAATATCTAAGTTATTACAGATCCATCACCGATCAGATGATCTATTTTTCCTTCAGGGAGTTCAAAAATCTGCCACATCTAGATGCATGGGCTTAACATTATCTTCAGAAATAAAATTTGCTTCAGCATTGTTTTCTGCCTTTTTGAGGGAGGCTTGATAAAGCTCAACTAGATGCTTTGGCATACGACAGGTACGTGACCAGTGCCCCTTTCCTCCACATCGGTAACATTTATTTTATGAATTTTTCTTTTGCACAGCTTCATGCTTTTCATCCTTCTTCCTTGACCACGGCCATGACCACGACTGAGGCCACGACCTCTTCCACGCCTAGAATGGTGAAAATTTGCCTAATTCACTTCAGGGAATGGGATAGTACTAGTAGGCCGGGTTTCGTGATTTTTCATTAATAGTTCATTATGTTGTTCAACCACTAGAAGATGTGAGATTAGTTCAAAATATTTCTTGAACCTCATCTCTCAGCATTGCTGCTGCAAGAGCATACTCGAAGCAGGAAAAGTGAAGAATGTTTTCTCCAGCATATCACGATCAATAATATTTTCACCACATAATTTCAATTGAGAAATAATTTTAAACATAGCACAATTATACGCACATATAGATTTAAAATCTTGTAGCCTCAAATGGATCCAATCAAAATGTGCTTGTGGAAGCACGACCATCTTCATGTGGTCATATCTATCTTTTAAATTATTCCACAGCATAAGAGGATCTTTAACAGTGAGATATTCCAGTTTCAGGCTCTCATCAAGGTGATGGCGGAGGAATATCATTGTCTTGGCACGGTCTTGATTCGATGCCAGATCTTTATCTTTGATGGTGTCTGCCAGACCCATCGCATCAAGATGCATTTCGGCATCAAGAACTCAAGACATGTAGCTTTTGCCAAATATATCCAAGACAACAAATTCACGTTTAGGAAGATTTGCCATTAATTAAGAAAAAAAAAAGTCAATACCTTCGAAGCTTTCAAAGTATTTACTCGAGATGACAGAGTCTCGTGCTTTCAAAATGAGTCAATACCTACTTTTTCTTAAAATGAAATACATATTCAAATGCAATTCCAAGTTTAAATATCTATTTTTAGTTTTTTTTTCAAAAATATCCTTAAACTATGTGAAATTGAATAAAAATGTCTGTCTTTAATTGTTTGGTCTAAAAATGCCCCTGCTGTTAATAGTTTGGTCCAAAAATGTTCTCGCTATTAATAGTTTGGTCCCAAAAATATTCTTACTATTAATAGTTTGATCTAAAAATATTCTCACTATTAATAGTTTGGTCCAAAATATTCTCACTATTAATAATTTGATCCCAGTTAAGTAACAATAGAAGCATTTCTAGGCCGAACTATTAACGGGAGGTATTCTTGGAGCAAACTATTATCATAGAACATTTTAATTCAAATTTTTTTTTTCCCCTCCCATTTTAGGAGGATTTATAGTGTTTCCACACTTCCCCTCCAGTGTGACTCGAACCCAGGACCTACCGGTCGTGGGTGAAGGTGCTTAACCACTGAGTCATCCCTCACTTGTCTTTTAATTCAATTTCACGTGCTTTAAGGGCATTTTTTCTTTTACCCTTTTTCCATTTTTAATATCACTGTTGGTCCAAACGCCTAGTTGTTTTTTTCTCTTCGCACACGGAAAACACTGGGATACTCAGAGACCCTCCACAGCTACATACACTACATTACAAAACCTCCTCACATTTCTTGTCTGTAATTCTTCTTCCTTTTCCACTAACACAATGAAAATCTCTTCATTTTCACTTCTTCGTCTTCCTTTCACCATCTCCTCCACGCGCCACCGCTTCTTCTCCGCCGTCGCCTCCTCCACGCGCCACCAAAACCCTAACAAACCAAACAAAAATCTCCTCAAAGCACGCGAAACAATAAACAGACATGGTAATTTCTCAACTCTACAACCAATCCTCTCACATGAAGACCAACCTCATCTCTCTAACAACCAAGCAATAGGTACCGTCGCTTCATCACAAGCAAATTTCATGCGCGTTATCATCCATGAAGCTTCTGTTGAACTGTTATGTGTAGTTAAAGCAGTGTTGAAGAAGATTAAACGGAGAGTTTTGGTTGGTGATAAGGTTTTAGTTGGTTCAATTGATTGGGTTGATAAAAGAGGTGCTATTGAGAATGTTTTTAAGAGGAAATCAGAGATTTTAGATCCTCCTGTAGCTAATGTGGATCATTTACTTGTGTTGTTCTCAATGGATCAGCCCAAAATCGAGCCGTTTTCGCTCACTAGGTTCCTCGTTGAAGCTGAATCGACAGGAATTCCGCTCACTCTCGCGTTGAATAAATCCGAACTTGTTTCTCAAGAGGTTAGAAAAATACACCAACATTGATGTATTCATGACAAGATTTCGTAAATAGCTGTAGTTTAGAGTGTAATTACGAAACATAGTTATAGAGAAAATTTCGTAAATAGCTATAGTTTAAAGCGTAATAAAATAACGTAGCTATAAAGAAAATTTCGTAAATAACTAATGTTTAGAGCGTAATTACGAATTACGAAACGCAGCTATAGAGAAAATCTCATGAATAGTTATAGTTTAGAGCGTAATTACGGAATGTAGCTATAGTTTGCGTATTTACGACAGCTATGGTTTAGAGCGTAAGTATGAAAGTAGCTATAGTTTTGCGTATTTAAGAAACGTAGCTGCAATTGCGCATGCACTAGCTATAGTTCAGAGCGTAGTATGATACGTAGCTATAGTTCAGAGCGTAGTATGATACGTAGCTATAGTTTGCGTATTTCCTAAAAGCTACAGTTGCGCTTACAATAGCTATAGTTTAGAGTTGTATTAGTGCAACTGAAATTGCGGGTATCAGTTGTATCAAAGCATACTGTATCAGCTGACATCGCGCGAAAGAATTGTATCAGTGCATACAATTATACGAGTGTGTTGTTGTGTTGTTATTTGCTACAAAACCCAAAATGCAGCTACATTTCGTAAATACAGTCTAATTGTTTGCCAAGTTGCGTAATTTTTCCAATGTTCATTCCACATGTCTTCACGCACATGATGTAAGCTATGCTGAATTGTGTAAGATAATGTTTTCTGATAATTCTAAGATAATCTGATTTATGGTTCGATTAGTTGACAAGTACTTAATACTTGTATAAATTGAGTTGCTTGTTAGTAATTTTGATTTTCTACTAGTAGATGATCTTTGCTACTGAACAGTTACCTACTGAGTAGTTGAACACGTTGTTATATCAATCAAATAAATCTCAATCCTAAACTTGTTTGTTTTGGTTAAATTATACATTTCACAGTTCAGGTCCTTTTTCAGCATATCACTATGCCTTGGGATGATTCCTAGTGAGCGATTACTTGTTAATTTGTTTATGCATCCTTTTACTTGTTTGTTGTCACTTCTTCTTTGAGTTTTTCAAGTACTGTTTGCAATGCTTGGCATTAAATTTATATACCGTTTCTTAGAAGGGGAAACACGTGCCTTTGTGTTGGAATCACCTTTGTAATGGGCTAGGATTTGAGGTAAAAAATATAATATCAGCTTGATAGATTTTCAAAGAGTGAACTTGAACTGTCGAAAGAGAGAAGCAGAAGAATATAACACAAAAGGAGGATTCTGGACTGTCTTTGTAATAAGATGAAAAACGTGTTATGACTGAGAAAATTGTGTAACATCCAAGCATGTATTGACTAAGTTTTCTGTACTTCAGTTTTAATACTACTTTCTTCCTTTCTGTTTATATTTTGTGGTCATTTCTCTAGACATCTGAAAGCCAGTGATTAACTTCGGCAGGAAATAAAAGCATGGAAATCTAGGCTTCGTAGTTGGGCGTATGAACCAATCTTTTGCAGCATTGAGTCCAAGCATGGACTTGATACACTCCAGTTTATTATGAGAGAACAAACTTCCGTCATTGTTGGTCCAAGTGGTGTGGGCAAATCCAGCCTGATCAATGCTTTGAGAGGCAATAAGCATATTCTTGGTGCAGTTGAAGACCGAAGCTGGTTTGATCCAGTGCGTTTGTGCTTTATCATTTTATATTATGTTATTACATTATTTTGTTTAGAACCTTTTCGTTTAGTGTTTCCTTTTCCTTATTATGATAGCAGATTTTAGGGAGCAAGTGGTATGATGAGCAACGTGTCGGGGAAGTGTCAGTAAGAAGCGGCAGAGGGAAGCATACGACGAGGCACGTGTCTTTGCTTCCATTGCCTGATGGGGGGTATCTTGCTGATACTCCAGGATTTAACCAGCCTAGTTTGATTAAAGTGACAAAGAATTCTCTTGCACATCATTTTCCGGAGGTCTGTCCTGATTTTTTCGTCTCTAAATTTTGTTTATTTGTTGCACAATATCTGAATCAATCTATATATGTTAATCTCAAAATTACTATGGATTCAGATCCGCAAAATGCTTAAAGATAGTGAACCTGCAAACTGTGCATTCAATAATTGCTTGCATCTTGGTGAACCGGGCTGCCTTGTAAAAGGTGATTGGGAAAGATACCCATATTATCTTCAGTTGCTTGATGAAATTAAGATCAGGGAGGAGTTTCAGTTGAGGACCATTGGAACTAAACGAGAAGGTGATGTTAGGTACGTTTACTACACTTTGATGAGATATTTATCAATTCACTCATACACAACTAAAGGTATATTTTAGAAATTTTCTTCACAATGTAAGAAGTCAGTGCTACTATGAGTCGGTCAAGTACAGAGTAATATCTTTCTGTAATTGTAATATCAAATATAAAATTTAAATGTTTGACATCCAACTATTCTTATGGTGGATTGCTGAATTTATATTGGCATTAGCTTTTTCATTAAAGGAAAATCACAGTAAAAACTCTAAAAGTGCATGTTGCATCCTTGAGTCTCCTGCAGTTCTAATATTTGTATATTTGTTGATGATACTTTTCGGAATGGAATACCGATTGACACTTTTTTGAGATTATTATTTTCTAGAGACTGAGATTCCATATTCTTTGCCACATAATTATTACACATCATCCAATGAGAAGGATTACATTTCTCCACGAATCAAAGATGGCAAAAGTTGAAAGGACATTTTCGTCAGCGAAGTGTGTGCTTGATAGCTTAAACTTGTAATTGTTTGGCATTTCTTTATTCATGTTAGGGATCTCGTTTTCATCAGAGTAGTCGAATACTTTATTCATGGAAAGGTACCTGTTGTCCATCAGGGTACTGTAAGTTTAGTTGGCTAGCCTGCTGTTATGGTTTTTGGTGCTCCATTTCCTACTCTTCGTTTATTTTATTGTTCTATAGTCCTATTGTTAATCCATTTGCCTGAACTGGTAAGTATATTTCATCTGTGGGATGATGCAAATCATTCTAACCCGTCCTAAAGAAACAGAAAGATTTATTTAATACATGTTGCAGGTGCAAAGTAGGAGACAAGGGAGTTGTGCAGGCAGAACCGCGGCTGGAGCCCAAGAAATACAGGAGACAATCTCGTAAAAGAGTGAACCAGTCATTACTAGATGAATTGGATGAACTCGATGACGAAGATGATACACTGGAGGATGACAATCCTATTCTAAGAGCAATGAAGGAAGAAAATCAATAGAAAAGCTAAACAATCCAAAGGTTCTGAAAGTTTTCAGTAGGCATGGATCCATTACACCTCAATCTTTCTTGACTGTAAATAGTGATTCTCTAACATCTTTTTCTTAAGCTGAGAGTGGTCGAAGGGATCGTCAAGATATTGTAGATGGCAAATGTTCTGGCTGGCGCTGTGTCTCAATGTTGTAAACCAGTTTAAACGATGCCAGAAGCTAACACGAAGACTTACTGCAGTACATTTAAATAAAAAAGAAGATGTGCATTTCCTTCTGCCTACTAAGCTTTCCATCTATGTTTCCGTGATTGTTTCCTCTACAATTTGGCGATGCAATAATGCATCGCATCCTATTGAACCGGGGGGTAGGGTGGGGGAAGGGCGATTTTAGGTGCAAAAAATGAGGCATGTAAACACATGGTCTCTCCGTAAAATTAGTTATTCGAGGTATATATCTTCTAAAATTAGTATAATGCTATCTGTTGGAACATATGCTACAAAAAGATTAAATGGTGCAATCTTAAATTTGCCTTTGGGGGGATAAGGAGGGGGGGGAGGGGATAATCCGTATCCTTCATTCGGGTCTGTGATGTGTTCGGGAGTACAGGGTTATTATAATGAGTTAGTTATTTAGAGCCTGTTTGGATGGGCTTATGCCTATAAGCTGCAAACAACTTATAAGCTAAAAAAAAAAAATTGGGGTAGTCTAACTTATTTTTTTTAGCTTATAAGTTGTTTTCAGCTTATAAGCTGCTTTAGATAAGCTAAGTCAAATGGGCTCAATTATTTTTTTGAGCTTATTTTAAGCACAAAATGACTTTAAGCTGGCCAGCTAAACACTCAAAAAAGCTGAAAACAGCTTATAAGCAACTTATAAGCCAATCCAAATGGGCTCTTACTTTGGGTATTTACGGATTAGCCTATTAGTTATTACAGTTTAGTCCTTTCTACTTTCTCAATAATAGCTAAGCCTACAAGTATTTCCTATTGGACACACCCTTTTGGGTAAAGTCCATATACTATTTGTACTGAACGAAGCTCATTTTCAGAGGTTATGAATAAAGAAGCATATTAATTTCTCTTTCTCTTATTTTTATTCCTGTTGATTTTGCTAAATCTTATAAGTGGTATCAGAGCATCGATTCTCTGATCTGTGGGTAATCGAATGGCATCAGAATTGCTGAAGTTTTGAGCCGTTTGGATAGGATAGCTGGTGAGGTCGCGAGTTTCTCAGCTCGAAAGTCACAAATGGAGTCAGTGCATGAGAAATCTTACCGGTAATTACGAGAATCCATTGACGCCGAGAAGAGTAAGTTACCTGTTATTTTAGAGGTCAGTGAAGTAGAAATTTATTCACCCACACAGGGCCCAACTCATTTTCAAGGTATTGGTTCTAATATTCTTCTTAATTCAGCTTCTATGGTTACAACTATACCCAGAATCCCAACTCCGCCAAATCTTAATGCTCAATTTCGAAGTAAAGGTTCTAATCCTCCAAATCTCAATGTTCAAAACCCCAATTCTTCATGACCTGTTATTGTACCTAGTTCACTGCCTCAGTACCAATTTAGCCCAGTTCGAACAACATCACTTCAAACCCCACCTTATTATGGTCAGAAACACTATACTACCACAAGGACTGACCAACCTCAATACTAGCCCAGTCCCTCTCAGCACCCAATCCACTATAATACCACCGCTGCTAACCAACCACAACCTCAATACTATCCTAGTCCTCTTCAACAAGTTTACACCCACAACATACCTCTTATGATACCCCCATTACCAACCCCACGCCCTTGGACTAGGTACTCGAAGTTTGAATTTCCAAGGTTCAATGAAATAGGATTTCAAGATTGGTGGTATAAAGTGGAGCAGTTCTTTGATCTAGATGAAGTGTTACCCCATCAGAAAGTATCAATAGCAACCTTGCATTTTGATGATATTGCATTGCAATGGCATAAGGCTTATCTGAGAAGTAGGCAACATCTAACCCCTTCTAATTGGGAAGAATATTTATATGCGTTGTCTGATAGATTCGGGGCAGAGTTTGATGACCCTATGGCTGAAGTGCTAAGGTTGAAACATACTGGCTCTGTGAAGAATTTTCAAGAAAGTTTTGACAGAGCAATGACCTAACTTAATTTAGTACCCCACTATGCTATTAGTATATTCTTAGAAGGCTTGAAACTTGAATTGGGGGATGTTGTTAGGATCAACAAACCTTATTCCCTTCCTCAAGCATATCACCTAGCTAGATTGCATGAGTCTAACTTCCTTAAACAATCCAAGGCTATGAAATCTTCTTCCTATTCGAGTCACTCAAATTCCAGACTTAACTTCCCTACATATGCCTATACTCATGCTAAACCAAACACAACCCAGCCACTCACCTTTCTAAACCAAATACCACCAGTTGGAATACTAACACTAGAAGAAGGAGGTTGAGTCCTGCTGAATTGAGTGAGAAGAGGGCCAAAGGGCTTTGTTATCTCTGTGATGAAAGACACATGCCCGGACATGTCTGTAAGACTAAGGCACAATTGTTTTTGCTTGAACTGGAAGAAGAGGTTGACGTGGTGACAGAACAAGATGATCAATTGGTAAATATGGACTATGTTGAGGAACCTCAAACTTGTGAAATATCTATTCATGCCTTGCATGGGCTGAAGGGCACTAGAACCTTGAGGTTGATAGAATACTGTCAATAGAGGTCTTTTAATATATTGATAGATACTGGGTCAACCCATAACTTCCTTAATCAGTCTTGGGCAACTAAGATGGGTTGGAGGGTGGATCCTTGTGACCTGTTTGATGCTTGTTTGTCAGATGGTCAATATCAGGGATGTGTAAGGGGTTAGAATGGTTGCTGAAGAGTACTGCATTTAAAGCTGATTTCCTTCTCTTACCTCTAGGCACTTGTGACATGGTGTTCGGTTGTCAGTGGTTAAGTGAACTAGGGGATATTGTACTCAACTTCAGGAAACTAACTATGATTTTTGAGTATCAAGGTAAGGTAATTTCATTACAAGGGAATGAACAAAACTTGAAGATAGTGGAAGCAGATGCCTTACCTAAACTTAAGGAACAAGCTGCTCAAATCTTTATGATTAAGGTTGTCCCTAGGGAAGAGTAGAGTAATAGTGGAATGAAGGGTGTAATGATTGAATGTTCTACAGGCATGAAAGACATATTAGAGGAACATAAAGAGTTGTTTGAAGATCCTAAACGCCTTCCCCCTTCTAGAGGTTCTTTTGATCGTCACATACCTCTGGTGAAAGGCCATAAAGCTGTGAATACCAGACCTTATAGATATGGTGGAGGAGCTGCTAGAACAAGGACTGATCCAGCACAGTTGCAGTCCCTTTGCCTCTCCAGTGGTCTTGATATGTTAGAAGGATGGTTCCTAGAGAATGTGTGTGGATTATAGGGCTTTAAACCAAATTACTATTAAAGACAAGTTTCCAATACCTGTCATAAAAGAATTATTAAGAGAATTAGGGGGTTCACAATGGTACTCTAAAATTGATCTCAGATCTGGGTATCACCAAATAAGAATGGCACCAGAAGATGTGCATAAAACAGTATTTAGGACTCATTTAGGCCATTATGAATATCTTGTTATGCCATTTGGGCTGACAAATGCTCCTTCTAGCTTCCAAGGGTTGATGAACCATGTCTTCCAAAGTTAATTGGGGAAGTTTATCATGGTCTTTTTTTATGACATTTTGGTATTTAGCAAGAATTTGGGTGAGCATAGGGATTATCTGAGAATTACTTTTGATCTGTTGAAACAGCATCACTTATATGCTAGGAGGGCCAAGTGTGCTTTTGCTGCTAGAAAGGTGGAGTACCTAGGACATTTGATTTCAGCTCTTGGTGTAGAAACAGATCCTCAGAAGGCGCAAGCTGTAAAAGATTGGCATGTTCCCACCACTCTTAGACAGTTAAGGGGATTTCTTGGTCTTCCTGGATATTACAGGAGATTTATTAGAGGGTATGGCAAGATAAGTAAACCATTGACTGATCTTTTTGAAAAATGAAGGATTCAAATGGACAGACCAAGCTACAGATGCCTTTCATAAGTTAAAAGATACCTTGGCAGCAGCACCTGTCCTGGCATTGCCAGATTTTTCACGACCATTCATCATTGAGACTGATATATGTGATTTGGGCATTGGAGTTGTGCTTATGCAACAACACAGACCCATAACATATTTTAGCAAAGGATTATCTGGAAGGAACTTAGCTTTGTCTGTGTATGACAAATAATTACTTGCTCTAGTCATGGCTGTATCTAAATGGGGACAATATATAGTGGGCAGTCAGTTCTCAAAGGCTCTTAAGTTTTTGTTGGAACAGAAATTACACACTGGATCCCAGTTAAAATGGATCACCAAACTTATGCAATTTGACTTTGATATTGAGTACAAGAAGGGGAAGGAGAATACAGTAGCAGATGCCCATGCACTCAAGGAACTAATTCAAAAGCTTAAAACTCAACATGAGGAAGTACCTGCCTACACTTTTGTTAATCAACAACTGAGGAGAAACGGAAAACTTGGAATTGGACCTGATCCTATTCTCAGAAATGAGATACTATCATTATGGCATGACAAGCCTATGGGAGGACACTCTGGCATGGATCACACATATAAGAGGGTAGCTGCATTATTTTACTGGAAGGGTTTGAAAAAAGCTAAGTTGTTTATGGACAATATATTTAAATTACATGGCATGCCGAAGGATATTGTGAGTGACAGGGATCCCATTTTCACAAGTAAGTTCTGGCAAGAATTATTTTCTATTGAAGGAGTCACTTTAAACACTTCAATAGCTTGCCATCCATAATCAGATGGTCAGACTGAAGTAGTGAATAGGTGCTTGGACACTTATCTCAGATGCTGTGCAGACTCTCCTGCTGATTGGCTCTAGTTTTTACCTTCTGCAGAGCGGTGGTATAACACTTCCTTTCATTCCAGCACTCAAACTACACCTTATAAGGCCTTGTATGGTCAACTACCTCTTGCATTTGCCTTATGTAGCTGGTGAGTCTGATTTGTCTGAGGTTGATAGAAGTCTGATCACTAGAGATTTCAAACATCAGTTGTTGAAGTTTCATTTGAATAGGGCTCAACAAATAATGGAGGTTCAGGCTAACAAAAAAGATCAGATAGACAGTTTTCACCAGGTGAATGGGTATTCCTTAAAATACAACCTCATAGGCACGTTACTATGTCCAACCAACAGTTTAATAAGTTATCTTCCAACTATTATGGTCCATATATGATCTTGGAGAAAATTGGATCAGTCGCTTACAAGCTTTCTCTTCCACCTGACCTGTTACTTAATCCCACATTTCATGTCTCATTGCTCAAACCTTGTCATGCTATCCCAGTTATTATCACTCATCCTCCAGTGTTGAACATTTCCAATCCTTATTGTCCTAAAACAGAGAGGGTGTTGGATAGAAGGCTAATTCAGAAGGGAAACAAAGCTATTGCTCAAGTTCTCATTCAATGGGAGCACATTCCTGGGGATCAAGCAACTTGGGAGGATTTTAATGCCATCAAAACTACATTTCCTTTATTTGTTCCATGAGGACTGGGAAATTTTTATCGGGGAATTATTGACGTGTTCTGGTTCAAGAAAGGTTGGAGTGTGCATCAGAAGGTGTACCTCAAGCTTGCCGAGGAGTACAGGGTTGTTATAATGAGCAAGTTATTTACTTTGGGTATTTACAGATTAGCCCAATTAGTTATTAAAATTTAGTCCTTCCTACTTTCTCAATAATAGCTAGGTTAATTATACATTACCCTATTGAGTATTTTCTATTGGACATTTTAGGTCCATACCCTTTTGGGTAAAGTCCACATACTATTTGTACTGAACGAAGCTCATTTTCGGAGGTTATGAATGAAGAAGCATCTTAATTTCTCTTTCTCTGATTTTTATTCCTGTTGATATTGCTAAATCTTATCAGTCAGGAGTTGCTGATCGCTGATCGTACTCCTTTCAGCTTATTACGGTGCCCTATATCGGAATTCTCTCCTCTTTCTGGGGTCTGGATATAGAGTCCGGAGTCTAAAGGGCACTAAAATGCACAAAATAAACCAAAAGGGGTGCCCCATTCCATAATATACCAAAAGGGGTATAACGTGGAGGGGCCAAAGTTATACCCCCAATTCCCCCCCACCCCCCCCCCCCCCCCCCCTTGTCAGACCAAAAAAAAATAAAGTTTAAAAGTATAACGTGGACTGATCCACGTTATACAAAATTTATAATTTTATAGAACATTGTACAAGTTTTCATCTTCCCATTAGAATTACATGACAAAGATGACTCTTCCCATTTCATTCTAATAGTCATATATATATATATTATCCCCTCCCCCCTAACGTTTTACAAAAATAGTTTGTAAGACGTTGGCCAGATTTAAATCATATCCGGTTGTATTTTTAATAAAAAAAAATCAGTGATTTTTTTAATTTTTAACTCAAACATACGCCACAAGTCATATAATAATTAACTCAAAAAATATTTTAACTCATACAATAATTAAATATGTGTTGTATATGCGAACATAAAAAAAAATATTAAAATATACGTTAAATAAATATCACACATTAACTGAGTAGTAAATGTTAAATTACATATGTTATTAAATGGCAGAAGACATATTATATATTCTTGAAAGATTACATAAGGAAACAACGATCGTACAACTTAGGAAAAAACATAAGAACCAACAAGCAACAACAACTACTGATTTCTGTCAGGGCAGCGATTCTTGTTATGACCTGTTTGCTTGCACGTACTACACTTCCTAGCCATGCGAGCAGGAGCTGTATCCATTTCATTCCTCCTTCTAGTTGTACTCCGCGCTCTTGAAGTTCGCTCGTATTCAGTGCTTGCAATTAAACTGAAAGGAGAAGGTGGCCAATATGCCTCATCACCCAACGATGAAAAATTTCCACTGTACGTTTTCTTGTAATACCTGCAACTGTAGTACTTGCTAACATAGGTCTTTGGTTGAATTCCGCGGATATCACAAAATTTAATGGCATGTGAACATGGCATATGGTAGTTTCTCCACTTCCCACACGAACACTTTTTTCCTTCGGCAGAGACTTTATGGATATTTCCGCCCTTACCTTCGTGTGAAAATGTCAGAATCTCAAAGACCCCTTCAGCTGTATTGTATTGCTTCATGTCAGTGTGCTTTAGGGACCTCTCCCAGTATTCATCAAACTTCTTTTCAACAGCGAGCGGCCAAAACTTTTTATCCGCAATCAACAAATCAGCAAGGGTGCTTCTCTCAACAAACCGATCAACAAGATTTTTAAACGTATAACGGACCATGACAGTAACGGGCAATCCACGAGCTTTCTTCAATATACCGTTGTAAGACTCAGAGACATTCGTTGTCATAGCCCCCCCCCCCACCTATGATTGTTGTCCTTATTCAATGTCCATTTCTCCTTCGGAAGAGCTTTTAACCACAGATGCACTGGAGGAGACAATCTTTTAATTTGTTCCATCCTCATTTTATACTTCTTCTTCTGGTGCTCTGTAGCCGCCAACCACATTAGCTTCTCAAGGTCACTGTTGAGGAACTTTTTATTAAAGTTGCTTTTCAAATGTCGAACACAAAACCTATGGTGTGTGGATGGTGGTTGTAACCAATCATGTGTTTGGACACATTGGAAGATGCCCTGATGACGGTTAGAAATAAGTCCAATTCCTTGTCTCCCATAAACAATATGTCTCCACAACAACACAAGGAACCACGTCCATGACTCAAAGCTCTCGCGTGCAACAATAGCATATGCAAGTGGAAAAATGTTATTGTTCGCGTCAATTCTAACAGCAATTAACAGTTTCATCTCCTACTTACCATATAGATGAGTGTCGTCTATTGAGATGACCGACCTGCAATTTTTGAATCCATCAATGCTTGGTTTATAAGCCTAGAAAAGAAACTTGAAGATGTGTTCGCCTTGCATTGTAGTTGATTGGTGCTCCCACTCAACAACGGTCCCCGGATTAAAATATTGTAAGGCAGCCATGTATCGGGGCAATGTCTTGAAAGAGGTTTCAAAATCTGCAAATACCATTTCAATAGCTTTCTTACGCCCCTTTTGTGCTTTTCTATAACTAGGCGTAAACGTATGCAACTATTTTATTTTTTTCCTGAACTGACTTAATACTGATGTATGGATCGACCATAACATATGGTATCAACGTAGTAGCAATTAGGTGACTGTTCAAATTGGAATGATCCTTCCTTTAATCATCTGTGAGACAACTGTGTTAGAGAACCATTTTGCCTGCCTTCCACATACCACTTGAAATTTCTCTAAAACGGATCATCCACTCACAACCCAACATATGACGCTTGCAAATAACCCTCCAAAATTTACCTTTGGACTGATCAGAAATGAACTCTTTCTTTTCTTTGAGACAATATAGTCTCACTCAGACACCACTCAGGGAGTCTGAATAAGGCTGCCACACAAACTACGATAGAAAGAACATAAAATTACATTATAATAAAATAAATAAATTACACATAAGCGTAACTATTATATCAAAACGCCATTAACAATCATAATTATGATAAATACCTGGCCATCGATTAGGTTGTCCAATACATCCCTACATATGGGTAGCACATCACGTGCCTCATTTTCGCGGGATTTACGATGAGTCCACTTTCGTGCAAGAGCCGTGTGTGGCGGAAGAACCCTGCATGGTGGCTGCATCGGTATAATGTGCTCCCAAGCCCAAACCTATATTAAAAAATTAAAAAAAAAAATAGAAAGCTTATAACTATCAAATAAGACAACCAAATAAAATCATATAATTTTTAAGGTCACGTACCTGCAATAAGGAAATGAATCCACACACATCCTTGGCCTTTTTCATCGAAGCGCGGCACAGACAAGTATACAAATATGACAATGCAGCCGCTCCCCAAGCTTGTGTACTCATTGCTCTAAGGCCACGCATGTCAAGCAAATAGTCTAAATTAAGTAAGTCACCGGACTTATCCGGAAATATCGTGCCGCCACAGAGCCATAGCAAGTATAACCTAATCCGCTTTTGCACATCAATTTCTGGGGTCTGGTCTGTAATGGCATCTAAGCCTCTAATATATTCAATTAATTTTTTTACTTCCAACCTACTAACACCGCTAAAACAATCCTGACCGGGTGCCCAACCAGTAAGCTCGTAGATCAAATGTTGCCACCCCATAATGTCTATATTTCTAGCATTAAGTTCATTCAAGGGGTTACCACCTATAACCATGCCAAACATGATCTCAATATCTTGTAATGTGATAGTGGCCTCACTCGTACGCAGATGAAAGGTATGCGTCTCAGGACGCCATCTCTCTACAAGTGCAGTGATGACTGCCCAATCATATGATACGCATCCTACCTCTACTACTCCCTTAAATCCACATAGGCCAAAGTAGTCAAGGATGCGAGGATGACGCCTCACGTGCTTCCAAAATTCGATATCCGTGCGGCGTGGATTTAGGCATTCTGTCGGTCCTCTCAAGCTCCCATCCCATACACCTTGTGATCGATGCTTCTCCTGAAGTGTTAATACATCGTACACTTCTGGCCCCGGATGTAGGGGTACCCGTGGAAGCTCCATGCCTAAAAATAAAATAATTGAAATCCAAATCAATCTATTTGGAGTAACTTAATATAAAAAAAGAAATATGTTTGTTATTCCAATTTTAGCAGAACAAATATCACTGACTAGAATAAAGCCAACTTTCATTCGCTTTATTTAGAAACCACTGATAGTGGACAAGATTAGTACCTATAAAATATAGAGAAAATAATTGTCCACCCACTTAGACTTAGGTCCCGTATAATAATGCATTATCACGACATTTTAAGTATCCACTTTTCTGGGCCAGTGAAACATCAATTAAGTTCCACTCTTCTGGCTATATAAATATCACATTAAAGGTATAATGAAAAACTTAACAAATCAGACCTATTATAGAGCAACCCATGAAAATAACAGTTACATAAGAATAAATTTCTTCAAAAGTGCTACTTAACAAATCAGACCTTTTATATAACAATGCTTTTAACAATCATGTCTAAAGTTCAGATAAAAATAACACAAACAAAAAATTAAAGAATACATACAATTAAGATATATAAGATAAACAGATATCCTACATTTACTATAAATACACAATATTATATGAGTTAGAGAAAATACCTTAATTTAGATAGCAACAAAAGGTTTTTGATGAAGAAATTGCTCCAAAAATTAGGCCGCAATGCAAGGTTTAAAAAGAAAATAAATGAAGGAGAAGAAGAAGGAGAAGGAGAAGGATAAGATTTTTGGAAAACTTCTGTAAGTTGAAAAAGAATGGCGGAGGAGGCGGAGGAGGAAGATGGAGAATTAGGGCAGAATAAATTTTTGGGGTGAGATGTTTGAAGTCGTGGACTGAGGAACGATATGTAAAATATATATATTGTATAACGTGGATCAGTCTACGTTATACAATATATATGACTATTAGAATGAAATGGGAAGAGTCATCTTTGTCGTGTAATTCTAATGGGAAGATGAAGACATTGTATAACGTGGAATGATCCACGTTATACTTTTAAATTATTATTATTATTATTATTATTATTATTATTTTTGGTCTGACAGTGGGAAAAAAAATTGGGGTATAACGTTGGCCCCTCCACGTTATACCCCTTTTGGTATATTGTGGAATGAAGCACCCCTTTTAGTTTATTTTGTGCATTTTAGTGCCCTTTAGGCTTCAGAATCTCTGGATATATGTCCAGTTCTCAACCTTGTTCCTAACGAGTGGGCAAATGGACGTCGAACAAATAACTGCAGAAGTTTACTTCCCTCATAAGTGGAAACCCACTGATAATGGTTTCGGAAAGTGTTCTAGGCCACCTTGCAACAAAGAAAGGAAAATAGGAAAAAGGATCTTGTTTTAAGATGTTGACAAGTGATCGTATTGCAGTGGTACAAATGAAATCAATGCAACTTGATTTCAAAGTTGATCTAAAAATCAATTCAAATTGAAAATTGAACTAAGCCGATTAAATAAATCAATATATTTTTGATTCTTCATATACTTTTTCCTTATAATTTATTTTTTCTATTGGTTTCACTCTAACAGGATAATAGCCATAAAAGTTAATTAGGAACTGCAAGGAGCATGTAGATCAAATTCATATTGACTTTGTCTAGAGACCATACTGAAGTCCATTCTCTGCAACCCAAATCATATACGCGTTTTAGCATCCTTCAATTTTTTATTTTTTTTTGTTCGAGAAGTGCTAAAAGTTGTTGGTATTCCATATTAGAGACATCACATACTCAATCTTGCAAACTAGCTTCAGGTGTTATTACTTTATTTCATTATCTTGCTCATGTTGCAGGGTGGATTTGAAAGTACAAGAGGGGGTTGAATTGTAAGCCTATTAAAAAAAATCTAGTCGACTACTGTTTGGTGTCAGTCGACTGATAGCGAGACAGCCTGCACAAAATTAACAGTCCTTCGATTTGCACAAGTATAAACCACAATAAATAGTAAGGGTGCAGAATATAATATGAGAGAAATAAAATAAATGACACCAGCAATTTTTATACTGGTTCGGAACCAATGTGGTATCCTAATCCAGTCCCCTTGGATTGCAAGGAGGTTATCTCTTTAAGCTCTTTGTAGTTTGAGTTGAGTACAGCCTTTGTAGTTTTCCTCGTTCACCACCAACGTTTACAAGGTTGGTTTTTACTCGCTCACCAATAACGAACAAGGGTTGGTTTTGACACGCTCACCAACAACGCACAAAGTTGGTTTTTCACTCGCTCACCAACAACGACTCTTTGGTTTTCACTCGCTCACCAAAGAAACGAACAATGACACAACCTCTCAATGCAAAGCCTCACCAACTATACTATATCTCTCCTCTCTTTTTTGTTTACACGGTAAGTCACTTAGAATTACAATGCTTATGAAAAGTAGAGCAAAGAACTTGAGAAGGTTGAGACGAAAGTACAAGTGGTTGCGTACTGAACCAGTTTAGCACTTCTTCTTTAAATAGTGGCTCGTCATGCTCCAAGGAATCTGATTTGTCTTGATACGGTGAATCTTCTAATTGAAATAGTATCTTCAGCTTTGATGAATTTTCTCCTCAATTGATTGCACAATATTTGCTCCACGGATTTTGTAGACATTCCTTTCTTGACACCATTATAATGTATACCATATTTGAACTCTTGGAATATTATAGAAATATCTCCTTACTACATTATTTTCCAACTTCCCAATATTGTTTGAATTAGGAGTAACGTGAGAAGGCTTGGTCCTAATGGCTTGTTGGCTTTTATAACATTAAAGCCTTGGTCCATTAAGAAGGATTCTTTCTTGATACATGTGGACGTTGACTTCATCACTTTGTTTGGAGAAGATTCTTACCCATATTACTTCAGTGTCATACAAGGAATAATTTCAACACTGACTTATTTCCTTCCTTTAATGACTCAGTACAATAGATATCTTACTTGATCTTTATAACCTCACTTCTAAGCCGTAGAAATTTCCTTGTACGCTGCTTTCGTTTGGCAAGTTTCTGGCTGTATAAATTTGAGCTTTTATTTAGACAACCCAAGAGAATTTCAAGATTCTCTTCATTTCACCTGGGATCTTGATTTATATTAATTTGAATGTAATCACATTCGTCTTCTAGTATTTGGTCACTCCGAACATGAACATTTTTGTGCACTTAAGACTTTTGGCATATCTTGATACTCCATAGATTGTGGACCTTCCTTAAGTAACAAATTGATCTCGATCTTTTTCTTTTCTAGAATATTTTTCTTCCATAGGACCGTAGTAAATATTCTTTCCATATTTCTTGCACCTTGATTTGAGTAAGTCTTTTTCTTCAACATCTTCTTCCGTAATTCCATCTCGTAATATCTTCTTTTCCATATTTGATTAGATCTTCACCAAATCCTTCTTCATCAAATAAACCTATACCAAAAATAAATTTACCACAAGTAAATGTTCTTTTATTAATAATTATATTGGTTTGTTATCATCAAAATTAATAAGTGAAACCTTGGACCTAACAGGATTGATAATTTTACTTCATGGAAAGTTCAACAAGATTTGTGACCTGAAGCAAACATCAGTAAGAGGCCTCACATTTATTCAATAAGAAATACATTTATTTTTATTTGACATGTTTTCTAACTTTTCATGATGCAAAAAATTCAACAGTTGTTGAAAATTCATCAGTTTTTCTAGATGCATCAATTGTTGGAATTCTTCCAACAACTTTTGAATGTTGGGACAACTTTCATCAGTTGTTGGAATTGTTTGAACAACTGCAATAATTATTTTTGTTTATTTTTAATGATGCACAAATTATTTCATCAAATACTTGATTTTTCTGTTTGTCTCCTATGTAGCTAAAATGGCTCCTCGAAGAAAAGAGCATGTCACAACTCAAAATTCCCTAACCCGTGATACCACCTACACTCAACTCGATAGGCGAACGGACAGGGGCAGAGCTAGGTAGGCTCCAGGGGGTTCCGAATCCCCTCGGCAAAATATTACACTGTATAAATAAGGTTAAAATTATTTTCTTAGGTATATATAGTAGATGTTGAACCCCCTTGGCTTCTTCGTTATTTACTTCTTCATATTTTGAACCCCCTAGCTGAAAATCCTGGCTCCGCCAGTAGGCAAATCAATTTCACTTTTAGGTATTTATTCCTTATTAACAGATATAATGAAATCATATATGAACAATACTAATAAGTCTCAAGTCTGAATATATTGAATACATGACAATACAACCAAAACATCCTAAAGACTTGGTTATATGATTCAAGAACATCTAGTTCTATGTTGAATTGATTCATCTACCGAATTGAGGTGTATGTGCAATAGCAGCTTAGGTAAATTTAATGGTGACATTTTAACTTTATAAATAAAATTTATTTGTTCTATAAGTAAGTCTATAATATAGATTAAAAAGAGAAAATAAACAATAATATTTATAAAGTAAAAAACGATAAAGGCTGATAAATTAAAGGGTAAAATAGGTATTTACCCTATTGAGTGACCTTCTGAGTGATATAAACATAATTAAGTGATTTTTCTGTTATAAATGAAAAAACTTTATTAAATAATTTAGGATAGTTGAGTGACCATTTGAGTAAAGAACTACCCAAAATCTTCCTTTACAAATGAATAATCCATAACCAATCGAGCCTTACATCCTAATGGATCCAAAGGTTATTTTGGAATGGCATCATCAAACCAATAACTGCAAATTTATAGAAAACAAAAATAATTAAATTGCATATTAAATAAATCATTGGGATGTTAGTCGGATTGTAAGAGATTTAATGTTAAGAGGTTTGATCAACATAAAATTTGTAGATCTAGTAGAGACATCCTTCATCTATTATAATAACTAGTTTTAGCGTACGCGCTTTACGCGTGACTAAAGCGTGTACCTCATTTGACAACAAATTAAACACGAAAAAGAAATTAGACTTAGCTATAAACTTTGTCGTTAATCCGTTATTAAATTGCTCGTAGCTAACAAATTTTTTTTATAATTGATCGGTAAATATGATTAGTAATGAATTTTATTGTTTATCTTTCCGTCGCTAATACATATTTATTTAGTAGTGAGATAACTTATAACTTAATCTATAAAGAATAATTATATTATAATCGATTTTGCTTTATTTCCAGTTTCTTTCACCACTGATATTTTTCTTTTTTAACAAATTTACATAACTTTCCTAGTTTGATTCTTTTGATTTTATCCTTTTTAAAATCATAATTTATTTATTTATTTTCTAAAAAAATCATAATTATAAATATTTTTTAAGATAGGAATTTTATTTGTGTATTTTCTTACTTTTTTTTTTTATATATATGTTAGAAAATTTAGGAATATTCTGATCTTTTTAACATGTAGATTAATTTGCTAATGATATCTTCCATCTTTGTTAAGTATTAATAAAAGGTGTAAATATGGTAGTTTTTTTTTTTTTAATTTCAATCACTGATACATGTCATGACCAAATAATTTTTATTGAAACTCATCCTTAATCTTGCAATTTTTCCCTAAAAGTTCATTACTAAATCAGGTCTGAGGAAGTTGTCCTTCACATAATTATTTTGGTGTCGTTCGCCCGTTTTACCCCTTAAAATAGATTTTACATTGGACGAAATTATAATTTAATAATATTTCTAATATTTAGGACTTTGAAATCACCTAAATTTTTTATTGTTAAATCTTTCGTTATTTGAATTATGTTAGAAGTCCTAATATTTAAAACTTTGAAATTAATTTAATTAAATATTTCCTTATCTGAATTATGTTAGAAGTTCTAATATTTAAGACTTTAAAATTAACTAAATTTTTACGTATTAAATATTTGAATAAATAATAAAGTGCATCAACTGTTTCCTATAATAACTGCACATAAATAAATTAAATCTTGGACTCTATAACCTATAAAATAATATTACGTTTGTTTACTACATTGGAGAACAATCAATAGTCTAGAGTTTTAGCCGGACTAATGCCTCTTTCTCCCCAAAAGCCTTATGGCTTCTCTTTGTATTATTCACTTCTATATTTACAAATTCTTATTTTCTTCTTAATCCACTTATCGTTAAGTCTTATGCCAAGACATATATATTCTCTCACCATCTTTATCTCTATTTCATATTTTAATTTTGTTAGTGGACTCAAGGTACACACAATATCCATATTAATGAGTACATATTTTTAAAAAGATAATGAAATATTATTAACCAATATATTTGAGTTAAAATGTAGGAACTTAGAAAAAAAGTGTAAATCCTAAAAATGATGAACTTATATCCCATTTAGCTTAGCCAGGCTTATAAGGGAAGAAATCTTGCTCTACAAAATTTCTTAAATGTAGTTCTGTATCCCCCATTGTTCCTGCAAATTTCAATTTAATTATAATTTGATTAATTGCAGATAGAAAAATTCAATACCTTACTTCATAGAAGAATCTAATTGATTAGGTACTCGTCACTATAAATTTGACAAAGACATTATTTATACCAAATAAAAAAATCGAATAATCTTGTCTCAAACACTAGATTAAATCAGAATTGAATAAAGAACTTACAATCAACATCAAGAAAATCGGAGAGGAAACCTATTACTTCCAGCAATTGAAATTAAACATATAAAATATAGATAACATAAGTTGTAAATCTGATAAGGTATTTTTATAAAGATAAGTAAAGGCGTTTAATATGAATTGTCTCTTTAGACAACATTGAAATTGAAATAGTTGAACTCACCTTAGAATTTATAAGAAAATAAAAGAATGTTAAGTCAATTAAAAATCACTATTATTACCAACCTTAAAATCTGCTTCGCAGAAGCAAGCATTTTTTTTTTTATAACTCATCAATATCTGGATGAACCATATAATAATTTTGTTCCTTTGAGATCTTACACGGGATGCTCTTCATGAGTTTGTCCAAATGTAAAAATACCGCAAATACGATGATGGCTAATTGTGACTTTAACAAAGTTCAATTGGTGTTAATGCACGAAACATACACAAAAAATTAACAAAAATACTACATGGTAAACTATAATTGTGAGCAAGGAATATTTATTTAGATGTTAATACAACCACCTGTAACAAATTAACAATAAGAAAAAGGATGAAGATGAGTTTGATTTTCGACTTTACTTTCTTCATAAAGCAATCAAATTATTTATTTAGTTCTGACCCTGACAACAATCAATAAAAATTAATCTTTAATTATATACAATTCATATATAATCTTAAACGTTATTAACTAAAAGAAATAAAGAACGACAAAAATAAAAATACAAAGACAAAAATCAAAAATCAAAACCAAAATATGAACTAAGAAGAAGGAAGCAGAAGAAACGTATGTTTACGGCAAAGTGTATGTTTTCCCTAAAGTATGATCCAGAATACAATACTTAAATAGAATTGGAGTGATCCTTATTATATAAGTAAAATTCTAATTGAGTAAAATAGTAAATAATTATTTTGTCTATTGTAGAGTGTTTTAATGAAGGGCAAAAAGTTCAAATAATATTTTTAAGATCCTTCGTGCTTTTAATATAATATAGATTATATGATTAGGATTATTGAAAAGTTGTGCAGCAAAAAGAAAGTGACGAATGTAACTGACGAATTGTTACATTCGCTAAGAGGAGCACATGCCTTGTCACTCAAAAAAAATTGAAAGACACAGACGATTTTTAAAGGAGTAAAAGTAGGATCATAATTTACTTTTATCCGAGTAAATGGCTAATAGTTAATACTTCAAAAATGAGCCACACATTATTTTTCTCCGTCTGTGTGGTGAGTGTCGGCTATATAAGGCTTGAGGTATGCAAGTATTATCTAATTTAATTATCCAAAGCTGTTTTTGAATTCATCCAGAAGTTGGGTTATCTTCTCCCTTTCACAATTTCTCAAAGAAAGGAGAGAATAGGAAAAAAAATGAATAATCCAACTTCTTCTATTGTTCTTTTATTTTTCTTGTTAATCTTCACTTGCATATGTGAAATAACCGCAAAAGTGGACAAAGCTGATTCTAAGGTATATTTAGGATATTATTAAATTTTATATAAAGTTTTCAGGAAAAAAGTCTTTGAAATTTGTACTCCTTTTTTTCCTTTTTGCTCGCTGTTTTTGCTTTTTAAACTTCATTTAGAAGATGATAATTAAAAGGATAATTTTTCTAAATTATCCTTATTTATCATTTGATCTCAATTTATAACCATTTCCCACTTTCACCATATTAATCTCTCTCGACATGTATTAGTGTGAGCATAAAATTGAAAAATAGAACCAATTCTTCTACGTTTTTAAAATATTAAGCATTTGAAATAATTATTTTTAGCAATAGTTACAAGCAAAATGGAGTGGAGGCAGTATTATTCTTTGTAGTATGTGAATATTGCATGAGTGGTATGAAACGTTAGCTTTCTTATGATTTTGTAAAGAATATTCTTCCATCTGTTTCATGTTGAGGATGGCCATAAGGAACAATTGTCTTTAGCAAAAACAAATGTTACATACATGTAATCAATTATTATTTTTTGGCTCTTGACTGTATACTGTTTGAATCTACAGCTTTACATCGTCTACTTAGGACACAAGCCACACGATGACCATGAACTTATCACCGATTCACATCATGACATTTTAGGTCAAGTGGCTGGAAGGTACGTATATTACGTTAGTATGAATGTCTATTAGTAATAATTAAAACTTTAATATGGTTATATCATTTTTCTTCTACCACACGTAAATATATTTCACACAATCAATGTAATTTAATCAATAACATATAGGGAGTAGTATATGTTAGTTCCTATTTTAGCCAACTTTAATTTCTTAATAATGCTTATCATAGAAATATCTACTTGTAACTATCTTACTAGTGACCTGATTGTAAAAATAAAAATATTTATGCTTTTGCTAAACTCGTGTATTCTCGTCATGCAGTAAGGAAGAAGCCAAAAAAGTAATGGTGTATAGCTATAGGCATGGCTTCTCTGGGTTTGCTGCTAAGCTTACTGATTCTCAAGCCAAACAAATTGGAGGTATTGCTTTTGGTTAAAAAGAACTCCGCTATCATGCATTTGTACCTTATATACTTAGCACAAATAAAATTTATAAAAGAAATTAACTTTCCCACAAAAATTTAAGCAGTTGATATATGTGTTTTAATTGCATTTCAGAATTACCTGGTGTGATCCGAGTTATACAAAATCCTCTTTATAAGACTCATACGTCAAGGAGCTGGGATTTTTTGGGTCTTTCTAAAAGTGATCCCAACAATCTTCTCAACAAAACAAATCAGGGTGATGGAGTAATCATTGGCGTTTTAGATTCAGGTTCAATTTTCTTTTAATTATTCCTCGCTCCCCACCCCCAAGAAAATTTGCACTATGTGATAACCTTATTTAAAAAATAATTTAATCTCTATTCATTGATAGAGTAAAGATATTTCATACAACTAGGATTCATTTGTTCTTATAAAGATTATTAAGTTTGAATCTCAATATTAAGATGTGTATTAAGATTAAGACGATTAATTTTGAATAGATATCTAAATATTTAAGTTTGAATATTGATAGCCTGTTTGGTCAAATTCCAAAATCTGTTTGTTTTTGTCGGAAGTACTTTTTGAGAGTAGCAATTTGCGTTTAACTTACCAATTTGAAAGTACTCTTGCTAATAATAGAGTAGTAATTTGTGCTTGGTCGAGTTTCCAAAAATTGTTTATGCGAAAAAGCTACTTTTTAGTTTCTGGAAAAATAATTTCTGCTACTATTCAAAAGCAATTATTTTTCCTAAAATCTTGGTCAAACACCTCAACTCACTAAAACAAAAAGAAATTTAAAGGAAAAATAAGCACAGTTGGGTTCACAGAGCTTGGCCAAATAAGCTAAAAAAATTAAGATCGTTTGTTTTCTCAAGACGTATAAAACTTATCTTTTATATTAAAAAATAATAAATATAAACTTTAAATAAAATACTAATAAATCTATATCAATAAAGTAGTTTAGAATAATTATATCGTGGTTGGCAAATATTTTAAACTCTAAGAAATACAACTTTTTTATAGGTATATGGGGAGACTCGGAAGCTTTTAACGACAATGGTCTAG
Source organism: Lycium barbarum (assembly GCF_019175385.1). Classification (NCBI taxonomy): domain Eukaryota; kingdom Viridiplantae; phylum Streptophyta; class Magnoliopsida; order Solanales; family Solanaceae; genus Lycium; species Lycium barbarum. The sequence goes on from NC_083341.1 coordinate 119,553,621, forward strand.
GTCCAATTCCATCTAGATGGAAAGCTAGTTGCAAGTCTGAAGGAAATTTCAATGCCACAAAACATTGTAACAGAAAAATCATTGGTACTCGTTGGTACATAAAAGGGCTGATGGAAGAAAAGAGACTAAATCAGACAATGGTCGAAAAAATTTATAATTTATCACCATTAGATGACACTGGACATGGTACACATGTTGCCTATACAGCTGCTGGTTCTTATGTTAACAATGTGGAATATTATGGTCTTAACATGGGGACAGTACGAGGAGGAGCACCACTTGCACGGTTAGCTATTTATAAGGTATTGCTGAAGCTTTGATCTATCTCATTAACAATTTCAACTTTTTAAGAGATCGAGCACACTAAAATATTGTTGTGATTCTTTTGTACGGGTCAAACATATGGAATTTTTTAGAAAAATACATGACCATCTCATCTAGAAGTTTAGAGAACGCACATACTTTTATTTATTTAGTTATATTTTCTAACTTTTGAACAGGTATGTTGGAAAGATAATGTAACTGAATCACACTGTGGTGGTGCTGATATTCTTGCTGGTATTGATGATGCTATAAAAGATGGGGTTGACATATTGTCAGTATCTCTTGGTGGTGGTGGTGGTCCTAACTTTGCTGAAGTTAATGTGGAAAGTCTTTTGGGGATAGGATCTTTTCATGCAGTATCTCATGGCATACCTGTTGTTGCTGCTGGAGGAAATAGTGGACCTGACTCAAATACAATTGGCAATACTTCTCCATGGGTGATAAATGTTGCTGCTAGCAATTCTGATAGAGAAATTGTTACTCCTTTAATACTTGGAAACAACAAGACAATACTAGTAAGCGTTTTGTTCTGTTGCAAGCTATATGATTGTAAGTTAAAAGCGTTAAAACGGAAAGAGATATGCTAAAAAGTAAAAATTAAATATAAGGAAGCAACCTCAAAATGCCTAGTGATATCAATAATAAGTTTGGACTAAGTTTTAATCATACTGGTACATTTACTTCATCTCAAAGAATTGCTAGAAATCTTTAAATCTTGTTAGGGATTTATATACTACTAGCGAAATTAATTTTTTCATATAATATTATTTGCAAACGACTTTAACTAGAGCATCATAGATAGTAAAGATTCATATAACTGACTCTATCTTTATTGGGTGAATTAAAAGCATACCTAGTAAATATTATTGGTGTCGTCTGTTAAGATTTTAATCTCTAAATTGATAATTGCTTGTTTTTCTTTTAAAATTTTTTGACTAATTGTAGGGTCAAGGACTTTTTAAAGGGAATGAGCAAGCCTTTGCTCCTTTGATCACTTTTGCAAATATAACAAGGTAAGTGAAATGTATATATATTACATCATCCAACATAGATTACTACTTAATATGGTCTAATTATTTTAATTTTTACTGTATATTTAAGTTTGTTAATACTTTTTTTTTAATATGCAGTCATAATCAAATTCAATTTATCGCCAATGAAGTGAAAGGAAAAGTTCTAATGCTTTTCTTTCAAAAAGAAGAGGATATGGTTATTTCTTTGTCGAAACTAAGGGCTACTGGAGTTTTGGCGTTTATTGTTGTTACTCACCCTCTTGCTCAAATCACTGACTACAATCAAACTGTTTTTCGTGTCCCTATACCATTTATTTCCGTCGATTTGGAGCAAGGAAACCAAATATTTGATTATTTTGTACAATGTGAATCAAAGTAAGCTCTATTTCTCTTGCCCTTTCTTGTATTTCAATTCTTCTTCTTCTTTCTTTTTTTTTTTTTTTTGAATCTTTCTAAGATTTTCAGAGTGTGTTTGATATGACGAATAAGTTATTTTCTAGTGGTTGGTTTCCGAAAATTATATAAGGGAAGACTAAATACTAATTTTATACTAATAATTACACTATTTCATCAAAACATCATCAAATGCTAATATTATGATCATTTTTTATAAAAATACTTTTCAATCTCCAATTAAATGTGGGTATAATAATTTTGATAAAATTATTCTTTACTAAATGAGTTGTTTTCCGACAAAAAAGTTGGAAACTCAATTCCATCATATCAAATCACCTTTAATTTTTTTGGTTGTTATTATATTAGTGCATATTGATTTGTTGTTTGCAACAGTAACCAAGATCCTACAATTAAATTGGGTCGACCTGAAGTTCGTGAGGGCAACAAGATAGTCTTAAAGGTGCCTAGGTTCTCATCTAGAGGTCCGAATTCCTTTGCCCCCGAAATTTTGAAGGTAAATATATAATTATACGTTGTTTGACATGAAATTTCGCTCAAATATTACACATCGACAAGGGTCCCTTAATCAGTGGCGAATGTAGCATAGATTTTACAGATTCAACCGATTAGTAATTTTGATGCGGAATATAAATATATATTTGAAAATCACAAAAAAAAAAAAAAAATCAATAAACGTTACATTCTCCATTTCAATTTGATATGTTACTTTCCTTTCTAATCTTTTACCGATGAATGACTTTTTATATTTGGCAACTCTCTTATTCTAATAATAAATTACATGGCTTCACCTGCGATACTTTACTGTCCAATAATATGCAATACATCACTAGATGCAGGACACTAGAACCATTTTATATCAATACTAGTTTATGCTGTAATTTTTTTATTTTATTCATTAGTAGCCTTTAAAAAAATACATACTCAATAGAAGCATAGCCTCTCAATTTCTCAAGAGCTAAACATTCCAATAAAAAAAGTACCAATCGTCCTTCCAAAATCTCCAAATATGCCTATACATACACACACACACTCTAATGTATTTCAAATTGAGGAAATGAACTCATTAATTTATTCTAAATATTCCCTTGAATCGATTTTTTTAAAAAACAAATGGTGAAAACCCAGAATGCAAAGGAGTGGATCAAGGAGGAGAGAGAAAAAAAAAAGATTTAGGAAATGGCTATCTAGGTGTATCTATTGAATTCTTGGATCACTTTCCTTTTGCTAATAAAAGAAAAGTAACTAACAAAAGATATAGGCTGAGACTACTGATTTTCAATTGTCCACATGTCCTGCATCTAGTAATGTATTGAACATTACTAGATAATCAAGTACCGGAGGTGACCCCATCCCGGACCACACTATTCGAAGAATATTTTGCTACATTAATCATTTCTATATTTTAAGATTACAAAATTTAAAAATCTCATTTTTTTCTTAAACTTTATGCTAGTCAAATAATGTCACTTAAATTGAAGTGAAGCGAGTAGTAACTTCCGAATTTATAATTTCGGATGCACACTGAATTCAAAACTAAAAATCTTAAAATTGACCCCAAGAGTTTAAATATTTTATTAGCCTATAATCTTAACTTTTACGATTTCTCTTGTTGAATTATTTTTCTCTAATTTTTCCAATTATTTATAAGTTTTATCCAAATATTGTTGTAGCCCGACATTGCAGCTCCTGGTGTAAATATACTCGCAGCAGTTCCTCCTCCCAAAGGAGACAATGGATTCCAAGTCCAATCCGGAACATCTATGGCAACTCCTCATATCTCAGGAATTGTCGCACTCCTTAAAGCTGCACATCCTAATTGGTCTCCTGCAGCTATCAAATCCGCAATTGTAACTACAGGTAATTATTTTTTAATTTAATTTATATATATATATATATATATATATATATATATAGAGAGAGAGAGAGAGAGAGAGAGAGTATATAAAATATTCTCCATGAAATTTAACCTGTTATAGTTCGAAGTTACCGTATCATTAAAATCGAAGTTGCTAAAAGGTTCTACACTATTAATATGCAAAAGTTCAACTATTGAGATGTATAGTCTTTCCTCATTTTCAACATATTTGCTAATATTCGTATTTATTTTGACTTATGGATATAACACTTTTTGAAAAAATTAATTCTAGTTTTGAACTCTACGTATAAACAAATAATAAGAACAATAAAATGGATAGCTGAAATAGCTTCTTTCTCGTTTGATGACATTAAAATTCACAAAAAGAATCTAATAAAAAATTTAATTATGTTCCATTGACATTAAGATTCACAAAAAGAATCTAACAAGAATTTTAATTATGTAGCATGGAACGAGGACACATATAGATCTGAGATCTTTTCGGAAGGAACAGGAGGCAAAATTGCTGATCCATTTGATTTTGGAGGTGGCATTTGCAATCCAAATGGAGCAATGGATCCTGGCTTAGTCTATGATATGGATAAAAATGATTATTTGAATTATCTTTGCAATTTGGGTTATAGTAATGAGAAGGTTCACAATGCAACTACACATTTTTCCGATACGAAGAAATCTATTGTACCAGGCATTATATGTCCCAATGAAGTACCTTCTAGGTTGGATTTGAATCTCCCTTCAATATTTATTTCAAATCTTAAGAATTCAGTGACTGTCAGAAGAACTGTTACTAATGTTGGAAATGTCAACTCTGTATACAAACTAGTGGTTAAACCTCCGAGAAATACTGCAATTAAAGTAAGTCCACATGTCTTGAAGTTCGATTCCAAGACAAAGAAGATTTCGTTTGAAGTCACAATCACATCTACTCACCAAAGAACGAGTAAATTCACCTTTGGAAGCTTGGCGTGGATTGATGGCAAGCATTTTGTTAGAATTCCTATTGGTGTGAGGAAACAAATAGATGTCTAAAGAAAAAGGTAGCAAATTTAACTTTGGAAGTGAGAACTTTTTTGCTACGTAGACCCTATCTTTTGGTAGAAAAGAGAAAGCAAGTGAATGTCAAAGAAATCAAAATATGCATGGTGAGCTTGTTGCTCAGACCCCCTTCCCATTAGTTCTTTTTTCTTCATGTTTTTATTTTTCTTTATGATGTAATTAAATAATGTTGCGAAGAATTAAGAACTACATCAATAGTTATTTAATTATCGAAGTAGTGTTTTATTTTTTGAGTTTATGATTTTCTGTTGTTCGTGTCGCCTTCAAGTTGGTTGAACACTTTGGACACCATTTCATATGGGTATAAAACTTCGTAATATTTCACATCTCAGTTCTAAGTTTATTTAACCTAAAATAATGTTTTACATAAAATGACTTAAAGACATTGAATATTTCCTCAATTTTGTAATGTCAAACCATTAATGCAATAGCTGATTATAGTAAAGAATAAGAGCCTAAATCACACTCTCATCGAAGTTGATAGCTTGGAAAAGTATCTCTATGGTATCTTTGAACATATCCCAACACCCAATACCTTCTATTTTTATGATAGCCATATATACATACGATGATAACAATATCGAAATACGTAAATTCCTGAAGAAAGATGGGTCAAAGCAAACTATCTTGGGTCATCACTAGACATTGACATGGATTTTGACCCTGGAGATTTAAGATTTCTTCGGGGCCACAATCATAGGTGCAACAGATACGGTGTTTCATAATAAAAGTAGTGAAGGACTTTGAGAAAGAATCCAAAACACGAGGCTTAAGAAATATAATTTTGGAGGGCCGCTAGGGCAGCTGTCGAACATCCTCCTTAAGCCAGAAGCTGCTCCTTCTAAGGAGGAATCAAGCAGCAATGATGGGCCTAGTGTGAAAAACAGGCGCCTTGAAGGATTCTATGAGGAGCATGTCATAGGAAAAGAGACTATTGTTGATAACACATTGAGTGTCTCTGTTAAGCAGTGTCCAGAGACTGCTAAGAATATTTTGTATATAGATACCGACTTACCTGGAGATGTAATTCTTCACTGGGGAGTCTGCAAAGATGATGCTAAAAGATGGAAACTTCCTGCAATTCCATATCCAACGGAAACAGTAGTGTTCAAGAATAAGGCACTGCGGACTTTGCTCCAGAGAAAAGAGGGAGGCAATGGTTCTTCGGGACAGTTCACTTTGGATGGAGGACTTTCCGGATTTGTTTTTGTGGTGAAGCTAGATGAAGATACGTGGTTAAATTGTAAGGGAAACGACTTTTATATACCTCTGTCAAGTAGCAAGCATCACTCTAGCACCATACATTTGGAGGAGAGAAAACAAAACGAGGAGTCAAATTCTTCCCAGATAGTCAACAGTTCACCTGAGGAGAATCAAATAGTCTTTGTGTATACTGATGATATAATAAAGGAGATAAGGAATTTGGTGAGTGACATTTCCTCTGAAAAGAGCCGAAAGACAAAGAGCAAGGAAATACAATAAACCATTCTTCAAGAAATTGAGAAGCTTGTTGCGGAAGCTTATAGTATATTCAAAAGTTCAAGCCCAACAATGTCAAAAATTGTGGTTTCTGAAGCTGAGGTTTCACAAGCTGACGTGAAAGTATCTTCAGGAACTGGTACAGGATTTGAGATTTTATGCCAGGGTTTTAATTGGGAATCTCATAAATCTGGAAGATGGTACAAGGAGATGCATGAAAAAGCTGCAGAGTTATCTTCACTTGGATTTACTGTCATCTGGTTACCTCCACCAACTGACTCAGTGTCACAGAGGGATACATGCCTAAGGATTTATATAACTTAAATTCCAGATATGGTAGTTTTGGTGAATTGAAAGTTACAGTAAAGAAATTCCATGAAGTGGGCATCAAGATTCTTGGTGATGTTGTCTTCAATCATAGATGTGCAAGTGAACGGAATCAAAATGGTATATGGAATATCTTTGGGGGTTGGTTAAATTGGGATGAGCGTGCAGTTGTTGCTGATGATCCACATTTCCAGGTATGTATTTCTCTTTAGATTTTTTCATGTTGTTGCAGTGATGCTTGTCCTTCACTGGAGAAGTAGAAATAATCACAAATTCAGAGAGGACGAAGTAGCAAACTGGAATATTTGAGAATGTGCTGGTCCACCACTGGGAGAAGTAGAAATAATCACAAATTGCAGTGATATGAAAAAGTTTACATTAAAATATTTTTGATATGTGAAAACAAGGGTTTTCAAAGGACTGTTGTAGTTGGAAAAGGTGAAAGGTCTAAATGTTTGTGTGTATTGCTCATCGTAATGTGGCACTAGTGATTTTGCTGTATCAGTTGGAACTTCATGGTAGGAGTAACTGAGATTCTTGTTCAAACTAACATTACGGTTCTTTGGCCTTCTCATATGCTGATAACTGAAAAACTAGAACCATGTGCTCGACATATCATTTAAAACACATTTAAATCTTGAAAACTGAATGGAGCACTAAGTATATTTTGTGTGTGTGTGTGTGTTTTTATATAAACACATATGGTTGTAGTAGGTTAGCATTATTCCCATTTTTTATTCTCAAATTTGTCATTTACATTACATTACTATCTCTTTCATTAAGCGTGTGTTCTAGTGCAACGGTGCAAGTGGGATCAAATTTCACTTTAAACTTTTTTATCTGTGTCGCTTTCGTTATTTTCATTTCCATAGGGCTTTGGATTTCTTAGCCTTATCTGACCTCTTTTTATGCTTTTTATTGAGCCGAAGGTCTTTGGGAAACAGCCGTACTACCTTGGTAGGAGTAAAGTCTGCGTACACTCTACCCATCAATTAGAAGCTAGATTAACTCGTGAAATACTCAAATTCTGATTCTAGGTGAAACCCCTAAATTTGGGTATAAACCCTAACTTTAATCTTACAAATTTTCCACTAATCAGGAAGGAATCAAGCAATAATAGTTTATAATCATCAAATCCATGCTTAATGAAGCTAACCGAAGCAATAATTTAAGATTCGATAGCCAAGAAACCGTCTAGGAAGAAACTCATTTAAACCCTCTTTCAAATTAATGAACTAGCATGATTCATGGATTCTTATGGTGTTTAATGATTAAGAAATGAAATACAAGGTTGGATTCTCTTACCACAAGATGTTGCCTCTTCAAAACCCTTAGTAACCCTCTCCAAAAGCTCTTAGACGAAGTGCGGAAATGTTTGGAGACTTAAGGTTTTTTATCACTTAATTGGGCCTCTGGTTCAGCGAGCACCACTTCAGCAGTAGCGGTCCCGCTCCAGGGGTCCCTCAGACCATTACATCGGTCAAGGCGAGAAGTGAACTACGCCTCAACAGCGGCAAGCCTAACCGCCACAACGGCAACGACAATGCAACAGCGATGCTGGTGCCTCTATAGCGGGCACCAGACACCAGAATATCAAAACCAAATTTCACAAATGATCATCCGGACCTCTCGGAATCGGCATATTTTCGAAAAAAGTTTGTTTGTCCAAAAGTCAACTATGAGTCAAACGGTTTCCACTAAAGGCCAAATTTTCTAAAAATCATACTAAAACCCAAAACAATGCCTAGGAATTCGTGCCACCTATCTCCTCGGATCAAAATAGCTCTAACGAGGCTCGAGAACTGGTCAACGAGGGCAAAAGGGGGAATAACGCAATAACGACCAAACGGGTCATTATATCAGATACCAATTAAACAATCGTTCGTCCTTGAGCGAAGAAAGAGAGTAGGAAAACCAACGGTAATCAAGGAAATCATTTATCATAACCCACACGAAGCCTCCACAACACGAAGTATACCAAAATCGCAACTCGCTCACCTTATTAGTTAAAACTTCTTATACTTAGCCAAGGACCCAATTCCCATGTAGCCATACTCGAAATGCTCTCACCACTGATTCCTGAATAACATAACCGCTTTTACCAGAACTCTTTGATTTGACATAACCATACCTCTGAAGCGATCAATAGGTCTCACATACATTTCTCGAAACGGCACAAGCCTATAGACATAACCACAATATAGCCCACTTTGAACTAGTACAATATTCTGATCTTGCTAACCTTTTCTTCACCCTTCTCAAGTTGTTCTTCGAACAACAATGTAGGGGGTCGTATTTTTTTCCGATTTGAATTTGTACTTACCTCATTTCAAAAGGAAAGTGTCTCGGGGAAGTACGATTGTCAATCGTACCAGGAAAAAGGAAAAAATATACTTCTATGTGTATGGTACTCTAAATGGACATTATTTTTAGAGTCGCCACCTAACTTATAGGTAAGTTAGGAAAACCAATTCGAAAGGGTTCATTTAAAACGGTTAAGTTTTAAAACAAACCAATCTGTACCAAAGTTTGGGTAAGGGTTCTGGTGATCACCCGAGGAAGATATTAGCCACCCCAGTATTAAGGATCCGTAAAATACAATTGACCTACGGGTTCTAATAGTATGCCTTGTGAATATAAATTGTTTTTTGATAAAATTGCTTTTGTTTTAGATTTCCGCAATAAAATGTTAGTCATTCATGCCAAATACAACACTTTCGAGAAATAAATGTGGTAAAGTTTTACCCAAAATTGAGCGTTTTGGGTTTCGGACTATAACACCTAGGTTAAAACCCAAAGGCGTTAACCTAAGTAGAACACTACGTAAGCCCACCCGAGTTTTACGAAAAGAGTTTTTTAGATTTTTAGTTTTAAGAAAATCATTATTTGGCATACTATTAGTAACCATATTTTTATATTTTCTTAGATTTTAGCCGTTTTTAAATCGAAATTAGTCTGAAATAGTCCAAGTCCAATTTTGGCCAAAACGGTCCAATCAGTCCGCGGGTCCAAATCATTTTGTCCTTTATAAAGTTTTGATTAAGTCCATCAATTTTTGTCCCAAAAATCATAATTTTAACTACTAATGAAATCTCAATTTTATACAAGTGATAATTAGTCAAAAAGCCGATTTTACACAAGAATTTTCCAAAGATAGTTTTTATATTTCAAAAATGGTTTTGCAACTCTAAATATGCGATGATTTATTAAAGAGCTTCAATAAACACATTTCATCAAATAAGTAATATAAAGAGAGGAGTTGGGCCTACCAAGCCCAACAGAAATAAAATGCAATTAAAATTATGTCTGCTCCAATATTTTTTGCTCTGATGCTAGACTCGTCCATGGTTGAAATCGACTCGATCTAGGAAAGTTAGTGGGCCTCGTTGAGGCCCACCAACAAGTTTGGGTGGACAAAAATGCAAACGGTTATGCAAGACATTAGGATACTTTCACAAATCAGGGTAATAGAAAAATTAAAGCCTACAATAATTATTACATAGCCAAAAAACGAATTTCAACATTATTGCGCCAAGCCCATATATTATAACCAGCAACAACAGGTAACAAGATGGCCCGGATGTGATATAGGCCCAAACAATAGCGCTAACAACTCGGGTGCAAAAAAAAAAAAACGAGTAACAGGCCCGAGCAATAGGCCAAAAACTACACCCCTTAAACTCAAGTTTTTTCTAAGTGTCAAAGCTGCAATATACATGATATACCACTAGTATACCACTTAATTTTCTCTTCAAATTTTCTAGTGTCAAAACTGTGGTATACCTGATATACTATCAATATACCCACCAAGACAAAGAGCAAAACCCCATGAAGGGCATATCTTTTATCCACCTAATGGAAAGGTAAGTCAACATTTCTTGTATACCCTCAAATATACCTAATATATATACTTATTCTCAATTAATCCTTACTTCAAGAAGAACCAAAACTGTGACCAAAATCCCTCAACAACTCATTTTTTAGCTAATCTTAAACTTCTACTTGATTTTAAAAGACACAAAAGACTCCAAAATAACCAACAAAACAAATCAGTGGTCCAACAACACTTAGAGGAACTAATGCAGCTTACTTAATCTCAAATCAAGAACCTTACTGCTAATCACAGCAATAATCAAGATCTAACAGAATCCAAACAATGCAAGGATAGGTAATGCAAGGCACGAAAGGTGTCAAAATGACTCAAAAATAGCAATAACACAGTCAAGAGAGCATGACAATCTTCAGGATGGCTAGGCAAGTATCAACAACAATGGAAGGGTAAGGAACAAAGGGGTACAGAACTAAAGTGAGGAAGAAAAGAAACAAGGCAAAGACCATAATCAACACACTTATAATCTTAGTTTTTAATTCATTTTTAGGGAAAAGCAGCAGCTAAGGGAGACAAGGCAATGAACATGAATCAAGCACAATAAGATGGAGGGATACACAAACAAACTACCAAACACACCATCATATTTCTATTTCCAGTTTTTAAAGAGTCAGCAATCAAAAGAGGGGTAGAACAAGAGGTGAAATGACTTAGAAATCAGACCTGTCCAGTGAGGAACCAATTCAAATGCCAAAAACCATTTTTTCCAAGTCTGTTTTGTTGTCAACAAAGAAGTCATAGAAGTAAATTTACAAGTCTATGGTCATTTTAGCTTAGTTTTAATCCGAGAAAATCCAAAGAATGCAAAAATAGGCAAGCTACAAGTTCATTAAAGCCTTAGCAGGAGCTCAAAATAGTTCACACTTAGTCCTTTTTTTGTAGAATTTGCACAGAAACTACACAGGTAGCAAGTAGAGGTTTCAAATAGCATAGATAGGGACATAATACTGTCCTAGGTCCAATTCAGCATGTTCGACAATGTTTCAATTCAAATAAGCACATAAGGAGGGGTAATTGACAGGACCATCTTCAGGTTACACAAATGGGTACCAAAAGCAAGAATGCAGACATCACACTTAACTCCTCAAGTTGGTTTTGAGCCTCTTTTCTGGGTATCCTACTTATTCTAGGTGAGTTAGGTGCCCAAATAAGTCTTTAACAGTAAGGCAGGTATCAATGACCAAATAACACATAAGATAGCATTTAAATCAACAAGTAAATAGTAAAGGAAGTGACCATCTCAAAATAAGTATCACACTCAGTTCTTCTAAAATAGTTTTGATCTTATTCTAGTCTTCCTCTACTTGGTTTTAATGGCCTATGTGAAGCAAAAAATCTCAAACACACTATGACCTTATATTAGTATAAGAGCATAAGTTACAAAGAGCAATTTTCATGGAAAATACAGATAAGCAGAACACGGGGAAGTATCAGAAATTCAGAGACAACACCACTCTATAAACTGTCCCTAGTCCCTCTTATTTCAATTTTGAGACAAAAGCCAAGTTCTTTATAACTTTCTTATCCTTTATTATTTTTTCCAGTTCCCGGGAATGAAGCCAACAAATGCACACAAAATCCAAGACACTTAGACTCTTCTAGGATCAAAATGGACTACAAATCTTACAATTTTCATGTTTTAACCAATTCTCCACCTAGACAGTCTCAATTTCATCAAATAGGTTTAGGAAAGATCATTTTTATCTTCATATGCTTAGCAAAGTTTAGAAGTGACAATGACAAGGCAAATAGGCACACAAACAAGTGACTTGTCTAATCTTAATCAAAGCAGATAATGTCAAATGGCTTCCAGAAATTCATCTCTAGATCATTTTTAAGTTAACTAATGGCAAAAATCATTTTTTTAGTTTCATTTGTTGTCACAACAGAGTGTCATAGAATCAAATAGCAAGTCTAAAGTTGTTTCTTCTAAACAAATGTTAACTTAAGCAGGTCTAGGTCATATCACAGATTTGCTGCTATTTTCCAAGCGTCTAGGTTCTGGTTTTGGTCCATTCTCAAGTTGCAAAGGTCACAAATAATCACTTAGGATCACCTTAGCACATATCCAGTCTCATAGAACATTAATAGGATCCCTAAATGAAGATTTATACTAAGACTTATTCAGAATTTATACACAGAGATCTAAAACAAGGAGTAGTAGTCACACAGGGGTCTTATTAAGTTACAAAGAGTGATTAAGACAAAATCAAACAAGTTCACAACAATCAGGGAGAGTATAAGTCTATCTTAGGTGCAAACATGTGTCAAATAGAGTCATAGTAAGTCATAGACAATAGGAAACTCACATAGAAACACTTATGAGTCCAAAGGAAACTAAATTGTGGCCATAAAGGGTAGTCAAGACAGGATCAGTAAATTTACAAAAGAGAGGAGCATGAAACTACCTTTAGACTTAGAACATTATTTTCAAACCTATCAGGACTACAAACAAACAAGTAAGGGTGAACATCATGTGTTTAAGCCACAAAAAGAGAGGTACAAAGTCCAATACAGATACTACACTATTTCTTCTTAAGGCTACTTTGATTTTCAACATTATATTGGGCATGACAAATTCCGACTTTAACAGGTTTATAGTAGGTGTGCAACTAAAGATAATGCACAAAAATGACCAAATGCCCATATGGTAGTCAAAGAAGATATAGGCTAAGCTTTAGATTCAGTTTTACACCTTCCAAAACACATAAAGTTCAGAAGATAAGCAGGGGATGGAATATGTAAGCTTTAGCATCAACCACATAGAAAGCAAGTTTGAATGAAAGAATAAGTTACAGTAGAACTATGAACAACACACTACAAATTCAAAACAACTAACCTAGCCTTTTATCTATCAATTCTTCTGTTTTCCATGATTTATTTCCTTATTTAGCTCTCAGAACAAATGATCAGTACACACAAAATACCAAATAGGACTCAAACTTTCCAGAATCAGCACAAGCTTTTCAAGTCTTGATTTCCTTTTTTTTCAACAAAAACAGTTTTTAAAAGACTTCAAACCATGCTTAGCAGTTTCAGGATTCACGGAGCCAGTTGACAAGATCTTTTTTTTTTAACCTTTTCAAACACTTAGCAAGGACAAAAAGTGTCAAGACAGTGTATAGACAAAACCAAGCAGTCACAATGAATCACACAAGCTCTACTTATAGTTAACAGTCACACAATTAAAACAAGAAACCATAACCTTATCCATTTTCCAGAAGAGCCATTTTAGATTTTTATCTAGTTCTAAGGATTATAATAGATCAAACTACACACTATGAACCTATTTTGACACTGTGATACATAAAGATTGCCAAAATCTTTCCCAGAAATGTGCAACCACCACTGAAAGACAACAGATTTCCAACATAATCTCATCAAACTAACTTTCAAAGACATTGGACTATTAAAGGTGATCCATAACCAACTGGACTAGTCTAAATAAACAGCAAATGACAGGGAACCAGATTTTTTTTTTTTTTTAAGAATCTAGACTCAACAATTTTGAGAAATCCAAGTTTTTTTTTTTTTAATTTTTTAGAGTAAAACCAATTTCAAGGCCATATCAAGTTTTTGAAAACACATTTGATACCTAGAACCATCTCTAACAAACAAAGCCAACAAGTAAACTTAATCCCTAGCCAACATGATAGGATCATTCTACCAATCCAGTGAGCAGAAATCAATAAGAACAGGATTAGATACACAGATTTCTACAGAACAGTGTCAAACTCAAATAAAGACCACCATAATAGTGCTAAAACCTCAAAACACTAATGTAACAACACTGACAGCCAAACACAGCCAATCCTATCTCATTTCTTTTAAGTTTCAAAAACTCAGAGAAAAGAAACCTTTAACATGATCCAAATTTCAACTAAATCACATTATAACAACTTAAACATCACTAAGATTACATTATCAACAAGCTTTAAGACAAAAGGATAACCAAAGCAGTATCCAAAACCCCAAACACATGTCAAAACAGCATAGGATCATAGATGCACATTAAAACTAAAATTGAATGAAAATAGCTAGAACGGCTAGAACAGGAAGATTACCTTTTGTAGGGACAACCTAAAGATCAAAATGGGGATTCAAACTCCAACTTCAAGCAAATAAATCCCTTTTTATCTTCAAAATCCTCTTTCTAATACTTTCCTTCTTATATTGATTGAATATTTATAGTATTTTTATAGTATTTTCTTAGACTGCTTATGTGTGTATGTATATATATATATATATATATATATATATATATATATATATATATACTCTTTAGGCTTATGCTCTTAAATTCCAAAAAAAAGGATCCTCTCTTCATATTTTTTTCTTTCTATTTATAGACTTCAAATTTAGGGAATCCTAGGAATGAAAAATGGACACCTAACCCCATATTCCTATATATACTCTGTAGGCTTATGCTCTTAAATTTCAAAAAAAGGATCCTCTCTTCATCTTTTTTCTTTCTATTTATAGACTTCAAATTTAGAGAATCCTAGGAATGAAAAATGGACACCTAACCCCATATTCCACCCCACCCCCCTCTCCAAACCCCAGATTTTTTGTATCGTCCCCTAAAATTCGAATTTTCAATAAATAAGACAACAAAAATGACACCTAATTGTACCCTAAAATCCACAAAAAATCCAATAGAAATTAGAACTACTAGGATAGTACGAATACAACAAATTTTGTACCACTCTAATGGTACAATTGTACCAAATAGTACAATGAGGATAAAATCCCCAAATTTATACCTTAACCGTGAAACATCTAGGAAGTTTCCCCTAGATTCTTTATTTTAATGCATATGGTGCACAAGATGGTCAAGGGCTCAAGGCTCTACCCATGGCAACCATAAACACATAAAAAATCCGAGTAACAATCCTAGTATGATTCAATTTAAGTATGAAAAAACGAAATTCGAATGAAAATAAACCTGGAAATCATAAATAGTCATGATTGGGCGTGAAAGCGCTCAAGAAATTGGCCAGAAACGACCTTGGATCGCATGAATTAGTCACGGTTAAGGAAACCCTAGAAAAATCGCAAATCGCCTCACAAAGGAGACGAGGGAGTCGGGTGACAGAGAAATGAGAGTGTGGGGTGTGCAGTTTGTTTTTAACAAACTTCACACCCTTTTTTTAAAAAAAAATATTGACATAGTTCTGGGGCATATTTTAAATGTGAAAGAAAAAGCGGTCAAAATGAGCCGTAATTAATATGTTGTTTAAATTAACAATTTTTCCGGACTAGACAGAGCGGGATGAAAGTAAATAACTCGTATTTCTTATTTTTGTCAATTTTTCAGGAAATAATAATTAAACGCCATTTTTGCAATTTTCTCGGATGAAAGGAAGTATCCTTACTCCATCTTTGACTCGGGAAATTTGAAAAATTAAAATACGCGTCATATGAGGTGAAAACTAGTTGTGAACACACGATCTCTTATAAACGCACAAGACAGACCGAAAACCATGACTTACTCTAAAAAAAAAAGAATCCTTGCTCCACCAGAAAACTCTAAGCTATTTCATCAAAGCTGACCTTCCTCACAGCCAACTTGGCCAGTTCTAAGTCTTCGAAAACCCTCAATCACTATAAAGGAACATACCACCGAATACCTTACCGAGCAAAATCTGTCGAAAATCAAATGATCACTATGAAGATTTCTCGCAACCATAGTACCTCCTCGAATCACTACCATGCCCATTGCAAACCATTATACTAACTGAAAAGTTGCCCCCGGTATCATCAAGTCTACTCACATCAAACCCCAAACTAAACTGAAACTCATTGAATCTATGAAAGTGACTTACTTGGAACTCGTCAGTTCTTTGGAATTCTAAACACAATTCGTCAAGTTCTAATCAAACCGCACTGACCTGAAATGAATGCACTATTCCTTAATGTTATCAATAACCACTAGAACTGATTCCAAATTCCAAGACTAATCACGGTCTTACCACACAAAATAAATCTTGTCCGTCACTCTCGATTCCAAAAGCTGAATCATATCCAAGCTGTCATCTGAGTACCAAGGAGCTAAATCTTGTGAATGCAACTTGAGTTTCTCAGCCTTCCCCAACACACACCTCTGATACAACCCAAACCTTTAGTTGCTAAGAACCTGCTGTCTCATATAACAATCCTTTAGTCATCGAACTTCCCATTGGAATACCTCATCCCATAATATTTCCGAAAGCATCAATCTCGCAACCTCTTGCGCCAGCTAGCATAATAACCTCCAAGTCCTTAATATCCAAAATTAACCTCTTTCAAGGTATACCGTCAAAATTACGCTTAACATAACACTTACCACGAATACGGCTTTGTATCGAGATTACCATGTTAACCCTCACACAAAAGGAACTTCCATAAATCCCTTCTCTTAAAACCACACTAGCTCATCCACCCACACTAGCTCATCCACTGCAAAGTGCTACGAAACTGTCCAATGGTGTACCACACAGGGAACTTCTATAAAACTCAACATGTCGGTTACTTGAAATTTACTTCTCACTAGTCATTGATCACAAGACCTCACGGAATTTCTATTATCACTAATCCATTTCTATAGACTTACTTCCTCAAGATTACGCAACAATCCTAAACTCATCTATTTTATGCCAAACAACGATACCACAACCTAATTAAACCCAAGTAGTCCCAAAGATGTACCTCATTCTTGCCATAATCAATTATCGAATCCACTCAATTGAATACTGCATAATCATAATTCTTGCAAACTAGCCGAATCAATCGTGGGGATAGAATGAAACCACATACTCCGCACATTAGAGTTCCCTTAACGCATCAAATTCTAAAATTGAATACTCTCTAAACGCAGCGAATCTCATACTTTGTCCTACAATTGTACCCTTAGGTATCCCTACCAAGGTTCCCTTGCTCTAGATCCTTTAAGTCAAATTTTGAAATGTTCCCTACAACTCGAATTAATTTAAGCCTCATTGTTGATCTACGACTTCAAACGTTCCCAATTGTCGAACCAGAACACCTCTAGCCCTTTAAGCGATTTACCAACAACTCAACCGAATAACAATACCGGCAATAGCCGAAAATAGCCAATCTAACTCAACAGGTACAAGCTCTCAACCTCAAACCAACACTAGATGCAACACTTGATAGCTCCTTGATTGCTATAACTTCACTCTTCCACGACACTAGATTCATTCCATCTAATCAACCACCGGCTTCCATTGGCCCATGGCATAACCACTTCATCAACTTGACACTGAATCCTTAAGTATATCTTACCGTGTATGACCGTGACATAACTCTCAATAGAACTAATCTCCATTCCACGATATCCTTATCATTCCTTTAAGCGTGAAGACCCAGTGAACATACCCTTTACCTGAAAGGAACCACAAACCACTTCGCATCAAATCACGTCGAATCCCAACTCAAATTCTCACATCCGAAATGAAACCAATCTCATATCACACGCAACCCCATTGTAACAAGCATGTCAGCTACCAATTATTCCCTTCTTGTTTCTTCCATATTTTGGATCTTAGCTCCATGTAAGAATATATTACCGTTGAAACACGGAAGAAATGAAATCTTAGATCAAAATATTATGTTTGGATGATATGAACTGCCTAAAACTTCTAAATAATTTTCACCACTTTTGATTTACCTTTCTGCCTACTTAAACGATCCCGACAATAAAATGTGTGTCACATAATGTTAATCAATTCTTCTTCTTGTTTTACTTTCCTTCCTTTGAGTCCAGAACACTCAAATTGCATCCTTTTTTGTAATCTCCTTTTTGAATTTTTATTCGTCGTCAATATTTCAAAACATGAAGCTAGATAACTTACATAAGATTTTGACATTAGTTTTTTGACGTTAGTTCATACTTAAAGATCTTAAAAAAAAAAAAAAAAAAAACACAAAAATAAGTTGACATTTTGCAACTTATCAAAGTGCTTGAATATTGCAAGGATTGTGCTTCAAGTAGAGAGAGGAAAAGGGATAGAGAAAATGATTGCAGTATCTCAAAAGGGGTTCATCGATCTTAAAAATCTCTTTTTTGCATATGTGTTTTAACAGATGAGATACATGCCTATATGTATAAAGGAAACCCCCTTAGTTTTAGGGTTAAGACCAAAAGTTTCAATTTTTCTTTTCCCCCTTTTTTTTTTTTTTTTTGTGAGTGTGTGTGTTAAAAGGTACCTTTGATTTGTTCAAAATAGGTCGACTTAATTTACCCTATGTTACTTTTTTACTCAAGAAGTCATCGTGTTAGTCAATTAGCTCAAAAATACCATCCAACTAGTCAAATCACTCAAAAATACTCGTTCTTCTAATAGTTGCTCTGAAATAAGTGGAAAAGAGCCAATTTTGATCTGGAATTATTCGAAATGAAGCATTTTTATCCTCCATTTAAAGTTCGGGACAAGTGCTCTTAATACTAAAGTCTTGAGCAAAAAATTATATTAGAGATTATGCGATTACGTACTTTGATTATTTCAAATGACAATATTTTATAATATAAATATTAATTACCAACATCAAATTTTCAATTTAACATTTATTCTACTATTTCCTTTCAAAATTAATATGCCCTCAACTGAAACTTGAGATGACTTAAAGTTACAATAAGTAACATACCAAGGTATAATTAAATTTGATTTCTATTATCATATCATCTACAGAATTAGTAAAATAAAATCATTATTATTGATATAAAAATATAAAATTGTAGTAAATAGTTATGTAAGAAAGGTAGATTATTTCATGTTCACAAATAATAACTCATCCCTAATGCATAAGGAACAAAGAAAATATATTATATGTCATCATTTTTTATTTGTTAAAATCGGAAGTCTTTATACTATTTTATTTTCTTGTGTTGTTATTATATTTCTTACATGTTCAACTCCCTCCTCCAAAGATTTTTTTTAAAAAAAAAAAAAAAACAACAAGGGCAAAATTGCCCATTCAAAGTTCAAGGGCAAAATTGGCCCTTTCCTCTTGTTTTGGAGCAATCGTCAGTACAAAGGATATTTTACACCTTGTTTGGATGGTTGTTACCTGTTGTATTGTATTGTCAGTTTGAATACAATGTTCATTTTGATTGTTATTTAAATTTAATTGTATTGCATCGTTAAATACATCTTTATGTGACTACGAAAAGTCTTATCTTATGTAACGGCCGATTTGGTATGATCCTGTTGTTATCTTATTTTTCTCTTCTTATTTTGTCTTTGCTTATTATCTAATAATCTTATTTTATCATTTATCCTACCTTTTTATAGTAGTTCTACCTTATACCCTACTTTTCTTGTCAGTTTATCCTTCAAATTGCTAATGTGTGACATTATGTAACTATAAGAAATGATGTAATCTATCCAAACGTTGTATTCATCTAAACAAGACATTACAATACAACACAATACAATATAATATGATACATTATGAAACAATATGTAACAATCATCCAACTTAGTTGTTTGGCTAGTTAGAGGGCATTTTGAGCTAGTTAACTAATGACAAGGGCATTTTAAGCTAAAAAAAAAGTGTAAAATTGACCTATTTAGAATAGTTCAGGGATTTTTTTTATCCTTTTCCCTAAAAACTATTTCTATTAAGGCATATTATAACAAAATAATTCATAAGAACCATAAAGAACTATGTTCCAATATTTTCTGCATTCGTTCGGAATTACTCTCTCCGTCCCAATTTAAGTTTCTTATTTTCTTTTTTGGTTTGTCTTAAAAAGAGAGTCACTTTTTATATTTAAAAAGTTGACAATTCAAACATTTTACATGACAAGTTTAAACCACAATATTCAAACAACATTTTAATCTATTACATGCATCTTTAATCTAGAAACATAACATTTAGAAACCTCTTTTTATTCCTTAAATTTTGTGCACAGTCAAACTAAGAAGTTTTGAGACGGAAGGAGTACTATATTAGAGGCCATTTGGATGGGCTTATGAGTTACGATTTATAAGCCAAAAGCTATAAAGTAGGAATTCTAGCTTATAATTTTTAAATTATTTTTGTCATTTTAACTTAAAATAAATGCTTAAAAATATTTTTTTTATTTTACACAAACACTACAAAAGTGTTTAAAATTTTTTTTTTTTTTTTTTTAACTTAAAAGCACCTGAAATAAGTCGATCCAAACAGTGCATATGGAAGAGAGAATATTTCAAGGCATATGGAAGAGGTGTAAAAGGTCCAGTGCCCTAACAACCCTGACTTGTTCACCTCATATAAAACTTAGCGCCACCATAATTCACTCAACTACAAAATCCACAACTTGCTACCTATTTTCTTGCCGAAGGCACTATGGTAAATTATATTCTTGATTATTATTGTGTCATTTGTGACTGTTTCTTTGATTTTATTATGTTTGGACATTTGATTTTCAATGATACTAATGTAGGTGCAGTACTCTAAAGAGCCTGATAATCCCACCAAATGTAAGTATATTCTTTCTTGCTTGGCTTCTTTTGTTTTTTTGTTTAGTGTTTGGTGGAAATTTAAGGGTTTTTATGCATCTTTTACTACCCCTTTGTCCTAATTTATAGGTGGCACAGTTTGAATTTCGAGAGCCAAAACAGTTTAATTGGCCGGTGAATTCGGGTATGGAATCTTCAAAGTTTTTTTTTTTTTAAAAATAAAATTTGCATATTTGGAAACTAGTAAAAAGTACTATTAAGTCAACATAATTGATAATTCAAAATGTTTAAAATATATATATGAAAAAATTATGGAGATTTGTTTGAATCTTGAAATCCAAAAGGTGCGACGTAAATTGGGGTGGAGGGAGTATTTGATAAAGAACGTATGTTCGTTTTATGGAACAACATTTAGGGAGTATATATTTAGAAATTAGCCAAGTTATAATTCTTGCCGTACAATAGACCCTTGTGGTCCGGCCCTTCCCCGGACCCCGCGCATAGCGGGAGCTTAGTGCACCGGGCTGCCCTTTAGCCAAGTTATAATTCTTACAGTTAGAAATATGTTTGAAATGTTATAAGTATTAAACAAAGAGCTGCTGGATCACTGAACACTTTTGTGTTGTCAGTCTAATTTATCTTTGTTTTTAGATTGTAAGTATAATGCAAACTAATATTCACTTTACATGTCTTGCTGTGCAGCCTGCAAAGCCCGGGGTGCTGCTCTCAGAGTTCACTTCAAGGTACTATTTCCTTTTCTTTCAACTACATTAATTGTTAAAGTGAAATGGATTCAATTAGGATTTCGCGTAAGTTAAAAAATGAAATGGAGCTGATTTGCTGCTAGTAGTACATGTTCTTGTGCGGAGTTCAATAAGTGGGGTCTTAAACTTAGGTGTGTTCTGTAGGGAGGAAAACGTTTTTCAATATTTCTATGTTCGGTTGGTCAAAATTTTACAGAACATTTTCTCTAGAAACAAGTTCCTTAAAAATGTGTGAAATGACTTCCTTAGTGGAAGTAGGGAAAACAAGTTTCACATGTGGCCTCCCACGTTGATTGTGTCCTCCCCGCCCTCTAACACCGCCAGTGTATCTATCTAGAGTGTATACAATTGCTTTACCAAACACAAGAAAATAAGTAAGAAACTCACTTATGTTTCAAGAAAATATTTTCCTTCATACCGAACATACCTTTAATTACCAAGAAGATGCTGTAAGAGTAAGAGGACAACCTGATTGATAAAAGCAGTGGCCTATTGCCTTTAGTGAATGGGTTGCCCATAAACTTCAGGGAAACAAATTTCCATTGTTATTGGGTGAACCTCTTGACTTCTTATGATAGATGGTTCAGTAAATGATGATACATGTGCTCTAAGGTTATAAAGACTTATGTTTGTTTTGGACTATTTATCAAGTTCAGATTACAGACATGCAGAAATTGTGTCAGTCTTGCGATGTTATAACACGAGCTTTAATATTCTACTGACTCAAATATTATGTTGGGATCTAAGTATCATATATGATAGTCTGATTAATGAGGTTAAAATGCTTTATTGCATACCATAACTCATTTCTTAGTCTTTTCAATTTTAAGTCTTAGTTGATAATGAATAAGTGGGTCTTAAACTTAATTTTTTTTTGATTAAGCACCGGGTGTCCGGGTCTCTTTGAGCCCCGACTAATCCCAGGGGTGCACAGGCCCTCGGCAAGGAGTTTCCCGCAAGTGCACCACGGGTAATTCAGGGTTTTACCCCAGTCCGATGGCCCTCAGAAATTGTTTGCACCCAGTGGGTTTCGAACTTGAGACCTTGAAAGGGAGCACCCCAAGGCTCAAGCCAATTACCACCAGGCCAACCCCTGAGGGTTGGTGGGTCTTAAACTTAATTACCGAGCAGATCTGGTAAGAGTAAGAGGACAACCTGAAGATAAAAGCAGTGACCTATTTATTACCTTTAGTGAATGGGTTGCCCGTAAACTTCAGGGAAAACAAATTTGCGTTGTTATTGGGTGAACCTCTTGACTTCTTATGGTAGATGGTTCAGTAAATGATGATACATGTGGTCTAGTGTAATAAAAGACTTATGTTGGCTGATGTTTGTTTTTGGACTATTTTCAAGTTCAGATTGCAGACATGGAAAAATTTGTCCGTCTTGCTATGAGCCTTAATATTCTATTAACTGACTAAAATTTTATGTTGGGATCTAGGTGTCGTATATGATAGTCTACTTAATGAGATCAAAATTCTTTATTGCATACTATACTTTATGTTTCCTCATTTTCAATTTGTTTGTCTTAGTTTGACTGGGCATGAAGTTTTAAGAAAGTAAAGAAGACTTTTAAATCTTGTGGTCTTAAACTAAAAATATATATAATATACTAAAATGCCCTTTAATCTTGTGGTCTTAAACAAGCCATGTGGGATGGTGGAATTAAAGCCAAATTAGGGAAGAGGCGTTCTTTTGAAACAGATTAAAACGGAAAGACAAATAAATTGAAACAAAGGGAGTAACTCATTTCTAGTGTTCTCATTATTAAGTCTTTTGCCCTTGTTGGGAGGATAGAGCGTTCTTTCTGTTGTCATGCTGTGTACCTTGTGGTTTCATAATATAAGAAAATCTAGTGCAGAGATTGTGTGTATCGGCTTTGTGCTACATAGTGCACTTAGTACGAAAGAGTTCTCTGCCACACTGATATTATGGGCATGATGGGCAGCTGTTTTTCATCTCTGTTGGTTGAAAATTTCAACAATCATCTTCCCAACACCTCTCAATATATGTGTGTCCTACAATGTCTATTGCTTCTTTACAGTACACTAGGAGTAGAAACGGGCAGGTTGGATTGGATATGGACTGATCGAAATGGGTTTGAAAATATCAACCCGCCCATATTTAACACGGATAAAAAATGGGTTAACCCATGGATAATATGGATATACATAAGACCCATCGTTTCAGGAATAGTCAAGTGAAAACACAAGTTAAAAGTCAAAATAAGCTTAGAGCCTGTTTGGATGGACTTATACCTATAAGCTGCAAACAACTTATAAGCTAAAAAAAATAAGTTGGGGTAGTCTAACTTATTTTTTTTGGCTTATAAGCTGTTTTCAGCTTATAAGCTGCTTTAGATAAGCTAAGTCAAATGGGCCCAATTATTTTTTTGAGCTTATTTTAAGCACAAAATGACTTTAAGCTGGCCAGTCAAACACTCAAAAAAGCTGAAAACAGCTTATAAACAGCTTATAAGCCAATCCAAACGGGCTCTTAGTCTCCCAGAAAGCAACAACTCATGAAAAATAACAAACAGACAAATGGGTATTAATAATATGGATATCCATATTATCCGTATGTATATAAATTTTTAGTGGATAATATGGGATAAAATCCATATTTGATCCATTTTTTAATGGTCAGTATTCCAACCCATATCTAATGGGTCGTATTGGATGGTTACTTGTTTTTTTAGCCATTTTGCCAGCCCTACAGTGCACATGTTTTGAGTTGATCAACATTTCAACATTACGAAGTAATTGACACATTTACAAATTAATTAGAACACACGGGAAACAGCGCACGCTATCAGGAAGCTTCCTCTGGTTAAGGCGAAAAGGTATTTGGAGGATGTGTTGGCCCACAAGCAAGCCATACCATTCACACGCTTCTGTCGCGGGGTTGGCCGAACTGCTCAGGCTAAGAATAGGCACTCAAATGGTCAAGGACGTTGGCCAGTCAAGTCTGCCGGATTTATTCTTGATTTGCTCAAGAACGCAGAGAGCAATGCTGAGGTGAAAGGGTTGGATGTAGATTCACTTTATATTTCTCATATTCAAGTTAACCGAGCACAAAAGCAAAGACGCCGAACTTATCGTGCTCATGGAAGGATTAACCGTAAGTTTGATTTTTATCTGCTATGCATTCCATTATTGACACTATTTTCTTTTTTGGCTGACACTAAACTATGTTGTATTTTGATATGTTAGCTTACATGTCATCTCCCTGCCATATCGAGCTAACATTGTCCGAAAAGGAAGAATCTGTGAAAAAGGAGGTATTATATTTTTGCTTGTGAAGATACCTTTACTTTTTTAAGTCAATTGTAATCAAGACTAAACACCTGTTTGTTCATCTTACAGGCTGAAACCCAATTGGCAGCAAGCAAATCTAGGAAGGCTTAGTTAAGTTTGTCATTAGAGTTATAAGCAGTCACGTTATAAATCTTCACAAGTGTTTTTTCCAATTTTCTAATTCCCTTTCAGAACAAGTTCCTTTTTTTTTTTTTTTTGCGGTCTTTGTGTCGCTTTCAGATCAGTTCTTATTGCTTCCTTCTATGAGTGTAAATTTTGGAGTACTGATTACCTTTTTATGTCTCAAAAAATTAGGGCTCGTTTGGTTGGGAAACAACTTATCCCGGGATAACTATTCCACCCTCAAGGTGGGATAAAATAAGGCTACAATCCCAGGATAACTAATCTCGGGATTAGTTATACCGGATTTTTATTCCAACCAAACATGGGATAAGGAGGCAGTAAAATTTTATCCCGGGATTATTTTAGCTTATCCTTCACACCAAACGACCCCTAAAGCGTACTTGTTTACAACTTGGACAAAACAGTTAGTTCAGATATCTCTTTCATGTTGACTCCATCTCTTTGCTAAGTTGGCCCGAGTTTATATATAAGGCTAAATAATTCGATTAATAAGCTTTGCTACATATGTACATAACAAGCAAATGCTTCACTTACCAATCCATATTGTCGTTACAAGACTCTTACATAGTGTGTTTGGTTTTAAAAATATAAATGTGCAAGCCAAATAAAGGAGTGAAGTTGAGTTCGCAATCTTGTGTAGTGTTGTTTTTGGAGAAAAAAAGATATAGATGAAATACAAATCATACAAATAATTTCAGAGGCACACTGTCACTGATTGGTTGGAATAGCAAAACTATAAATGGAAAAAGGAAGATTAGTGCAGAGAAAATGTTCCTAACTGCTACAAAGAGTCCTATATCACCCAATTTCGCCATCTTCTACGTGCAGCTAACTTCAATGAACTTAGATTTAAACAAGAAGGGATGACTGAAAATAATTATGGCTCAGTTCCAAACAAGTTGAGTCGACTAATAAGAAGGGGTGATTTGTACAAAAATAAACAAATTCGGGTATCCACCTCAATATAGACCTAGCAACTTAAACCTTTGAGAGCAAAATCGACCTCAAGTAAGCTTACATCTTTGAAGAGTATGTGTATTTGGAATCCAGAAGAATCCAAGTTGACGAAATACTGGATTGCCTAATGAATCTTGGAGTTGTTGATGACAGATAAATTGTCATCACAATTACAACAATATTAATGGTATATGCTTAACGAGTGTTTACATTTGTTCAACAATTTTGAAATGATTCCGGAAACAGTCGAAGACGAAGGTTGGTTTAATGGGGGAAGAATGAAATAATTCAACCCTTTGTTTAGAGTGTCTGCACCCCGTTTCATGTTTTGAAACTTTTAATAGGTTTATATGATATTTTGAGACTTGTTGGTATGGTTGGATTGAACCCCGAAGAGCTCGAGGGTATTTCGGAGCATTTGGAACAAGTTGAAAAGGCTGAGAATTGCTGTCACCTGGTGCGTCGCAATCGCGAGCACCAAGATTCGGCTGCAGAGTGTCGGCAGATGGGTCGTGAATCGGGAAGGAGGCTACACGACCGCAAAGGGGAAACTTGAGCCTGGTCCGCGATCACGAAAAGAGCATCGTAATCCCGATGGAGGGTTGTTCAGACATTAAAAGTTCATATCGCGATTCAGCTTCATTATTCACTTATTTTTTGAGCTTGAGAGCTCGGATTAAAGCGATTTTGGAAGGGTTCTTCACCTACGTCTTGATGGCAAGTAATCTACACTTGATTTTGATTACCAAAATGGAGCGTAAAATCAAAAGATACATATTCCCTTAAATTGCTATATTTTTAAAACTATTGTTATGTAATTACTTGAAAATCCCTAAAAATGACGGAGTAATTAGGGATCTTATTTCGTCATATGGGGTAAAATTCTCATAAAAGAACAAAGTTGTTATGAAATATAGAATGGATGTCCACTACACAAATATAATGTCTCTTCCATTATCTTCCACCATATTAATGGTTCTTCCATTATCTTTCACCATATTAATGATTCTTCCATTATCTCATATATTGAATGCATATGTAACACTATAAATAGAGGCATAAGTTTTCATATGTAATGTACTTGAAACACATTTTGGAAAAATAATAAAATCTCTCCTCTTTGTCACTCTATGTTTATAGTTTTCATCCTTTAATATTATTACTCTTTTAGCTTCATTTTATAACACGTTATCAGCACGAGACTCTGCCGTTCCGAGCAAATACTTTAAAAGCCTCGAAGGTATTGACTTTCTATTTCCCTTTACTAATGGCAAATCTTACTAAACGTGAATTTGTAGCCTTAGATATATCCGGAAATAGCTATATGTCTTGGATTCTTGACGTCGAAATTCACCTTAATGCGATGGGTCTGACGTCAGACACCATCAAAGATAAAAATGAGGCATCAAACCAAGACCGTGTCAAGGCAATGATATTCTTTCGCCATCACCTTGATGAGGACTTGAAAATGGAATATCTCACTGTTAAAGATCCTCTTACTCTGTGGAATAATTTAAAAGATAGATATGACCACCTGAAGATGGTCATACTTCCACAAGCACGTTTTGATTGGCTCCATTTAAGACTACAAGATTTTAAATCTATTAAAGCATATAATTCTGTCATGTTTAAAATTATTTCTCAGTTGAAATTATGTGGTGAAAATATCACTGATCATGATATGCTGGAGAAAACATTCTCCACTTTTCCTGCCTCGAGTATGCTCCTGCAGCAGCAATACCGAGAAATGAAGTTCAAGAAATATTCTGATCTAATCGCACATCTTCTAGTGGCTGAACAACATAATGAATTATTAATGAAAAATCATGAAAGCCGACCCACTGGTACTGCCCCATTCCCTGAAGTGAATGAGGCAAATTTTCGCCATTCTAGGCGTGGAAGAGGTCGTGGCCCCAGTCGTGGTCAGGGAAGAAATTTTAATCATGATTCTCGTCTTGCACCAAATAATACCCTTCACCACAGCAGTGTAAAAGGAAGGATGAAAAGTATGAAACTGGGCAAAAGAAAAATTCAGAAAATAAATGCTTCCGATGTGGAGGAAAGGGGCACTGGTCACGTACCTGTCGTACGCCAAAGCACCTAATTATGCTGTATCAAGCCTCTCTCAAAAGGGCAGAGAAGGATGTCGAAGCAAATTTTATTTCTGAAGATAATGTTGAGCCCATGCATCTAGATGTGGCAGATTTCTTTGAACTCCCTGAAGGAAAAATAGATCATTTGATCGGTGATGGATCTGTAAAAACTTAGATATTTCATACGTGTCGTTTGTATGTGGTTATGTTTCCATGTTTATGTAAATGAAGTGTGTGTAATGCTTTGTTTAAATAGTAATATATGTAATAAAATATGTGTAATGCTTTGCCTAATCATAATATCTACTTCGATATTCACTTTATCTATTATTTCATTTTGAAGAATCTATGGAAATTCCTCAAATTTTATTTGGATCAATGACCAATCATGAAGATATTTGTGTGATTGATAGTGGAACAACACATGTCATATTCAAAGATGAGAAATACTTTTCTCACTTGCGTAGAAAAAGGGGAAATATTAATACAATTTCTGGCAATTCGTAATTGATTGAAGGCTCCGGAAGAGCTACTATATTTCTGACTAAGGGGACGAAACTTGTTAAAGAAGATGCATTATTCTCTTCTAAATCCCCAAGAAACTTGTTAAGTTTCAAAGATATCCGCCGTAATGGATATCACGCTGAGACATTAAACGAAATAAATGATGAATATCTTGCCATTACAAAGAATGTCTCCGGCCAGAAATATGTTTTGGAGAAATTGCCAACTTTGTCTTCTGGTCTGTATTATGCAAAAATTAGTACAATTGAAGCACACTCGATCGTAAACCAGAAGTTTAATGATTCAAGTACTTTTGTGCTTTGGCATGACCGAATAGGTCACCCTGGATCAATAATGATGAGACGAATTATTGAAAATTCAAATGGGCATCCACTTAAGAACCTGAAGATTCTTGAAAGTGGTGAATTTTCATGTGCTGCTTGTTATCAGGGTAAGTTGATAGCTAAGCCATCACCAATGAAAGTTGACATTGAATCCCCTGATTTTCTAGAACGTATACATGGGGATATATGTGGACCTATTCATCCACCTTGTGGGTCATTCAGATATTTTATGGTCCTAATAGACGCATCTTCAAGATGGTCTCATGTGTGCCTCCTATCGTCTCGAAACCTGGCGTTTGCGAAATTATTGGCACAAATAATACGCTTAAGGGCACAGTGTCCGGATTATCCCATTAAGGCTATACGCCTCGATAATGCCGGAGAATTTACGTCTCAATCTTTTGATGATTATTGTTTATCAGTTGGGATAAAAGTTGAACATCCTGTAGCACATGTTCATACCCAAAATGGCCTTGCTGAGTCATTTATTAAACGACTACAATTGATAGCAAGACCACTACTTATGAAAACACGGTTGCCCACTACCGTCTGGGGACATGCTATCTTACATGCAACATCTCTTATTCGTCTCAGACCGACTCATTATAATAAATACTCCCCGTCACAATTAGTATTTGGTCATGAACCAAATATTGCTCATCTCCGAATCTTTGGTTGTGCTGTATATGTGCCTGTAGCACCACCACATCGTACTAAGATGGGCCCCCAAAGAAGGTTAGGTATATATGTTGGGTTTGAATCACCCTCTATTATTCGCTATCTTGAGCCATTGACGGGAGATTTATTCACTGCCCGATTTGCAGATTATCGATTTGATGAAACAAATTTTCCACAATTAGGGGGAGAGAGAAAAGAAATCAAAAGAGAAATTGTGTGGAAAGTTCCATCACTATCTCATTTTGATCCACATGCCCCCATATGTGAACAGGAGATCCAGAAGATCATTCACTTGCAAAAAATAGCAAATCAAATGCCAGACGCCTTTACTGATTTGAAAAGGATAACTAAGTCACATATCCCTGCAGAGAATGTGCCTATCCAAATTGATGTCCCAAAGGGAAAATCTACTAGTGTCATAACCTCTGAATCTCATGCACGCCTGAAGCGTGGTAGGCCATTGGGTTCTAAGGATAAGAATCCTAGAAAAAGAAACACGAAAAATGATCAAAATGACACTATGAAAGAATATCATGAAGATATTCAAGATTTGACTAATCCTGATACTCCTGAAGATATTAGGGAACCCGAGACTCAAGTAAATAAAGAACTATCATTGAGTTCTTCTGGTGATGGGATAAATTTGAATCGATCGAAGATTATGATGGATAATGTTTTTGCATATAATGTTGCACTAAATATTATGAAAGACATTGACGATCAGGAACCCCAATCTGTCGAAGAATGTCGACGAAGATATGATTGGCCAAAATGGCAAGAGGCAGTTCAATCAGAATTGAATTCACTTGCCAAACGTGAGGTTTTTGGACCTGTAGTCCAAACGCCTAATGGTGTAAAACCAATTGGCCATAAATGGGTTTTTGTGCGAAAAAGGAATGAGAGAAATGAAATTGTGAGATACAAGGCACGCCTTGTTGCACAAGGATTCTCTCAACGACCCGGTATCGACTATGAAGAAACATATTCACCCGTTATGGATGGCATAACATTTCGATATCTCATCAGTTTAGCTGTACATGAAAACCTTGAAATACATCTGATGGATGTGGTTACAACTTACCTTTATGGCTCACTTGATAATGAAGTCTATATGAAAATTCCTGAAGGATTTAAAATGCCTGAAGCAATTAACTCAAAGTCTCGGGAGATGTATTCAATCAGATTACAAAGATCGTTGTATGATCTAAAACAATCAGGGCGCATGTGGTACAATCGCCTCAGTGAATACTTGGTAAAAGAAGGTTATATAAATGATGCCATTTGTCCATGTGTTTTTATTAAGAAAACAAAATCAGAGTTCGTTATAATCGTTGTTTATGTTGATGACATAAACCTAATTGGAACTCCAGAAGAGCTCCAAAAGGCGATTGAATATTTAAAGAAAGAATTTGAGATGAAAGATCTGGGAAAAGCAAAACTTTGTCTTGGTTTGCAGATTGAACATTTGACAGATGGGATCTTTATCCATCAATCTGCTTATATCGAAAAGGTTTTAAAACGATTTTACATGGACAATGCGCATCCTTTAAGTACTCCAATGATTGTTCGCTCACTTGAAGTGAGTAAAGATCCGTTCCGACCTCAAGAAGAAAATGAAGAGCTTCTTGGTCCTGAAGTACCATATCTTAGTGCAATTGGTGCACTTATGTATCTTGCTAACGCTACAAGACCTGACATAGCGTTCTCTGTTAATTTGCTAGCAAGATATAGCTCTTCTCCTACACGAAGACATTGGAACGGAGTTAAGCATATATTGCGATATCTAAAGGGAACTAGCGATATGGGTCTGTTTTATACTAACAAAGATAGTACAGATCTTGTTGGTTATGCAGATGCAGGTTATTTATCGGATCCACATAAAGCTTGATCTCAAACAGGCTATCTGTTTACATGCGGAGGTACTGCTATATCATGGCGATCCACAAAGCAGTCCATTGTTGCTATTTCTTCGAATCATGCTGAGATAATAGCTATTCATGAAGCAAGTAGAGAATGTGTGTGATTGAGATCAGTGATACATTTCATCAGAGAAAGATGTGGCTTGAAGTGTGATACAAAATTACCCACAGTATTATATGAAGATAATGCTGCATGCATAGCTCAATTAAAAGGAGGATTTATAAAAGGAGATAGAACGAAGCACATTTCACCAAAGTTATTTTTCACACATGATCTCCAGAAGAAAGGTGATATTGATGTGCAACAAATTCGTTCAAGTGACAATCCTGCAGATTTGTTCACCAAATCTTTGTCAACTTCAACTCTTGAGAAGATGATATTCAAGATTGGAATGCGAAGACTCCGACATCTGAATATTGGTCTTCATCAGGGGGAGTGAAATACGCGTTGTACTCTTTTTTCCTTAACCAAGTTTTGTCCCATTGGTTTTTCTTGGTAAGGTTTTTAATGAGGCAGCTCTCAAAGCGTATTACTAGATATGTGTACTCTTTTTCCTTCATTGAGGCTTTTTCCCACAGGGTATTTCCTAATAAGGTTTTTAACGATACACATCATCTATGGACATCCAAGGGGGAGTGTTATGAAATATAAAATGGATGTCCACTACACAAATATAATGCCTCTTCCATTATCTTCCACCATATTAATAGTTCTTCCATTATCTTCCACCATATTAATGGTTCTTCCATTATCTCATATATTGAATGCATATGTAACACTATAAATAGAGGCATAAGTTTTCATATGTAATGTACTTGAAACACATTTTGGAAGAATAATAAAATCTCTCCTCTTTGTCACTCTATATTTATAGTTTTCATCCTTTAATATTATTACTCTTTTAGCTTCATTTTATAACAAAAGTCAATTTTTCAGCCCACTGGTCCAAATCTAGAGAATCTGAAGAGGACCTTAATACCAAGTACCAACCATTACACAATGTTGAAGGTTATTCATAAGAGTGGCTGCACATGTTTCTTTAAACGGACGTTTCTGACCATGATGATTTGAGAATTATTGAGTTTCACTGTATTGAAAATTTGTAAATTCGGAAACATTATATATGATGAAGTCACATGTTGAAAGATGCGTCATATTAAGTTTATTAGATAAACAAACTCCAAATTATTCGTTGAGATGGTTCTAAAGCTGGTTAGCATAAAGGTGGACAAGATGGAAAGTCATGCTAAGAGATGAGACATCTTCAATCTTGAGTTAATGATGTCTAAATTTGTTTAGCCCTTATCAACACTCATTACAAGTGTAATTATTATTCAATGACCTAAGGATAGTACTGAATAAGGTGTATTAGTAATGTTGATATTAGTTATACTGACATTATTTTTTATCTAACTGTTTGGTTTGTTGTACTAAGACTTAATATATCGATAACCCCTTAAACTTGCCACCAAAATTACATTTGGACACTCGAACTAAGATTTGTTCCAATTAAACACCCGAACACACCTATTAGATATTTTCAATTTAAATTTAAAAAAAAAAACTTTTGCTCGTGTTCTCAAATATCCATTACGTAGATAAGTTAACCACTTAAAATATGTCTAACTCCTTTAATTATATGCATTCTCCTCAATAAGCCTTACAAAATTATGTTAGCCATGTTGCAAAACACTGCATAAAGTACGTTCCAACTTTTGGATAAAGATTGCTTAGGAATGAAGTTTGGATAAAGCTTCAAGGAGGAATAACAATAGTGCAATCTAAGCTCTGTGCATCTGAATGAGAAACTACATCTAACAGATAAAGACATGAATGCATATTGTTTCCATAAAGTTCAAAAAGAAGTTAACAAAGAACTTTCAGAATTAAAAGCCATAGAGAACCAACCCTTGAACCCAAAGCTTCATCATCACCTAACCTGACCAACCTTGTCTTTTAAGCAACTATTTCATACCCAAAGATCCCAATCATCATTGTCTTTTTTTGTCATATAATCTATTCTAAGGACATTAAAAATTCAATTGATTACCAGAGAAAGACCCTTCTGAGGAGCTCTAGCCTTGTGCTCCCTCCACTTGGAAGCAAATCTTCTCATATGGGATCTGTTCAAACACCAATTGGAATAAGAAGTTCAGCATTGCTCGAGACATCATGCGGATATTTGCTGCAAGAATTACAGGCATGTTCTCTTTTTATAATGTGCATGCATCATACTGTTACTAAAGGGTTGTTTGGTAGGGTGTATTAGGTAGAACAATATTGTATAAAATCTTAGTGCAATGTTTGTTAGCAAACCTAAGTCTAGTACAACTAATACACGTATTACTTATACACCATAGTTGCCATCGGTATTATTCTTATACATAATAAACAATGGCATTAACAATACTACTACTATTCTTTTATTTACACACTCTATTCAGTATTATTAAAAAATTATGCAATGCATGTAATTTTATTTTATTTTTGGTTACTACAATGCATGTTATTTTTCATACAACCTAAATGTCAACATAATTGATCCCAGCATTACTATCTCAGCATTACAAATCCCAGTATAACATGTCTTCGAACCAAACGACCCCTAAGTGCATTGGTGGACTAAAGGAACTTTTTTTGTTTTTGTTTTTGTTTGGTAAGATAGATGATTTGGGATGAAGTTGGAGACGATGAGTTTGAGAGAGAAAAGGTTTTAGTGGACATTGAACAGGAGTGCCTGGATGTTTACAGAAGGAAAGTTGACAATGCAAACATCTCCAGAGCGCGACTGCATCAAGAATTGGCAGATTCAGAAGCCGAGTTCACCCATCTCCTTTTGTTACTCGATGAAAGATCACTCCCTGGAAGGGTAACTTTCTAAACTCCCTTATCCAACATGAAATTTTGACAACTAGGAAGCTACAAAACCAAGATATGAAGCTTAGAGAGTGAGATCACAGCACTACTAAAAAACAGGAATTAGCGATGAATAAATTTTGTAGCTAAACAGCAAAAATCTGTCGCTAATTGTATTTAGCTACTGATTATCAAAAAAATTCTATTGGCAACCGATTAGCGACAAAGTTCGTAGCTAATTCGTATTTTTTGTAATGACCTCTACATGCATGCAAATATATAGTAGGGTAATGAATCTATCTATGAATGTCATCAGCAAATTAAAGCAGTGAAATATGTTTAAAAGTCGGGCTATATATATTTCTTGCTACGACTATTTGAGGAATTCACAGATAAAAGAGCTAGTATATCAGCTTCGACCCTCGTGATTCTTTCCGTTACCCACTGCTGCTAACATGTACTAACATTGTCTTGTCAAATTAAGAGAACGTGAGTTTTCAATAATTGTGGAAAACCTACCTTCGCAAATCATTTCCACAAGTTGGTACACAATCAAGAATGCTAATCAAACTTAAATCATACAAATAAACGAAACTGGAGGACAGATGCACAGTCAGAAGAATGAAAATGTATAAGAGCTGATCATGACCAACAAACTCTAAATCCATCCATGCAATGTAACTTGCTTCTAGTGTCCCAACGGACATCAGTTCCTAGAGTATCCGAAAATATTGACAAAAGCTCATGATAAAAGGTGCACCAGTCTAAAAACCAGCATAAATGCAGAACAGATCACAGAGAGTATTACTATCTCTTAGCATCATGACATGAGCATGACAGGATGTTAGTTAGATCAATGATCTGAGAGGTATAGATGAATCATTGGATTTTCTTTCGAATAATTGAAACACATCATGGGATCTTTTGCATAAGAAATACTCAATGATTAAACTTAACTTAAAGAGGAGTAAATTTGTGTCCGGCAGCCAGAAAAGATGACTGGAACACTAAAAGAACAGCTAGAGTCAATTGCACCTGCTCTGAGAGAGATGCGAATTAGAAAAGAAGAAAAGGTGAAACAATTCAGAGCTGTACAAGGACAAATTCAGAAGATTTCTGCTGAAATAGCAGGTCAATCAGAGTACAATGATTCATCATCAAATGTTTTAGTAAATGGGAATGATCTATCACAAAAGAAACTAGAGGAGTACCAGAACGAGCTTAAGCGACTTCAAAATGAGAAGGTACGAATGAAATACTTAAGCTGAGAGGCCATCAACCGAAAGGTTTTGAAATTTCTTGTTTACTCATCTATCTTCTTCTCTTTTTCCCTTTTTTAAAAAGATTGAGAGACTTCAAAAGGTTGAAAACTACATTAGCATGATCCGGAGCTTAGCAGCAATGCTGGGAACAGATTCTTCTTTGATCATTACAAAGGTTCATCCAAGCCTGAATGAGTTATCTGGACTGTCGAAAAACATTAGTGACAGTATATTGGACAAACTGGGCAGCACAGTTCAGTCATTAGAAGCAGATAAGAAAACACGGATCGAAAAGGTAATCTCATCAACTCTGCACATTCCTTAACTAAAAGCAAGTACACTCTTATTCGGTACATGTAGTCAACAAATCATGACGATTGCGGATTTAGTATTAGGAAGCCATTGAGTAAGAAAATTGTAAAAGAAGCATAATTCAAGTGGGGAAATTCTGTCATTTTATTTGTTTTAACAGTACAGGCATAACTTTTGGAAGTTTTGGTCAGTTTCAAATAAGTTATGCATGTACTTTCAAAACAAATAAAAGGACAGAATTCGCCCCATATTAGACATGGGTTGGATAACTGACTTTTTAAAAAAGGATCAAATATGTATACTGTCCATATTATATTATCCACAAAAATGGATATCCATATTATCAATGCCCATTTGTTTGCTTGTTATTTTTCATGAGCTCTTACTTTCTAGGAGTCTAAGCTTATTTTGGCTTTCAACTTATGTCCTCACTTGACTATTCCTCAAACCATGGATAATATGGATATCCATATTAGCCGTCGATTAACCCATTCTTTATCCGTGTTAAATATGGGTGAGTCAGATATTTTATCCCTTTTTTTGTTTAACCCATTTTGACCCTCCCATATCCGAACACCCCGTTTGTCACTCCCAGGCATAAGAATCAATACAAATCAATAAAATCAGTAGAATTAGTGTCCTAACTGGGCTGTGCTTATTTGTAGCTTCACCAACTAGGGAAAGCATTGACAAACTTGTGGAATCTCATGGACACACCCCAGAAAGACCGTGTAAGGTTCTCCAATGTAACTGCCTTGATATCATTGTCATCAGAAGCTATTTCCACTCCTGGAAGCCTTACCCTGGACATAATCCAGCAGGTCAGTGTGTTTATGACTATTAATTATTTATCCTCCGGTACCACGAGGTAAGAGATTTGAAATTCTTTTAAAATTCCAAGGCTGAGACAGAAGTCAGGAGACTGGATCAGCTAAAAGCAAGCAAGATGAAAGAGCTTTTCATTAGAAAACAAATAGATCTTGAGGAGATTTGCAAGCGATCCCACATGGAAGTTCCCTCACGGCTAGAGATGGAAAATATAATGAAACTAATGAACTCTGGTTGGTTCAATTTAACTGTTCCATTTTTTTAATTATTAAGGTGATATACTGTTTTTTGAAATTGAAACTGACCAAAACCTCCAAAAGGGGAGATTGACCATGCTGATCTCCTCGCAAGCATGGATAAACAGATATCACAAGCACAAGAAGAGGCATCTAGCAGGAGGGCTATAATGGAGAAGGTAGAAAAATGGATATTAGCTCGTGATGAGGAGCGATGGTTGGAAGAGTATAGCAGGGTCAGTTCCTTCACCTATAAGACTCGGTAGCCCATTCGCTTTTTTTCATCACATGTGCTCATCTTAAACATCCATATTTTCAGGACGATAACCGGTATTCTGTAAGCAGAGGTGCTCACAAGAATTTAAGAAGAGCAGAACGGGCCAGAGTCATGGTTAACAAAATACCAGGTATCAAAATATTTCTGCCAATGGCTTGCCATCACCAAAATCAGCCTAGTAATGGGCAGCCATAAAGCCTTTACAATTACTTAAACAACTACCTGTTGAATGAAAGATGAATAAATCAATGTACCAAGTTATGCCTCTACAAGTTAGACAGATCCATTATTTTATAACAAAGCTGAAAACTTGATTAGAGTCTTCATCAAGGATTTGTTCATTTTGTTGCCTTCTTTTTTTAATTTTATATGCAGCTTTGGTGGATATGCTGATAGCCAAGACTAAAAGCTGGGAAGAAGAAAGAAAGAAACCTTTTCTATATGATGAGGTAAGAAGTTAGTAACTAATATCCCCAAATAAAATACTTTTATTGGTTAGTACAAAGAATTACTCGCAGTTACATAAAGGTTTGGGCTAACGTCTATCATTTGAAGCTAAGAGAAGCTGAATTGGATTTATCCAAGATCTTTTTAAGTTTTTATTCCTATAGACAATACAGAAGTCAGAAGACAATGCTGATAGTATAAAACATCATGACAGTTCAGTGGCATCTCCAACCCTAGTCTACTTCATCAATTATATATATGTTTTTGCATAGGTGAAAAAAGAGAGGGAGGGTATTCTTTATCTGGTGAGAATATAGACGATATTTTCGGTACAGACCAAGAAATGGCCTACAAAAAGTATGCCTGCTTTCAACATATTCTAAATGAGAAAAGACTCAACAAGAAGCATTGGAAAAATTAATAGAAATAGAATCAACGTTAGCATCTTAATGAACTAACTATAGGCCACATTAACCATGTTGAGTTCAAAAGAAGTACTCTCTCCGTCTCAATTTATGTGACACTCTTTCCTTTTTAGTCACACATTTCTATATTTTGTGACAACTGACTTTAAACTTCCTATTTTACCCTTAATGAGATGATTTATAACCACACAAATATCTATGGCTTATTTTAGATCACAAGTGTCAAAAGTCTCCATTTCACTCTTAGACTCTAAGAAGTGTGACCAGTCAAACACCTTCACATAAACTCGAACAGAGGGAGCACAAAGTCAATTGGTCAGAAACTTGTGATGCAATGAAAAAGATTGCAGAATTTAGTCAAATTTATTTCCAGAATGTTACTAACATGCGCCTGTTAATAGGACATGTTCATCAACTTAAGACTCAAATGCTACTAGGAAGATACCAGCCACAACAAGCCCTAGAAAGAGATGATATAAACAATATGCCCTTGGCCCTCCGATTATATATTAACGAATATATCATT
The DNA here is from genome assembly GCF_019175385.1 of Lycium barbarum. Lineage (NCBI taxonomy): Eukaryota > Viridiplantae > Streptophyta > Magnoliopsida > Solanales > Solanaceae > Lycium > Lycium barbarum. The sequence continues at coordinate 119,592,319 of NC_083341.1, forward strand.
TGGCCATATTCTAAGGTACCGCTGCTTGCAATGTTGGAAGAGTATAATTTGCAACGGAAAGAAAGAGATGAAGAGAAACAAAGACAACGGGTAAGCACTGCGACGCATATAAAGAATTTCTTTTCTTATTCACTGTTCCACTTTTGTCTGTCTCTATGTACATTTTTAACTTCCAATATTTTCAACAACAAAATCTCAATCCCAAGATAATTGAAATATTTCCAATCTATCCAACATTCACATAAAATAAATGAACAGTGAATACCTCAACTTAATCATTACCTCCTTTTACAAGATGTAATGTTGCTCTTGCAGGAAAAGAAGAAAGCGCAGAATCAGGTGCCAGTTGGGCAAGAAAATCTCTTTGTCCTAAGGCCAGGCACCAGCAGCAAACGTCTTTCTGATAGAAGCGTAAATGGAGGTTTCAACAATGCTACACCTGTGAATAGAAAGTCTTCTTTGGGTATACAACAAGTGGGATCAATGCCCATTAGCACACCACATCAAAGCATTTCTTTGTTTAAGGAAGCAAAGAAAGAACACCATACAAAGATCCTCTCCCGTAGTCATTTTGTTTTTCATCCAGCAGATGATTCAGCTTCAGTAGTCTCATCATTTTCGGGCCCCTTTTCACCTTAGAGTTTGTGTGTGTTAATGATCTTGAATTTATTTGAGTTCACTAATTTGACGAAATCAGAAAATTCCTTAATAGGAAGAAGGTAGAATCATGCAAAAGGATAATTTACATTGTCTAGGATTTCTACAACTATGTCACCTTATTCAGAAGGACACAAATAGACAGGGGGAGCAACTTTCAGTGAAGTATTTGCCAATAAAAACCCATGTGGAGTGTCTTGTTACAAGCATCAATACATTCACTCTTTGTTTGTTTTTGCTCAAAGGCTACTTTGTTAACCCGTTATGCATATTTCTTGGAACAAGCACATAAAGATGATGTGTTCTTCACCCATGAGATCTTTTTGGAAAGATCACATTAGCCTGTATTAATCAGCAGCATAAGTATTAATGAACAACCTCCCTTCTTTGGAAGGTGTTAATTTGAACATGTAAGAGAAAAATAACACAAATTTTTATTCATTGATCATTGGCGATGTGAAGTTGTTTATGTTACTCATTCGTGATATTTACTCATTCGTGAATTTACAACATTTAACTCACATTAGGAAGACTTAAGTCAGGCGAACAGTATTGTATGCAACAGGATTAAACTGCAATCATTCATCAAATCAGTGAGTTACTAATGCAGTAAAAACATTTGGCTCTTTTAGCCTCATAAAAGGATCAACTTAGTCTTGAACTTCGTTTTGAGAGACAAGCACCACATCTAGGTAAGGGCTTACATAAGTAATGTAGTGATGGTTACAGGCTTTCTTTATTACTCCTTTGTTTCAATTTGTTTCAAGAAGAATTTCACTTTCTATATTTAATAACTCTTACACCCAACATCGTTCATGACATATTTAAGAGTTAAGACACATAATTTAAAGGGCATTGTGGTACATTTGAGTTTAAGAACTCATAATTCAAAAGTTTCTTTATTTCTTTAACTATATAGTGAGTCAAACTAAGACAAACAAATTCAAACGTATGGAGTAGTTTATATTCGTACAAAGCTCACACCCGAGGTTACAAGTTAGCAGTAGTAGATGAAGTGATAATCAGCAACTAATGCTGCAAAATCATAGATCGGCCTCTGTCAATACATAAATCATATGTCTAGGAAAATAACAATTTCTATTCAAATTATTAATAATAAGTTCTACCATGGATGTGAATAACCATTCAAAACAGCATATAAAACACCGAGTTTTGAAGGATAAACCTACAAGAAAAATAGGATGTGGTATATAAAAAGGTAATATAAAAGATAAAATATGATTATTAAATAATAAGTAAGCACAAAATATGAAAAAATAAATAAGGTAATCAGTGTTACATAAAATGGAACTTTTCGTGAGTAAGTAAATAAAATTTAAGTAACAATCAAAACAAACATTGTATTTAAACTAACAACACAATACAATCCAATACAATAGGTAACAAGCTGTTACGTGCACTTCTGAAAGAATGCCTCGATTCGTCGTGTTCCAGTAGGAACTGTCTTATCCGTCGATGATCGAGTACGATTCTGAACCTTCGGAAATGGATCAGACGGCTGTGAAGAAGGCAAGGGAAGCGAATCGAGAAGGAAATCACTCGTAGGTTGATGTCTTTTCACAGCAACTCTTAAATGTTCGAGTTTTACAGTCTTTCTCTTCTTCTCTAACGCGACTTGTGCAGATTTCTCAGCTAAGTGTTCGATGAAAAGCTCGGTAGAGCTAGCGATGAGATGTAAGGCTTCTGAGTTTACTTTGTTGATGTCTTTGTCGAGTTTCATGATTTTCTTCACTCGGCTTATCGGAATTTGGAGTTGGTGAGTCCCTTCGGTGGTGGGGTTTTCTTGTTGATTTTCTTCGGCCATTGTTATGGTGAATTATGCTAGTTGTTGATGAAGAGAATTGAAGTGGAAATTTGGGTTTTAAGGGTTGTGAATTTGGCGGGAAATGAATTTTTGCTTTGGCGCCAAAAAGTTTTTTTTTTTTTTTTTCGGTTCTTCTGCTATTTCGAGGATTTGGAGAAATTAGTAAATTCCATATGTGCCATTTGGGGCTTAAATTTGAGAAAATTGCACTTTTACCCTTCAAATGGCCCTTTAGCAATCAGGTTTATGCTTCGGGGCATAAGTTATTTATTCATGTGAGGCATAATTTGTGAGATATTATGATGCGAAAATATAAATTTATGCCACGTAAAAAAATTGTTTCTTATGACGGGCAAAAATTAAAGACCAACACAAGATTGGAGTATAAGTGTCAATGACCCCTTAAATTTTGATTAGTCTTAGATTGCTTTCTTGTAAATCTTTTTAGAGTTAGTTGTTCAAGAACAACATTAGAAAGAGAAGTAATTGGCACGGTATGACAATTATGTCTGACAAGTGTATTTGTCCGTGCTTTGCGCAGATTAAGTTTGCGAAATAATCCCTTTTTAATATCTGAATATAATAGATATCTTAAAAATTATTTTGACATCCAAAACAGATTAATTTTTTAGTTTCAACCTGTTTTATTATTAACTAAGTCTTATTTTTCATCACTTGTTACACAAATGAAACTTTATTTTTATAGTTTAAATTTCCTCAAAAATAAATATTTAAAGAAAGTAATGAATTCCAAATACCTAATTTTTTTATGTGCATGTGTTTAGCAAATTTTACATGATTTTTCCATGGTACATATGACATATACGTAGATATCTAACATATCTTTTCCTTTCATTAGGGATTTTAAATTTAGTGTATTCATAATTTTTTTCGTTGTTTTATTTATATAATTTAAATAGAGAGACATGGACATTGAGAATTCATATAATCAATTGTAATTTATTACGAATTCAAACAATTATTATTGTTGTTAAATATAAAAGACTAAAGATAAGGTAAAGAAAAACACAAAATAATACGAAAGAGATCTTGACAGAGTTATCTTCTTCTATTTAAATTGTAATGATCTATATCAACTCATTTCATCATAATTTATACAGCTTCTCTACTCTATGCATATTACAAACGTTTTTGAAAGACTATATAAAACATTTTCACTATCATATCAGCATCTTCATCCTTCACTTCCCAACAACTCTTTCCAATAGAGTTTTACTTATTATCATTACCTTTATATCTCTCTGGACTACCTCTAAAATTGATTTAAAGAAAAAAGTATCACTATCACATTAGTGATTACATAAGTGCAAACACAAATATATCAAATTAACATTATAGAGATCAAATGAGTGATTAAATTATAAACCACTATGAAGATGCCTATGATGATCACTTACATAAAAGCTATCAGAAATTTAGCACAAGAATTATAAAATATCAACCAATGTAACATCACAAAGAGAAAACAACTCCATAAACAAATAGATTAAGATGTTACCATCGACAGAATGAAAAGTCAACCAAATATTGACACCATCATAAACATAAATCATTGTATCCCTTTCTCTTCTTGCAAACTCTGTTAGAAGTTCTATGAATTCAGATACATTTTTCTTTAGCAATTACTAATTGAGTATGTGAAAAATGAAGTATCAATGAAAAGTGAGAAGTATCAATAATTATTTGCTATATATAAACCCTTGTCCTTTGGCATCTCACATAAGAATATAGCATACCATTTTGTAGATTTATAATGACTAAATGCATTCTAACTACAATTTAACTCCAATCTTGCTCACCAGGATTATTCCTTTAGCTTCCCTACTGAGAATAAACCGACAGCAAGGCTCCAAAATATATCACATCCTTTACATAAGTCATAATCCTATCCTAATGTAACATAAAATAAGTATTGAAAACAACTTAGTAATCTCTTTAAAGAACTACGCATACCTAACAAAAAATATATACATACAGGGTGCAAATGAAAAATCATCAAATTAGAAGGTCTAATACTCTCCAACTTTCGGGCATGAGAGGAGAATTGCAAACTAAAGCATCACAATAGCACACGAATTAGGAAAAATGAGGGGAGCTCAAATAACCAATATAAAAGAAGATAAAACGGCATAGACATTAACATGCATTAACTCTTCAGTTTAATTAGAAAATAAAATTGAATATTAATTTCCTTAACCGATAGTGTAGTGGGCTAGTAAATGTCATCAGTGAGACTTTAAGAGAAGGAAAAGTGGAGTATTAATTATTTAGTCATTTAATGTTGTTATAAAAATACATAAAATTTAGTAGGAAAAACAAACAAAAAATATATAGAAAAGCCAAAAATGAGAAAAAAAATAAATACGAATGCTAGTTATAGATAGGTGTCACATCAACTTGTTTATGTCTAACTTTATATTATATATAGATTGACGATAAAGAATTCATTCTTTAGCATATGTTATTTGATAGCACTAATTTAATATTTATGTACAAGATTTGGCACTTAATTACCAAAATCATTTTCCTTAACAATAGGAAAACATATTGAGTGTCCTCTGTTTTCCCTAATATTTTCACCGGTCTTTTGAATATTTTCTATCAAATCTCTCTATTCCCTTTTTCGGCTAAGATCTCCTGACTTTCACAAAAAATCTTACAATATTTTCTACCAAATCTATCTACGTCTTTTTTTAGCTAAGAATTCTTCATTGAGTCTGTGTTGGTATTGCAGTGCCAATTTTCCTTTGTTTTTCAAGTTCAACACAATTTTGTTGTTGGATTGGAATATTCTATCATTTCCAGGTTCTCCATTGATTTTTTGCCGATCAGGATCTAAAAACATCATTGAAATTGGATTTGAATTTTCTCGATTCGTATCTGTGATTTGTCTCGACTAAGAATTGGGTTTTGTTGTGAACATCTTAAAGAGCTTGTATATCAATGTTGGATGTGTTTGGAGACGATTGGAGGTGAATATCATATTAAAAACTTGAGGTTGAAAATGACGTCATTTTTATATTCGTATAGTATCATCTATATACCTCCACGTGTATCAATGAATACACACCATATATATGTGCATCCATAAAATTTTGTGTAATATATACTTATATACATGATATCCAATGTGATATACACATATCACAGTGGCGTCCATAAATATTTGTGTGTGATATACACTGAACACAATATACAATGTGATATACACATGTGGCAGAGCTTTTTCTAGGTCTGATTTTTGAAGCAAGTCCATGTCACTTTTAGTCTTCCTCAAATTGTGTATATAACCTCTTCCATAGGTTTTCAACCAATTCCAACAATATCCACTCAATCCAAAAGGAGAAGGAGGTTGAAATTTGCAGAGAAAATTGAGTTTCCTGTTAAATACTCAGTTATAATTGGAGATAATTATACAAAGTCAAATTTTTTGGGCTTCAAATGCTAAGCGTAATCTTTGGCCAAAAATATGCCAACGAATTCTTAGGGTTGTATATAGATGTCAATATCCCTTATTGGAAACTAAAAAAAAAAAAAAAAAAAAAAAACTTTTAGCTAAAGAAAATATTAGGGGGCCTAATTACCCGATTTAACGAAAATTTTGTTTTACAAAAATAACAACAACTATTTACAAGATATATACAATTTGGTAAAAACAGTAATCCGATAAAACACCTACAATTGGCATATAAAAGATATACAATTATGTTATTGTATGTCGTGTATATGTCATTGTCCTATGATACATTGCATATACAAAAATAAAATCCATATGATATTCACTATTTTATTTGTACAGATTTCATGCATACTTGTACAGCTGATAGCTTTGCAATGCTTTAGTGCAAAGGAACACTAAACAACAACATTACCACGAAAAAAAAGAAAGTAACAAAGTCAATTCAAAAATATCTTTATCATAAAAAATCAAGGAGATGCTATATTTTAAAAAATCTTGAAATGTTAGGTAATTAAGTACAAATACCGATAAGAATTGCAATTAAGCTCCCATAATAGTCACCCGTATAAAAATCCCAAAATCGAAATTGAACATAATTTGACGTGATCATTGAAACAGATCATCAAGCTAGCTAGCACCAGTCAGATTAATTTACATGCCATTAACACTGTTAGTGTACACAAGTTAGTGATATTAATAAGAATTCATTATGCAATTAGTTTTTTATATGAGCTTATACAAGTGGAAACAATAAATTTCACGTCGAGACAATAAGATTAAGAAACAAAAGTAGTAATTGGTTGCAGGTATAATGAGTATTATAGTCTCTATGATAATCCTCTGATTCTTCTAACAATAATATAAGAGACGTTGAACCCAAATTTTATTTAGATTTAAGGGCTTGAATAACTTGGTCTTGAGGCTTCTTCTCGAACTTGAATTTGAATTTGAATTATTCGCCACGAATATTTGCATGGTTTTTTACAAATAACGAATATATATTCCATGAACAAGTAATTTGGTCCCGAACTTGATTGCTTGAACTTGTAGCTTGTAGAGAAATCTGCGGCCTTTGATGCACGAGCTCTCTTTTTGCTTCGTGTTCTCAATTATGGTCCTTTTTATGAGTTATTAGGACCCTTGTTTATAATTGTAAGGAGTGGTGTAGATGTTTGATTTAATTGGTCGGTTTGACCTGACCAATCACATTCATCGGTGACAAGCTACAATTTGATTGGCCAAAACATGTCATCTACACACTTAGCATAATTTCATCGGCTTATTTATTTGACTTGAATTTGTCACGCCCCAAATCTGGAGAGGTGTAGCTGGCACCCGGTGCCTCACTTGACCAAGCATACTACTCTGTAACTCTGAATGACACCCAATAAGCAACAAAGGCTGGCAAGGCCGCTCTGTCTACCTGCAAGCAGCAAAACTCAAACTATGTATATACAAGGGCCGACAAGGCCTCTATACTGACATTTTGTACCTATGGGACATGTCTTCAAGCCTCTAAAGAAAATGTAATTGTGTTGTGGTTGGGACAAGGCCCCGGCCTACCCATACTGTCTGCATATCTATAAAAGAACTCTAACTCTGGACCTGGTAACTCCGGATTGTAACACCCCGTATCTTGGAACTAAGTTTAGACTCATATCATTAGAGTTTTAGTGAAAAAACTGAAGGTTTGAACGTTTTACGAAAATGGTTGATAGGCCTATTTCGGGCAGCGATAACTCCTTGATTATTTGGGAATTTGGGAAAGTACCCTTAATGAAAGTTGTAGTATGTATAAATACCTTTCTAACGATATAAGGACCAAGCCAATTAGAGATCGGAGCAAGGCGATATGATCTTCTCAATATGGCTAATAGTAAGGCACTTAAAATTCGATAGAATCGGCTAAATTTTCGATACGTCTATCTTCCAGTCCAATTCGGTGAAAATCCGTTGGGAATTTGAGGAAGCTTAAAACATGAAAGTTGTAGCCCTTTGAAATATCTTTCCAACGGTATATTGTGGAGCCCAAACAGAGCTATGTACAAGAAGTTATGTCCATTTTACCGAACACTGTGCAGAACCGACACCCGTCGCTCTTTCAGGCGCGTGGGGCAACGATACACAGGTGACGACTCAGATATTTAGGAGCACGTATCAGCTACTGGTGAGCCCCAAATTCCTTCGGAGCGTTGTCAGCTATCCAGTCATTTCAGTTTATAGACAGCTTTATTATTCAGTGCTCTCATAGGCTTCATAGACACGGTTCAGACAGTCAGATATTTATTATGTTAGCCTTGATGGCAGTTGTTCAGTCGTTTTGGTTTAGCCATGTTGGCTACTTTTAGATATATTTCAGATTTTCTATGTATTTCCGCATTATGATTTCAGTCAGACCTTTAGTATATCAGCATGTGTTTAGTTGTTTCCACATTCAGTTATGTTTTGATATCACATGTTGATTCAGTCAGCCAGTTGGTTCACTTGGTCACATGCAGTCAGGCACCGGGTGCCGTGTTACGTCCAGGCCCAGGTTCGGGGCGTGACACGGATGAAGGGAGCTTACCAATCGGCTGAACTCTGATGCTCGCTACTGAAGCGTTGTCTCTGGCTACCTGTCAGGACCTGTGGGAATGAACACATCGTTACTGGCAAAAGGGATGTCAGTACGAAATAATGTACCGAGTATGTAAGGCAACTGAATAACTGGAACTAAAACTAAAACTGATAAACGAAATAAACTGAAACCAAGGATACTCTAAAGGTAAACTTATCTGCTCTGACTCATCTTTTACATAATATAGTAATCTAGCTAGCCGGCATATATAGGGCTCGGTGTATCTCTCTGACTAATAAGTCAGGCATATCTTTCTGACTCATAGGCCCGGCATAACTCTTCAGCTAATATGCTGGGTATATCTCTTCGATTCATAGGTCGGGCATAACTCTCCAGCTAATATGCTGGGTATATCTCTCTGACTCATAGGCTGAGCATAACTCTCTGGCTAATGTGGTGGCGTATCTCTCCGACTCATAGGTCGGGCATATCTGTATGTACAATGGTGGTGCTATGTAACTTGTAACCTTATCTCTTCTACTCTTTCTACTGACTTATAACAAAACATAAAATAAATAACGGTTCCCGATAAGGGAGGAATATAGTATAACTGAGCATAATACAGTGATGGAAACTCTGTGAACAACTCTTACTCGTTACCTTCTGTTTATATGACCTTCTGTTGTCGAACTCAATAGCATATCTGTTTATAACTATGTTATTACTCTTTTAGCCGTATGGCAAGAGTATATACTGAATGAGAACTCCCGACAAGGGATAACTATAATATAACTGAGACGTGATAATCATGGCGAGGAACTCTATAGCCAATTCTTTGAAATTTCGATTATGAAAACATGCCAAACAAGGAAAAGGGTATAGCTATTACATACCTCTTGTCAAGTGCTCGCCTATGACAACGTACTCGGCTTGAATAGCGCTTCAACCTTATAATAATCTGTCCAATAATCACGTTGAACTCAACTCGTCACATCTTAATCTACAATGATAATGATGCTATCGTTAAGCTACGAAAGATACAAATATCGTACAATGAACGATAAGCTTATTTTATATTAAAATGAGCAACATCTCCCCTGATTTTACTACTTTCCTCATGCCTGCAATAGGCATAATAATGGCTATAACCAGCCATGTAACACCCCAAATTTTTTATGAAATATTATATACGTTATTTTACTAATTATGTAAAGCATATGTTGTTAAACATTCTTACCCTTTCTTTATATTTGTGTTCTTGTGTTATTTAAAAGATGTTTTATTTAAAGTATTAATGTTCCCTTATTTAATTCACAAGTATATTTGTAGTTAGTTCTTTAGACTTTGGAAATTTTCTTAGTTTAGTAACTTGTGAAAAATTATTCTAACCTTAGTGAGATAGAGAGAGTTTGGTAAGGGCAAAATTGAGAATGACTAACAAAATATCTTGTATGGAGGTTAGTATATTATTTAACAATCTTATAGTTATCCTCTACACTTTATAGATAAGATTGGATATTATATATGTTGAAAGTCCTTCCATCATAAACAATACTTATGGCAACCCTTTTCTCCCAAAATATCTCTCTTACTCCTCCTTCCAAACATCCATTGGAGTCTCTCCATACTTGTGGTATATATATACTCTTGTACAAGCTAAGGGAAATTGGCTAAGGAAGTCGACATATTTACTTGATCGTTGCTTTGGGGATTTATAACTTCTTGATGTTTGTTTGAGCTTTAAAAGCACTAAAGCTCCAAGGTTTGCACCTAAACTTGAACTTTTCTTTCAATTATTTTGTTTGAGATATTGTGAGAAGCTGAATTTTGGTGAAATCGTATCGACTTTAAATTGTTGTTATATTAATTTTGTTGCTACTTTAATAGTTTACCTGCTTTGTTGGTTGAGAAAGAATATCTTGAGACACTTCAATATGATAACGTTATCATTGAGGGTGTAATTTGGTAATTGAGTTATGAGTATGTTAAAATTACATTGGTGTTATGTGAAGTATTTTTGTAAGACGACTTCATTCGCCCACATATACGCATTGCTTAAGCATTATCGCATTCTTCTCGAGACATTGTCCTTCTTGTGATAGTGACCTTGTCACTTATAATGACATACCTCATGGTATTGTTCGGATCTTGCCCATCTTGACTTTGGATTTACATTTCATCTTGCGATGGACTTTTGTCCATTTTCGATAATGAGTGGAAAGCTACTTTCAACATGGATCATGATTCTCTTGATTATTAGGTGACGACCCTTCTTGATTTAGGATTCGGTCCTTCTTGTTATTTGATTATGCTTGATGTGATGGCATGATGTATGTGTTGGACAAAATTAACTAATTGAATGACTTTCTCGAATTAGCTTGGGAAGCTTTCTTGACACTAGAGATATGAATATTGGTATTTGGAACGACTACTTGGGTTGATATTTGATTCTCTTGAATATCGTGTATAGCTTACTTTGATAAATCTATTCCTTGAATTTAGTTCTTGGACTCATTTTTGATACGTAGCTCACTATTAAATTAACTAATTGGTGGACCCTTTTGAATTAGCTTTGGAAAGCTTCTTGACATTTGAGATATTGAATATTGATATATTGAACTATTTTATTATTCGATATCTGATTCTCTTGAAATAATGTACCTTCGTTAAGTACTTGATGATGATTTTGATATGCTCCTTTCTAGAATTTATTTTGTACTCCTTACATAGCATACTTTTTCATATGAAATGTTAGTTAAGTTTATGTGCCACTAAGCTTTATGCTTAGCGATAGTTTGTTACTATCGTAGATGATGTTCCGTGAGAGACTCGAGGATGGCCATTTGAAGTAGACTATTTGGAAGCTTAGATCAAGATCACATTTGCATAAGCATGTTCATTTTGTATACTTTTGGGGACTTACATGTGATCCATGTGACACACTTAGATATGCACTTTTGAATGAAATTTGGGTCATGATGCTAATATTTTGTAACTTGGTTTTGATGAATGACTTGACTATTTTGGGAGTGTCCATGCCTAAGTCTTGTAATATTTTAAATTCAGTACTTGTGTTGAACTTCGGAAAATTAACTAGTTTGTATTTGAGATTGGGAGTTGAATTTCATGCATGGTATGAGCCTTGGATGTTGTAGCATGAAAAATATTTCTCTACTAAGTGTTTGATGAATTCTAAAGTGTTGATTTAACTCAAAGTAGGTGTTGTCCATTTCTTTTTTAGGAGAGTTTTTTTTTAGATCTTGCTATGTTGAGATGTTATATTTTGAAACTTGTTCACATGGGCCTATTTCCGCTACCACATGATAAAATCATTATTTTAAATTTGTTTCTTCTAAATTTTGTAGTACACTTGAATTACATATATATTTATTATTTTGTTCTATTCGTGAACATGTTGTCAAATAAATTTTATCCTTAAATTTAGTTATTAGTCTATTTTACAAAATAGTCTCGGGGCGAATATTTAAATTAGTGAGTATGGATTAATTTCGTTAAGTAGCATCCTCCATAGGAGTTGCTACAAGCCAACAATTTAATAACAAAATAATGAGCGACAAGCTCAATTTTCATATTACTAAAAACACGTTTCCAACTTCTCTTTTCTTTCAAACCGAGAAACACAACCAACAATACATAAATAAGCTCTTCCACGTGTAAACCAGCCATGAATTCAACTTAGAAATAAGCTCACAACAGCTCAACAATGGCGCAACAAATGAGCAGCAAGCTCGGTTTTACGACTAATAAAGCTACACTTTCAAACCCTTACTTCTTTCTTATACAGGTCCACAACTTTAACAACAACATACTCACGTTCTCTTATCAATTCCAACCATAAAGTGCTGTAAATACACCTTCAAAACAGTCCAGCAAGTCACTATAACTCAAACATGATTTTTCAATCAATATCTCACAAGTTCTAACTTTCACAACTTAGAAAAGACTTATAGAAGCTCAAACATAGGAAGAAGAGGTAAAATCTTACCTTAAAATAGCATGGACAACCCAAATCCAATTTTACTTCACATTGAAGAAACCCTGAATCAACTACAATAAGAGAACTCAAGTTCTACAAGCACCACAGGGTTCTCGATGTAAGATTTACGTAAATCTATCCTTTGATTTACTCAAATACATATGAAAGATGAGAAATATTACCTCAACCAGCAAGTTTGATTTACTCAAATACATATGAAAGATGAGAAATATTACCTCAACCAGCAAGAGCAAGCCTATTCTCAAGCTTACTTCAACTTGAAGGAACTTCCATCTTCAACACAACAAGAAGAAGCTAAGTTCTACTAGCACCACGGGATTCCCGACATTTGATTTAGCTCTTGGATCTTGTGGGAACTGTTGGAGAGGTTTTTAGGAGTGTATAGGAAGTGAAAATGACTTAAAATGAAGCTCCCACCGATTTATTCACTTGGTGAAAAGTTCCACCGCCTTAGTGGGTCCTAAGGGAGCTGCTTCGCAACATTTTCTTAAAACGTACATAACCTTTTGTACAAACTCTGATTGACAAACAGTTTGTTGTGTTAGGAATTAGATTTGATGAACTTGAATTTAGATACGTTATGTATTCCATAACTACTTATACACTAGAAGATATAACCCCAGAAAGTTGGGTCAAAATCCTGTCCAGAATTCTGCTTAATTTTCCTTGAGTTTCGACGAACTTAATTTCCTTGATTCGTTTAGCCCCGAATGCTTAAGAGACTTACTTAACACTTGTTTTAAAACCATTGATGTCCATATAAGGGTTCCCAACCTTTCCGATTTTCGTTACTTTACTTACGACGCATACTAGCGCGAAAATATGAGATGTAACAGGATTGCCGCACATTTGACACATGACATGATTTTATTGGCTCATTTATTTGATTTGCGTTGCCACATCATTTGACACGTGGCATGTAACTGGGCAATAGGCTCATCTTTTGGAATCCAACTAAATGGACTAACCCAACTAAAATTAGGCTTAGTTTAAATCTCTGTGTTGAAATAAAATAATTAATTCAAATATATTAGCTCACAATATTTAGTGGACTAATATGTTTTATATTTAAAATATAATCTAAATATTTTATGAGTTTACATTCAATAAAATTTATATGATTACAGAAAATGTAAAACAGGCAAAAAAAAGTTCTTTTTTCCTCGAAAAAGAGTAAAAAATGACCTTTAACATACTAGTCTTAAATTTTTAACTTCATCATTTAAAAAAAATATGTATATACATTTCTTGACCTTTATATTTCGTCTTCTTGATATTATTCCTTATTATTTATGTGAGATGTATGTGTCTAAAATTAATACATTTTTATTCTTACCCAAAGGTATTTGATTTTATGACTTCTTTAGCATTTTTTGTGTTTCATTTAAATCATTATTTTTTTTTTCTAAATTTCTCTAAGCATACTTTTATCATTTTATGAATTTATTATCATTATTTAAATATTTTTTTATAATTATCTCCAATTTTTTCACATAAATCCATCTTTTTTTTTTTCTTATTATAAAAGAGTGGGTAGACGATGATCTCATGCTCAAACCCACTTTCTATTTTTCGAAGATTGGGTTGAGACGATGGGATGCCCAAACCTACTCTTCTACAGTAGTTAAAATAAAAAATAAAAAATTAAGGGCAGGGGGCCATTGAAATTGAAATCCAATAGTGGATAAAGACAAATTGAAGCCATTTTGGAAAGAAGACATTTGGGTCATCATAGAACGTTTGTGATAAAGCCTTCATCGGACAAGCAGAGAAGTACGAAATACTCCTAACAAAGAAATGGATATGAGTGTGGAGAATTCGGAAATAAACATGGAACTTATCTTTCAAACAGAACAAACTCGATTGAATGCTGAAACAAACTACTCCACTAATCCCAATGACGCTCAGGTTTGTCTCCCTTTTTCTCAATTATAGCTTATATTGTCTGTCCAATAACAGTTAAATATTACTAATATAATCAAGATAGGGATGGGGTGGGCGTGGAGATGGGGTTGTGGGTAGGGGGTGTGAGAGGGTCGCGGTGATCACTTATGAAACTTGTTTTTTCTATTGAGTCATTTTCTTCATTTTTAAGTTACTTTTTTTCTACCGAACATGAGAAAATTGCAAGATATTTTCCAAAAAATGTTTTCCTTTATACATACCAAACACACCCTTAGATTCGATATAAATGTAAAAAAGAAAAAGGGGTTAAATCGTATAGAATGAATATCTTTAAAATTGTTAGCAAGGATTCATAACAAGAGTAAAGAAAAATTTAATGGAAAGACCAAGTGAATGTTAAAACATAATTTGCTAAAACAGAATGATGAATCATAACTTTAAATTTACCTTGTACGAATCGAGGAAACAAAAATAAAAGAAAAGACCAAGGAAACGTTAAAACATAATTCGCTACAATGAAATGGTGGATCATTACTTTACGATACATATAAGTATAAGTTTCTTAATTGTTTCTTGAGTTAAGAGTAATTTGGAAACAGCCTCTCTACCCCTCAAAAGGTAGGGGTAAGGTCTGCGTACATCCTCGACAGACTCCACTTGTGGGATTACACTGTGTATGTTGTTGTCGTAGTTAAGAGTAATTAAAGTTGGTGCGTATACCAGGTGGAGGTAATATATTTTGTCTATAATCTGCAAGTGTTCTTTCTTTCTTTCATTACAATCTAAAAATTACTATCTAAGAGGACTAAAGATTGCTTTAAAAATCTGTATGTTTTATCTTAGTTGTTCTGCTATGGGTTTATGTGCCTTTTATGTGGAAGGAGGAAATGAGAAGCCTTTTTTGGGATTTTTTAGTTTCTAATTTCATCCGTTCGTCAATTTATATTACTGACTTGTCCAACTTGATTTCTGCTGAAATTTGCAGAATTTAACACAATGGGGTATGGCATTGCTCCAGCTATCACAATATGGAACCCTGCAGGACTCAAAGAAAATGGTTAAAGGTAACATTAGCCATTTTCCATGATATTATTTCCCCAAAGTTGTACCGATTAAAGCTGCTTGGTCAATTATGTTCAAGAATCACAACCCCAAAAGTAAATGTCGAAATCATATAAGTAAATATTGAATGGCTCATCCTTCCTTTGAGTGCTAAGAAACTGAAGCCTTACATGCGTAACACTATGAAAACAATGCAGCTTCCTTTTGTCACTTTTGTCTATCCATATTATCTAAGAAACTTGTAATATGGACGCGGTAGCACACTAGCTGTAATTTATACATGATTCTAATTTTTCAGGTTGATGTGATCGTGAAAATTTTGTTAGTGTGTCTTGATAGACATGTGAATGTTTTAAATGTTAATCATGTGAGTATGGATGTCGTGCAGAACCTTCAAATTTTCTCTCATGAGCACTGAGAGCTTCAAGTTCATTACATGATTCATTGATAAATGATTATGAAGTACAACAAACTTAACTGTTTTCCATCTTAAAGAGGCTATTTCAAAGCTAGAGGAGGCTGTAAAGATTGATTCACAAAAACACGAAGCATTATGGCATCTTGGAAAAGCACACAGTGCTGAAGCATTTTTGGCGTCTGACCCCATTGAGGCACAGAGTAACTTTGAGAAGGCAGACCTGTATTTTCAAAAAGCATTAGATGAGGTAAACTTTTTTATTTTGAGAAAGTATTACCCGAGGTAGATTCCTCTCCCCTTGCCACCCCAAAAAATGCTTGAAGGGAAATGACAATAATCTTTGATGGTGTCATTTTATCTTCAGGATCCTGAGAATGAGATGTACCACAAATCCTTGGAGGCCAACACTCAGGTATATAATGTCAATTAGCTTGTCCAAGATTATCAGAAAAGAAAAAGCATATTAGATTGTCATTCTTCTCCTTATCTTGACATACAACTAATGGATTGTGGAGACCAGTTTAACTGTACAGGCAGGCAACAATTCGGATGCTTTGTTTGATCAAGTGCACAATTGTATGCTGTGCTTTTTCGAAGTGTTAGCGCTCATGCTTTTAAACATTGTTTGTCTCAGTCTGATTATCAAATCAAATTAGTCATTCCTCAATCTTATACTAGTGGAGTCGGTTATTATGAATCTGCTGTGATTATGCTGCTCTATTCGTGCTGATGTCTTTCCAAGATTAAATAGCTTGTCTTTGAAGATTAATTACGGATTTTCACTTTTTTTTTTTTTAAAGAGGTAGATTGCGGATTCTATAAAACTAGAGGTTCTCTAGATCTCACACTTGTGCCTACGCAAACATACAAGTTTCTAACTAAACTGAAAGAACTTTTAGCAAATGCTGGATCTAATATAAGCATAACTACATGTCAACCTTTTTCAACTAGTTGGTACCATCTATATGGCTCCTTTGCTCGTATTGTATTCTATTCTTAGCTAAGTCCAAATATATTCTGAGAGATTATAGTTTTTTTTAATAACTTTACTCGTAATATTAGGTAAACCTCATCGTGTTTTAACAGCTTCAATCATCATCATGTTTTATCCACTATGTGTGCTACTTGCACGCTCTACCGGATGTGATCATTAGGTCTTGCTTGAATGCATTACGAAAATGCAACTGCATAGTTTTTATTGGCAAGGCAAGGACACATTAAGTAAGAAGAGAAGTTCTGTCTTCATATGATAACATTCATTGAAACAAAATGAAAACCATCATTGGTTCATTCTGTTCCTTTAATTTCTCTAGGGGTTCACTGTGCACATGTTTGTTAAGGATGCTAACTTGAGATACAAACATAATGATTTATTTGATTGGAAATTCTGTTACCTGCTAATGCCCGTCATGTGTACATGCATCTGTTTGGCATGTAAAACGGGAATTGATAGGTACATACAATTAAGCATCGCCGGAGCATAGGGGCTTCAGTTTTATATCTACATCTGAAACTGTAAAACCAACAGCAAATTTTAGATGAGAGAATTGGCTAATGCTCTATGTTTGATCCAGAATAGCTTTTATCATCCTGATTTTTTTCAAATTTTTGATGGTGTCTGTACACTTGTTGGAGAGAGGTATTTTATGTAAACATAATTGGAGGATCGCAAATGTAAATTGGGAAGGATGCCTATTTACTAAATTTTTTTTTTTTTTTATCAATTTTAATGAATGATGCGATCAATTTTTTACCCATAAAAATATGATGTAAGGAGCTTATAGATTATTAATTCTTTCTTCTTTTACTTAACCAATTGGCGGAACTCCTTTTCTTTAACCTGGAGGGGAGAATGTAGGATAATGATTAGATGGATTCCATTGGTTTTAAATTATTGGGATGTCAATATCTTTAGGAATAGTTTAGCATATGTTGGTCTATGCAAATTATGCTAACTTTTCAATATTTCTCTGTTCTTTAGCTTCCCTAGTTTTGCTTGTCTCATTGGTTCTCACGGATGACAAAACTTCTGCCATGCCATTACTTTTTAGGCAACACTATTGCACATGCAACTCCAACAAGGGAAAGTTCAGCAGGCTTTTGGAGGATCTTCAACTTCTTTAAACGCAAAGGTTGAATATACTTCTTTAAAACATCATTCTTACATGATATCTTTCAAAAGATATTTCTAGTTGGAGAACTGATTCATAAACTGCTGCTTCATCTTCTGTAAGATTTACTCGATATTTTATGGGGTTCAAAAGTTTGCATCGAAAGCATCAGATAGAATTTTACTTTGTGTTCTATTAGAAGTTACAGAATAACTTCTTTCCTCTTAGTTTAAGTAAGGGTCAGCTGGACCTGCACGATTTACAAATCAGGGAAGCAAACCCTTCACGAAGAACAGTTTAGGCATCATTAGGAACTCTGTTATACTAGCGGAACCTCTCTTCAGTACATGAGGCTGTTTTGTCCAAATATTTGTGCTTGTTTTACGGACTCCTCCTCATATAGCTTTTTATGTCAAATGAAAGTTATGAAACCCTTCTACCCTGAAAAGAAGATAGGTATTCTGTAATAAGTAATATCTGGCTGGAATCACTGATTATAGATACACAAAGCTCTTGCCTGCTTCATGAACCCTATAAAAAGTTTTAGATTCTTTCCTTAAATCTGTAGGTCCAGCAAAGGTTAAATCTTTCTACATTTCCGGTTGGATAACCTACTTGTTCGTTTACTGGGTTCATTCACGAAATCTTAAAGAAGCTCTACCAAGGATTATAAGCATTTGGTATCTCCAGGTTTTGAGTTTATAGGGAGAAACTTCACATTTTCACATTTTCTTCCACTCGCCCTTCACTTTTAACAAAATAAGTGTTCTTTTACCGTACTGCTGTTAGTGCTACTTTTGTTGGACAGTCGTAGCTTTTCTACTATTAGTGCCACATTTTATCCTAGTTAGGAAATATGCAATCATCTGATTGTTAGTATTTCTTTTCTGGTTATTCTGTGTTAGAGCTCTGTTATAAAGGCAAACCATGATCTCATGTATGATGTCTTTGGATGGGTACTTCTTGGTGCTGGAATTGTAGCATGGCTGGGAATGGCAAAATCTCAGGCCCATCCATCTCCCCCAAGATGAGCAAAATAAGATCAATTCTGGCTGCCTTCGTGGAAGTTCCTGCTATGGACAAGATTCTTTCTGAGAGTTGGGATGTAAAATTACACCGCTGGATCACCTAGAAGACTCACTCGATCGATTTACACTTGCCTCTTTTTGTACTTGGGTAATCAGCCACAAGATATATGACTTCCTCTGTTAAAGCATTATTAGCTTTTCTGCTTTTAATTAATTTTGGTGGTCATAGACCATTTAACTGTTGGTTTTCACTTATAACGATTGATTGTATGCCTTCGTGCAGATTTAGACCATGAATCTGCTATAGTATCTCCTGATACTTGTGGTTATTCTGCTTACAGTGAAGCTTCATTATCGTTAGATGAACAAATCAGTAGATGAACAATATGTTTCTGTATTTTTAAAACTTTAACATTTATTTGATCTGAATCATCTATTATGACATGTAGATGAATAAACCCCCAATCCTATTCTGTTTCATCTCTCTTGTTTATGGCGTCCGCATCTAACAGCAATGCCTGATTGCATGTTTTCTGCACATACTTTCTACTATGTGCTATTTATATATGTATGTCTAATAATCTATTAATTGTTGATTACTGCTGTGTTCTATAATCTTCATGCCTTCACATCAGTCCTTTATCATTTGTAGTTCCTAAGGTTTATTCCACCTACCATTAGTATTTGTACTTTTTCCTTATTTACATCCTACTTGTAGATATGAAAATTCCTGCCTGTCCAATTCACGAGAGATATATCAAATGACTGTTTCTTTAAACCTGTTATAAACTGAGGTCGAATGTCAATTTTGGAAATTCAGATGGACAAACATAGAGAATGTTACCCACATATACAATCAGAAAGAAATGGCCAACTGGAAATTGGTGGTGAAGTTGTTTCTTTTTTCTTTTCTTTTCTCCCGGTTCGTGGGAGGTGTAGAGATTAATTCGGAATCTAGAGCTAGTGAGTTTAGAATGAGTGTGACCTTATTTAAGGTTTTTTTTTTTTTTTTTTTCATCATATGAAAATATAGTAGGAGCTGGAAGTGATGTCGGGGTGACTGAGTATCCAATTTAGCTTCCAAGGTTTTCTTATATTGTTTTATGGAAACAAGTACAAGAAATTGTCATTGTCCACCTGAAGAAACTTTGCTTCATTGCTTCACAGCTATCAGAGTGCATATATATTCATATTGTACTTACAAGGCTAAGAGGAATATATATTCCCTATTCAGTTAAGGTCCAGTAGGGCATATCTGTTAAAGTATTAGTTAAATGCTAGTAGTAGGGGTGTACATGAACCGGGTTGGTTCGGATTTTTTAAAGACCAAACCAAACCAATTGCATCGGGTTTTTAAATCTATACACCAAACCAAACCAACAAAAGTCGGGTTTTTCAATCTCGAGTTTTTTCGGGTTTCTCAGTTTTTTCGGGTTGCTCGGGTTTTTCGGGTTTTTCCCGGTAAAGTCTTCATACAAAATATATAACTTGTACTTCAAATATTTCTTTAGTCCTAGTAAGATACGACTATCTAATTAAGATATTTATTAAGAAAATAACACAACGTGATGAGAGATGACATTGTACTAAAATATTCAATAAAAAAAATTAATGAAATTGCATAAAATAAAATTTTCATAATCTAAAAGTACTAAGTCATGCTACAATAAATACAACTAATTTATAAGGCATGTAGAAAATGATCATAATCTTAGGGGTCGTTTGGTTCAAAAATAAATTACGCTGGGATAAGTTATGCTGGGATTAATTACGTTGGGATAAGTTATGTTGAGATTAGTTATTTTGGAGTTATTTTTTATTGACTGTTTGGTATGTTGGACTAAAAGTATTATACATTGGATAATTTCTAAAAAGAAGAGGTTTCTTCCTTAGCCCGGGATAACTTATTCCACCGTGTGTCAGGTATAAGTTATCCCAGCACTATTTTTACTCCTGGGATAACTTATCCCATGATTACTAACCAAACGAGAGATAACAAATTGCTAAATTCTTATCCCAGGACTATTTATGTTTATCCTTCATACCAAACGACCCCTTAAAGTACTAAGCCATGCTAAAATAAATACGGCTAATAAGTATTAATTACATGACTAGATATTAAAGAAAAAAAATAAAATTAAGTTATGTATTTTCACTTTCTAAACTAATATAAAACTAAAGAATAGATATCAAAATTATTGTCATTCCAGTGTTAGATATGAATTTCTTCTGTTAGCATTAGTAGTGATTTGATTTTTGTTGAGTTTTATTTGAGTTACTAATATCATTGAGCGACAAAACTTATTAAATCATTCAAAATTCTAATTCCAAGTTTGAAATAATATGTTAAAAGACAAAAAACTATGAAAAAGTTAAAGAAACATTTATAAATAAATATTTCTATGTATAAAATATGTTTGAAATTTTATAAATGTAATGTCGGGTTGGTTTGATTTGGTTTGACTTTTTTTAGCTAAAACCAAACCAAACCAATAGTGTTCGGGTTTTTTTTTTTTAAACCAAACCAAGTCAAACCAAACCACTAGTCGGGTTTTTTTTTCGGTTTGGTTCGGATTATCGATTTAGTGCGGTTTGTCGATTTGCTTTGTAAACCCTTAGCTAGTAGTATCTTTTTACCAAAGAAGCATCCCTTTGGGCCTTTTCTCCCTTACTGAAGCAAAGTAAAAGTGTTGGGGAGATTATATAGTTGCAGTCTTACTTTTGACCCAGTGGAATCCTGCACTGTTGGCAACTTAGGTTCTTTCATCTTTAGCCTAAAATGAATTAAATAGTGAGATGACTCGTCGTGAGTACAGTTTTTACACCGTTATTTCCCAATAGTGTGTTATGGTCCCCAACTTTTTACCTTGGTTACCTTTATCTTTCATATCTATGTTCTGTTCTGAGTGATTTCTAGACTTTTGTAGGGAACACTTATAGAAAGCAACTGCAATCGGATCCGGATATTAAATCACATCATTCCCCGAATCAACATCAAGCAGCGGAACCTGCTACGATTTACGTCATCACCTTTAGTGATCACATGTCGACCGGTACAATCACTAGCTAGCTGTAATTCCATGGAAATGTGTTCTCTTCACAATTCCAAAAATTATTATGAAGACATTTAATCAGCCAATATAAATAACTTCAATTAATAGAAAAATCTATCTGCACCTAAAACAAAGAATACCGCATCTTGAAAGGAGTCTTTTTCAATTAGACGGAGAAGCAGTAAAGGAGCCAGGATTTTCAGTGTGGGGTTCAAAAATATGAAGAAGTAAATACACGTAGAAGTCATAAATCTACTTTATATACAGTGTAATTTTTCGCTGAACAGGGTTCGGATGAACTCCTTTGATTACACTTGGCTCCGCCCCAGCGGAGGAGGCATAAACAGATCAATCGCCTTTGTTCTGAAGGGCAAGCGAGCTCCTTTTTTTTTTTTTCTCCCAAAGGCGGTCATAGTTTACATACTGTCTCCAACACTATAGTCAGAAGCCCTTACAACAAGTGCTAGCTATATTTATCCTTTTGGGATCAGCTGCTTACTGCTCACCGAAACATCTAACCTATTTCAGTCGAATTCATAGTAACTTTTGTTCAAATAGTTTAATTATGATAAGAAATTTATTAGAAATGTACAAATACTAAATTTAGAACATTGTTATTAGCACTTGAAGTAGTCCTAAAATTCAGTACCAACAAAATTAAAATTCTAGATCCGCCTTACATGAACACATTCACTCAAGACAAATAAAAAGGCAACCTGGAGC